>NC_044303.2:115345267-115648297 GCF_007474595.2 Lynx canadensis | reverse complement strand
CTTTCCTGGGGATTGGCTCCAGGGGCCATGAACAGTTCATCTAAGTTGAATTAACGGCAGAGCGTTTGATGTAGTCCCCTTGCTCCGTGCCTACCCTGCCTCTAGGATTGGGATTCAGGCATCCCAGAGCAGATCTACATATTCTTCCTCCTTCCCTTCTTCAGTTAAATCTCAATGCCCAGCCATTCCTAGGCGTAGCCAAAGCAGCTTAATATTAGTTGTTTACAGTGTGCACGAAGAATGATCCCTCTCCCCTCATGAAAGTCATCATGTCCCCTAGCATTCCGCCCTTGGAACATGGGCCCACCATGCTTGCATTTTCTAAGGGGAATGTGGAGAGATGTCAGCTATTACGGACAATAGTTTTCCCATTTGCCTATCTCTGTTCAAAGTTACTAGCATTAGCAAACTGCCTGATTTGAGTTTCTTTTACTTCCTTAACCCTTTCTCTTGTCGAGGGTCCAGAAAGTAAAAGCTATTGGGTGAAACAGTTCCATGGACAACTCAGCAGCAGAGAGCAGGGGTACGGAGATAAAGGTAAAAATGCAAGACTGAGTTTCCTCTTGCAGCATGACATTTGACCAGAGTCCCTCCACCCCAGAGAAGTCAGACCTAAGAATAGGCATTGCCAGCCAACCAGGATGGTTGCTCAAGCCTAGATCTAGAAGGGAAGACCCTGTTTCTGTGGCTTTGGAGGTCTGGTATTGGTCCCAAGCAGTCACTGTGTTTAACCCAATGCCCTACATTTTGTTATATGAGATACTTTTCCATGTAGTCAAGATTTATTGAGTGCCTGGTATGAAGCAGGGGCTCCCATATATAGTTTCTTACTTTAGCCTCCTCATAATGCTGTGAAGGAGACATGTTACCCTCCCCCCCCCCCTTTTTTTTTATGAAAGAGACCGTTGGCCCAGAGAGGATGAATGGTTGACCCAGTCATACAATTGGTAGTGGCAGAGCTAGGCTGATTATCAAGAAGGAAGTGTGAGATCATTCCCATTTGTCTGGTGATTCTAGCCAGATTGTTAAGGCATAATCTTAGGATGCCCTGGTCCCCCCTGACACTGTAACCCTGTATCCTTTTTATGGCAGTCCTGCATTCATTCAGGACACTTCTTCCTTGGTCTTTAGAAGCAAGACCCTCTCTAAAATAATTCTGTATACAAAGCAGAATAGCCACTCAAAGGCAGGTAGCCACTCCCACTGATGACAAGGAAGAAGTAAGCTGTTTCCTTGGCCTTGTGGTTCTGGGCCCTCTTGTCCCTCTTGGGCCCTCTGGGCCCTCTTGGCCCTCCAAACCCCACTGGAACATGGGATCCCTTAGCCTGGCCAAGGTGAGCTGCCAGGATTGAACCGCCTAGATCATTATGAATCAGAACCTGGAAAATCAGTAGGTGACTGTAGTCTGGACTCCAGGATGAAAGAAAAGTTCCCTTATTAAAACTGATTTCCAAAGTAGAGTTTCTCCTTTCAGATTCATAGCCATAATTTAGGCAGATGTGTCTAGTATGGTTCAACATGGACATTCCACAGGGTCAGGAGATGGGTCTAGAGGTGAAGAGTGGATCTTTGGTGGCTGGTAGGGGGCAACTGCTCAGCTGTGGGAGGGAGCAGTTCTAGAAACGCCAGATTTTTCTGCCCAACTAGATCTATCTTCCTGGTTTGGGGGACTTCCTTGATCCTTTCTGAGTAATTGAGGGGATTTATACTATACAATATGCCTGTGAGCCAAACAGGCCGATGGAAAGTTTTCCTATACACATAAAAATCAAAGCTCTTCTCTCCCCAACTCCAATCTCTGCTAGAAAATGGGCCATAATTAAATTGACTTGACATAGATTTCATGGCAGAGATGAATTATCTGTGATGATACTAAATAGAGGCAAAACTAACTCCATTAATGTCACGTCTCTTGTCTGTTTTTAAAGCACTGATGGTAGTGTTGTGTTTATTACCTAATAGACTACAACACTCACATCTGGCTTTCCTCAGTAGAACGGTATTTGCCTTTGGCTGAAGAATAGTTTAATCTACTTCGTATGGTCCAAAATATGGCTAAACTATGACTTCCTGGGTTCTATTTTAGATGGGTTGTCCACATGGTGGTAAAATAAGCGTCTTCCCTCTTGCCTCCATCTTCTGGAAGGTTTCCTGATCACATATAAACTCTTTAGGTAAGGCTTATTCTTGCTGTCTTTGGCGTGCAGCTCTACATGTTTCTGTGAGCATTAATGCAGAATGGGGATGTGTGAGGTAGGGAAGTGGGGCAAAGCAGGGCTCGTGGCTTAAGCAGAAGGTGAGCTCCCATTCATGAGAATGAAAGTGCTCTTCACGCTGCCTGATCAGCAGTGAGGAGGGGAGGGTGAAAACCCTTCTCACATAGAGGACACTGCAACTTCAAGGAATCCATGTCCCCAGATTAGCAACCCTGAGGTTCATCTGCTCAAACCAGAACACTTCTGAATTTCCTTGATCAGCTCCAGGCCTCACAACTTGGGACAAGTGACTGGTAAGAAATGCCACTGCTATGCTTTCTGTTGGAAACTGTTAGAAATTATACTGAACTCCAACACCCCACTGGAACATGGGATCCCGCAGACTGGCCAAGCCTTGCATTGTTCTCATTTTCATCCTCATGCTCAGGACTGACTTTGTGAGGAGGCATTGTTTGGGATTCCGGAAGCTTTCTGTTACAACTGGCCACACCTGCAAGTTCATTGGTCTCTGCATGCCCCTGTTCCTCACAGAAGCTAGCTCTTAATTAGTATTTATTTTGGACTTATTTATGGTATAAGCTTAGTGCTCTAATATATTTATTTTTGGGGAAGGGCCAAGTTACTCTACATCCTATGTTTGAGCCTGCATTGTTGATACCTCGTGCAGTGACCACCACGTAACTATATACCCATGTGTTCGATATTGACAACGTCACTTGCATCACACTCAGTATTGGGAATTAAAGATGTGAATGTTCTGTGACCAGAGCCAGGTTTGACAGAGGTGGAATCAGCTCCTGGTGGAATACGAATCTTGAGAACTCTGGTCACCTGATCCACTGCATCTGGATTGAGTGTATTTTAACGGAGAAAAGAAATTAAACGATTTTATATAAAAAGAATGGCTCTATATTTTCCTTTGTTCTTTTACCCTTGTCCATGGCACCCTTAGGCACCACAGAATGCTGGACTCCCTTGGAGCCAGTTGGACTAGAGAAGGCTTAGTGTCTCTCCTCTGCTACAGTCTTCCCTCATCCATCAGTGGAATTATTGATGTTTAGAAACAATAGATAACATTGGTGGCATCACCATTATGTATTTCTTGTCTATCAGATGCTAGCAGCTGCAGGATATTATAGCCTACATACAGAGCTAAACTACTTAGCCCCCAAATCAGGTGTTATCCCAGTTCCCTAATGGCCTTGTTCCAACGACCCATATTTAGGAAGTCTTGGTTTAAAAAATACAGTACAGGGGCTCCTGGGTGGCTCAGTCAGTTAAGCTTCCAACTTTGGCTCAGGTCATGATTTCACGTCTAGTGGGTTTGAGCCCTGCATTGGGCTCCCGTGCTGACAGCTCAGAGCCTGGAGCCTGCTTCAGATTCTGTGTCTCCCTCTCTCTCTGCTCCTCCCCTGTTCACACTCTGTCTGTCTGTGTCTCTCTCTCTCTCTCTCAAAAATAAATACTAAAAAAAAAAAAAATACAGTACATGGGGTGCCTGTGTGGCTCAGTCGGAAGAACATGTGACTTTTGATCTCAGGGTCATGCGTTCAAGCCCCACTTTGAGCGTAGAGATTACTAAACAAAAACACAAATTCAAAATATAGAGTACATGGTTCATAACAATATCTTTCATTTGAAGAAAGATGAGATGAGATTCAATTCAGCAAAGATGGAGAACTTACTGTGTGTCCAGTGGGCTGAGCTTTGGGGATGGGCTTGGAGAATAAGTGAGACCCAGCACCACAGCTCCAGCTCCTGGAGCTCATATCTGAGGGCAAAGCTAACTTCAGACAAGTTAGCTCCCCAGTGGGATGAATGTCAAAGGGGAAATCAAGAAAACCTTCAGGTTCTTTAACAGGAATGTGATCCAGTTTGAGGCTTCAGTGAAATCAACTCTGAGGGAGAGAAGACCTGAAATATAATCATCCTTCTTACAGAATGCAGTGATTTTTTTTAATGTTTATTTTTAAGAGAGAGAGAGAGAGTGGGGGAAGGGCAGAGAGAGAGGGACAGAGAATCCCAAGCACACTCCGCTGTCAGCACAGAGCCTGATGCGGGGCTCGAACCCCAGATGTGAGATCATGACCTGAGCCCAAGTTGGACGCTTAACCGACCTGAGCCACCCAGGCATCCCTGCAGTGTTTTTTTTTTTTTTTTTTTTTTTTAAGAGAAGACAGAAAAATACTCTGAGTGCTTCCCATTTCCATGAATAACACCACCATTGATCCAGGTGTGAAAGTCAGAAAGCCAAGAAAACCGTGTGGTAGACTTAATTTGAAGTCTCCCAAAGGACCATACTTAATATTTATGCCCTTGCATAGTCCCCTTTCTAATCTGGACTGGCCTTTGATCTTTAACCAAAAGAATGTGGCAAAACTAGCAGCTTCCATTTTTGCACTTAGGAGAAGTCAGCTGCCATGTAAGTCCAACCACCCTGAGACCACTAAGCTAACCACATGGAGAAACCAGGCAGAGGAGAGGGAGAGGAGAACCAAACAAGTTGAGCTGGCAGCAAGGACTGAGAACCCAGACAGAAGATCCAAGCTGAGCTGTTGGGCCACCTTAGCTGATGGGCAGAACAGAAATAACCTTCCCACCAAGCCCTGTTCAAACCACCGAGTCATGAGCAAATGACAATATAGTACTGTTTTAAGTCGTTACATTTTGGGGTAGTTTGCAGCAGTAGACAACCAAACACCTTGACTTCCTTTGTCTTGTAACCCTCCTTCGTTATATCCTATCAGTTTGACCTCCAGAACATTCTAAATCCAACTACTCTCTTCATCTCCTCTGACACCATCTGACTCCCAAACGACCAGCCGCTTTTTCTGATAAAAAACTGCAATAGCTTCTTAAGTAGTCTCTGTGCATCTACTCAGGGCCACTTCCAATCTGTACACCTTGCTGCAACCAGAGAGATCTTCCAGAGCATAAATTATGTCACCCTCTCGCTTAAAATATTTCAGTAGCTTTCTTTTGCTCCAAGAATAAAAACCATCAAAGTTCTTTACGGGGTCTAATGCTTAACAAGGTTCTACCAAGTTTCTGGCCACTGACCCTGCTTGCCCTGTACATCTATCTTTTTCTTTTCTGCCAAACTAGCCTTTTTTCTTTTTTTGAGGTTTTTTTTTTTAATTTTATTTTTTGAGAGAGAAGAGAATGAGATCATGACCTGAGCTGCAATCAAGAATCAGACGCTAAACTGACTGAGCCACCCGGGGGGCCCCCCTACTAGCCTCTTAATTACTACACTCTGCCAATCCCTTTTGCCCCAGGGACCTTACATATACTATTCTCTCTTTCTGAAACCCTTTCCCACTCACCTGCCCCTGCCTGCTTTGTTAAGTGCCTCCTGGTTTATCTTAATAGGTTTCCAGCTCAAAATCCCACTTCCACACAGAAGCCTTCCCTGACACTCCAGACGGGGCAAAATCTCCCTTTAAAATACTTTCATTCCAGGGCACCTAGCTGGCTCATTTAAGGGCATATGACTTTTTTTTTAAATGTTTATTTATTTTTGAGAGAAAGAGAGCACAAGCTGGGGAGGGGCAGAGAGAGAGGGAGACAGAGATCCAAAGCGAGCTCTGTGCTGTCAGCAGAGTCACCCTAGGTAGAGCATATGACTCTTATTAATAGCAGGTCGTCAGTTCAAGTCCCACGTCAGGCCTGGAGCCTACTTAAAAAAAAAAATACAGGGGCACCTGGGTGGCTCAGTCAATTAAGCGTCTGACTTCAGCTCAGGTTATGCTCTTGTAGTTTGTGAGTTCAAGCCCCACAACAGGCTCTGCTGACAGCTCAGAGCCCGGAGCCTGCTTCAGATTCTGTCTGTCTCTCTCCCTGTCTCTGCCCCTCTGCCGCTTGCGCTGTCTCTCTCTTTCTCTTAAATATAAGTAAACATTTAAAAAAAATACCCATTCCTCTCAGCACCTGTCATAGCTATAATGTTATTTATTTGGATAATGACTTAATTTAGGATTTAAGTAAGTATTTATTTGATGATTGTCTCCCCACTAGACTAAGTTCATCCTGGGTTTATCTGAGCTGAACCTTAAAGAAATGACAAGTCATCTGCACATTGGCTGGAAGTGCAGCCCAAATTCTTTGAAACTACAGTGGGATGTGTCCCCTCTCCTTGAATCTGAGCCTGAGGCCTCCTGACAAATAGAAATAGCAGAAATACACTGTACTGTTTTTTAGGCCTAAGCTTAAGGAAGTGGCCATCTTCCATTTCCTTTTTTTTGTTGTTAGTTTTTTTAACATTATTATTTTTGAGAGACAGAGAACAAGCGGGGGAGGGGCAGAGAGAGAAGGAGACACAGAATCTGAAGCAGACTCCAGGCTCTGAGCAAGATGTCAGCACATAGCCCGAAGCGGGGCTCAAACCCACAAACTGTGAGATCATGACCTGAGCCGAAGTCGGACACTCAACCGAGTGAGCCACCCAGGTGCCCCCGCCATCTTCCATTTCCTAGCACTTTGGATGCTTTCTCTTAAACCTAATCACCATGCTATGAGAAAGCCTAAATAGCCCATGGAGAGGGACAAGAAACTTGGTCCTCAGGCTCAATGCGTTCCCTGCTGATAGCACTAAATTTGCCAGTTATATCAATGAGCCACCTTGGAAACAGAATTTCTAGCCTCTCCTTTCCCAGTCCCCCCACCAAAATCCCATCTGATACTACATCATGGAGCAGAGATGAACTTTCACTATTGAACCCCACCTAAATGGAAGATTCCTGAGCAAATGATTTTTTTTTTTAAGCTGTAAATTTTAGGTGGTTAGTTATACAGCAACAGAAAATGGGAAAGTCAACCAGAAGGACAACCCTGTGCAGAAGGGCAACACTTTCCGGGGCAGGATCACAGAGCTGTTTGTGATGTCATGCCATCCTGAGTCTTACTGAGCCCTGGCCGGCTAGGAGCCTGGAGTGTTTGTTGACATACAGAGGGGGAGTCTGTGGCAGTCCTCAACCAGAGGACAATCTGTCATGTTCATGCTGGTATGCAGGGTGCAGACCTGGATCCAGGGTTCTCTCTTGCTCACAACCTTCCCTCCCCGGGGAATTGGCTGGTGGAGACTACTACACTCCAGAGTTTTGCCCTGAGAGGCAGCCTATTCCAACTTCTGGAGGTGAATGTGAATGCAAGGGTTATCAAATTAGCATTTCAGGGGTGGCCTGGGTGGCTCTCTGTTGGTTAAGAGTCTGACTCTTGATTTCGGCTCAGGTCATGATCTCATGGTTTCGTGGTTCAAGCTCTGCAGCAGGCTCTGCGCTGGGGATTCAGTCTTTTTCCCCCCAACCACCCGCCCCTCCCCTGCTCATGCTCTCTCTCTCCCCCAAATAAATAAATAAACTTAAAAAAAGAAGTAGCATCTCATTAAAGACTTGAGAGAGAAGAGACAGTTTAAGGGGGGAATCCAGGTATTCCTGCCCCAGAGGAATGTGCAGCTTTGTCCAGGGTGATTCAGATGAACACTCACATTCAATAGACAAAACTCCAAGAAGGCGCTGTGCTGAGGCACGCAACCTACAAGACACCTTCTAGGCCCTTGCTGTCCAACACAGTAGCCACAAGCCACTATGGCTATTTAAATTAAAATGTTAACTAATCAAAACTTTTAATAATTTAAAACAATTCCTCAAGTCTCATGAGCCACATTTTCAAGTGCTAAACAGCAAATGTGGCTAGTGGCTGCAGTATTGGACCAGTGCAGATATAGACTATATCCATCACCTACATTTTATTGGATGGTACTGCTCTAGGCCCTTTAAGATTGGTCAACAGAAAAGGCCTTGCTCTCAAGGATGTGAGAACAAAAACAAGAAACAAGGAAAGATAAAACAAGGGCTACCACTGGGAGACTCACAGGAATGGTCACATTTATCAGGCCCCAAATTCCAACCCCAAAATAGGTCCCTAAGGAGCTTTGGGGAGCAGTCTGAGTGGCCCACCTGAATTTTCAGCTTCCCTTCCTGGTCCCTGATAACACTTTTTCCAAACATCCTTAATATAGTCATTTCTTGCCTGGGGGGTTTCAATTTCCATAACTTTAGTATCCAATATGTTCAACAAAAATGTAACACAGCATCATGGTTAAGAACATGGACTCTGAAATCAAACTTTCTGTGTTAAAACCTGACCTTGGCAAGTTACTCACTCTCATAGAACCTAGTTAAGGGTATTATAACCTACTTCCCAAAGTTATTGTGAAGATCACATGAAAAAGCTTAATGGTGCCACAGAATAGTGAATACTCAGTGAATATTCGCTCCGATTTTTCCTAAGCTTATTTAATCTTATTTGGGTTTTGAAGAAAGCCTTCAATGGGGATGTGATGATCCCCCTATATCCTCAATGGGGATGTGTGATCACTTTATCCTTGTCTACCTCCATTCTCCGTGTCTTTCATGCCCCTCTTCAGTTCTCCTGATCTCTCAGGGCCGTCCCCGGCACTTTGACATGGTGGCACCTGGCTCCAATGTGGCTACCAACAACCTGGTACCAGAGTATGAGGACTCTTCATCTTGGGTGAGGCCACTCTCCTTTTCTGGTCTGTGCTTCCCTTCATTGCTTGGGTTCAGATTACCTAAACACTAAATGTATTCGTACTTGTAAAAGAAATCACAGGAGGCTGGAGTGTCATACTCTGGGTGAAATCCAGAGATTAGGGTGGGAGAAAGAGGGCTGTTAACGTCAAAAATGCAGGAGTTCTTAGCTGGCTCTTGCTTCACAGGTCTTGCAGTTTAACAGGCCCTGGGATAAGGCTGAGGGCCTTGTCTGAGTGAGGGCTGTTCACCAAACCGTGCCCCGTCTGCTCCTCAGGTCTGCGTGACGAACACAAGATAAAACAGGTGTGCACATAAACTATAAACTTAAATCCCTAAGGGTTGTTAGAAGGTCCTCCACGGGAAGGCTGTGCTTTTAAGAGAGTGGCTCCTTTAAGAGGCGGGCTCCACCCCTACTAACAAAGAAAGTCCCCGCCCCCGGTTGCCAAGATGCTCTATGGCGTCCCATTCTCATTGGTGAACGTCGGTGGGTGAGGCGCCCAGAGACATTTCCAACGAGCTGGGGGGGGAAAGATGGCGACGCCCCTCGGGTGGTCGCAGGGGGGGTCAGGATCAGTGTGTCTCGCTTTCGATCAACTGCGGGACGTGATCGAGTCTCAGGAGGAACTGATTCACCAGCTGAGGAATGTGGTATGCAGCCCGAAGAGCTGGGGGAGGGCCGGACCGGACACCTAAATGGCGGGGGCGGGGCCAGACCCTGTTCCGACGCCGATGGCAAGCTTAGAGCACATTGCCAATGGCGTAATCAGGAGGAGGCGGGCCCCGAGTATGTTCTGGCTGGTAGGGGTGGAGCCAAAAAGGGTCAAGGTCTTCATGATTATTTTCCAGGGAATTTAAACAAATTAACGTGCTTTCTACTCTCTGTCTGGTTGTGTAAGGCCTACTAGATATCTCCCCCGTGTATTCACTGAGCCTCACTTTCCCCACTTCTAATTGGAGATGACTTCCATTGGCTTCCCCGGGGTTCTCAGATGCAGGTATTGAAACTATAACGCGTTTTCCATTATGGACATCTCCTCCCAGTGTCTAATGCAGCGCCATTTTGAGTGCAGTAAGCACAGGTTTGTCCCTTGCACATGTTAACTTAAGGGCCTGCGACCCTTTAATGCCCCTTTGCTTTTGCCTTCTGAGTCAAATCCTAGTTCATGATTTCAAGCATTGGAGCCACAGACTACCTGGACAGGCATGGTAAAGTCTTGGCCAGCTGAAGTTCATGGTTTTTCTGTTTTATTTTCTATCTTGATAAGGAGAGCTGGGAGATATCTCCATCTCAGAAACAAAACTGACTTAACATCTATTTCTCACCCTGAGGGGTGCGTGCAGCTCTAGGCATTCAATTACCTGCAATTCCCTGAGGGAACCCAGCTCTTCTTTGCAGCTGGCCTTTGCATGTATGTTCTCACCATCTAGAACACTTTCTGTTCCACCCCCTCTTCTTGCCCACCCCTGTTTACCAGTCAGAGCTCATGTCTGATGACCCCTTCTCCAGAAGCAGGTCTGACCCTTCCCCAGACCAGGGGCCTCCTCTGGGCACCACAACCTTTTGTGCTTCTCCATCATAGTGCACACTGTGTTAGAAGTACTGGCCATGGGCTATCTACCTATATCAAACTGGTTGCTCCTTGAGGGCAGGACCTAGAGCTGAGCCTCTGTGAATCTTATGGAACCAAATTCTCCCTGTTCAGAGCCCAAGTCTCATCCTAGGTATCATCCCATTGTCTAACCTTGGTCCTGGTCCCTAGAGAGTACCCCTTCAACACCAGCCCCAGGCCTCCCTGAGCCAGGCTCTGTTGCAGATGGTTCTCCAGATGAAAATTTTGTCAGTAAAGAAGAGTTCCAGGCAGTGGAAAAGAAGCTGGTGGTAAGTAAGTGCCTCTGTGGGCTCCTGATCTTCCCCTATTCCTGGGATTCCCTGTGGATGGGCACAGTTATTATTGGCCTCTGACAGCTTCCTGCCCTAGTAGTGAGGACAGAATCTTCCTGTACCCTGGCTTCTATATGCCTGTCTGAGAAATGGGCTGTATAATGGAACCTAGGAGACCTAGGGTAGCTCAGGGGTTAATGAGGTCCGCTTTCTGTTCCTGCAGGAAGAAGAAGCTGCCCAATGCCAAGACCAAGGTCCTCCTGGCCAAGGAAGAGGAGAAGTTGCAATTTGCCCTCGGAGAGATAGAGGTGCTATCTAAACAGCTGGAGAAAGAGAAGCTGGCTTTTGAAAAAGCGTGAGTGGGCCTTTCAAAGGGTTGTGAAGGTTTGGGGGTCCAGGTCTACCTGTCAGGCCTTCCCACCCTCTCTTGTCTTATCTTCTCCACCCAGGCTCTCCAGTGTCAAGAGCGAGCCCTGCAGGAATCCAGTAAGAAGGACCAGCTCATCACCAAGTGCAATTGGTAGGCGGGAGGCCCGTGCTCCCCCCACGCTTACATACATGGGCCTCTTCCCTAACAGCGCAGTGCCTGTGTCAAGGGCAGGGTTTCACCCCAACTTCTGCCCCCGACTGAGGATACCAGGAGGCCCAGGCGGGCCCACACCATCGCAAAGGCCCTTCAGGGACCAGGCAGGCACGGAAATGAGGGAAGCAGTTGGTGTACAATATTCTTCATGGCCATAAAGGAATGGGCTCGCTCCCATTTTTCTTGAAACATACGACCTTTTAGTCCAACTTTGTTTTCCCACTTTTGATGGGTATTAGAAATAGTGTACTTCACTCATACCTGTTACAAGAGGAACAGCAGGGCAAGCACAGTCCTATCTGGGAGCTGACTGCTAGGGACCCAGTAGGGAGGGGTAGGGAGTGTGGTGACAGGAAGAGCTGTGCCCTCTCTCAAGGGCTTAGTGCCTCTGCTCTGGGGAGCAGGGGGGCAGTATTGTCAGATCCTTAAAAAAGAAACTGGAAGCCAGTTTTCATGGAAACTTTTCTGACTTTTTAGTGTTGGCAACTGATTTAGAAATTTTAAAACTATTGTATAGGCTAAGTATAATATGTCCATAGGCCATTAGTTTTCATCTCTGCTCTGTGCAGATGTATGTGCTCCTTGTTTGGCTCACTTGGTGCCATGAGCTGTGGGGCCACTTTCTGTCAGCCACCCGTGTCTCTAGATCCCAGGAATGCCTTTCAGTTTCCCAGAACACTAAATTCCCCTTACCTGGTTTAAGGAACAGATCTGAATTCCACATGCAACATCTGCTTCATACATTGCAGCAGATTTTGAGTAGGCCAGAGACCAGAGCCCAATTCCAAAAGAGATTCAGAGTCCCTTCTGATGGATTGTCCACCTGAAGTCTTGGGCACCCCGTACCTACCAATCAGCCCTCTCTCCCTTGGTGAGTACTCTTACTAATAAGATGCAACAGGCCAATATCTTGATCTGACTAGGTGGGCTGACAGGCCTTGTGGCTGTTTGACCAAGGGCTCTCAGTAGGGCCTCCTGGGGCCCAGCAGGCAGTCACTGCCTCTGTACCCAAGGCCACCAGACCCCACTCCTTCCTGTCTCTCTGCCTGTCCCCATACTTCCCTAAAAGAAACCTAGAGTTCTTTTCTGGTGGTACTCGAGCATTTCCTAGAGATCAGCCAAAGCCACGGGGTTCTATGTCTGCTTGTGGAAGGTGTGTGTGTGTGTGTGTGTGTGTGTGTGTGTGTGTATGCTATGGGGATGGAACCTGGCTGCCCTCCCCCAGAATGTCCCAGACCCCTCCAGTGGGACACAAGCCCTCACCTGAGCAAATCTCATGACCTGAGCCTCCCCCTGGCCTGTTGGCCAGGTTGGAGAACCTCCCTTTTTGTGGTTTTAGTTTGTTTTTATACTTACATAGTTTCTTATTTTTCTCAAAGGGATTTTCTAACCATTCTCTCTGTGGGTGCTATTTATTTTAAATTCATCTCTAACTTATTTTAAAAGATTCACATAAATTTCTGATGCCTTTTCCCAAAAGAACTTCACAATCAATCAATCTGCGTGACCTGGGGAAGAAGGTTCAATAGGCGTGGTCCTATGACCGAGTGAGCTCATTTTCATTCTCTTCCTTCTCCTGTGTCTTTGTCTCCTCTTTTCTATGCTGTGCATTAACTTTTTACCAAATTCTCTTCTGAAACCTTAAATACTTCAGCATTTCTACATTTTTTAGACCTTGTGTTCTAGTTAATATTTGTCTAATCTTTAAAGGTGGTGGGATTTTCTTCCTAGGAGGATCAGAATTTTCCAGGGCTCCCCAAGGGTCAGTTTATGTAAATGAAGCACCGCCTCCCCCCCATCCCTACAACCTCTTTCGATTTTGATGCAAGACACAAAAATCATCCTTGCATCTAATGAGCACTTAATTTGGGGTAAGCTTTGTTACCACTATCTCCTCTCACCTCACGCCCCTGTGCTGTCCCTGTCAGCAGATGAGAAAATGGGTCTAGAAGAGGAGGCAACTTGCCCAAAGTAGCAATACTGTCTCATATTAACACTGCTAAAACATCACCCTCTGTTCTCTGATCAGTTCCTGAGTTTTAACTCTCTTTCAGGAGCTGCCTCCTTGAGGGTAGGGGGCCTGTCTTCTCTCCTTAAGCCCTAGCACAAGTCTGGGCATCCAGCTGGCCCTCAGTACATCTGGTTGGATTGAGATGACTGAACTAAGTGATGTTTCTAAGTCCTGACTCCCCAGAGGATATCCTGGTCATTCATTCCACAAATAAATTTATTGTGCACCTTCTATGTGCCAGGTACGATTTTAGGCCTTAGGGTTAAAGCAGTAAATTTAAATAATATTATCATTATGGATTTCATGGATGTAAATCCTAGTAGAGAAGAAAAGTGAGTAAAATATGTGGTATATTAGGTATAAGTGCTAAGAAGAAAAAGAAAGCAGGAAAAAGGGATAGGAACTATTGGGAGAGGTTGTACTTTAAACTAGGAAGTGTCTTGCCAAGGAGGTGATAGCTGTGAAGATCAGCAGGAGTTAGGGACTGGAGCCATTCATCCTCCTGCCTTTGGGCAGCACTGTCCACCTCTCTGCAGAGGCCTTTTCCTGCCCTCATGTGAGTCACCTGGTCCAGAATAGAGTTGTGAAGTCACTGACACATTCAGCAGACATTGTGCCGCTCAGTCACCATCCTATCAAAATGCCATAAAAACTCATTCTTACCATGATGTTAACAGCTACTTGTGGAGAACCCCTGGGTCAGGAGAGCCAAGTTCTAAAAAGACCCATAAGGGAATGAATGCCTTATCTCAGGAAGGAGCCCTTCGGATGGGAACCACGCCTTCTCCCTGCCTCTCCCCCACAGAAATTGAGTCTCACATTATAAAGCAAGAAGATATACTTAATGGCAAAGAGAATGAGATTAAGGAGTTGCAGCAAGTTATCAGCCAGCAGACAGAACAGATCAGGTGAGGCGTCTGGGCTAGGCTGGGGGTTGTTGATGGAAGTAGGGAGCCAGCTCTCTGGTCCCTACCCTAGACTGTCCCCAGCCCATGCCCAGCCAGCTCCATTGCAGGAATCACATGTCTGACTACCGGATCCAGAAGCAACAGGAGAACTACATGGCCCAAGTGCTGGACCAGAAGCATAAGAAAGCCTCGGGGACGCGTCAGGCCCGGAGCCACCAGCATCCCAGGGAAAAATAAAATTGTCTTCACCTTCCTGTTCTGTAGCTGTAATGCTGGACCTCTGCCTTCTCTGCTGTGGGGGTCCCCATCCCTGTGGGTTTCTGCTTCTGCCACGTCAGGCCTCACCGGTGCCCTGACTCCCAGGGAAGAGGCAGAAGGCACTCTTTTTTTTTTCTCCCTGCCTGCCTCCTGGGCCTTCATGACAGAAGGGAGAATCAAGTTACCAGGGACTGGGTGGGGGACAGGCCTTGGACCACTACTTTCCAGGCCACTCCTTGGCTCAGAAAAGGATGCTGCTGAAGTCTCCAGCCCCTGCCACTTCCCTCCCTCCCTTGGATAGTAGGGGGAGTGAAAGTGTGGGGGTATAGCGCAGGGGAGGACTACTTTGTTGTCTAATAGGCACTGTCCTTCCTACTCTTGGTATTTAATCCCTCCCTATGTAAACAGCTCTGGTTACCCCTGGTTACCTGTAAACACCCCACCCCACTCCCAGTGCCTTGGTAAATTTAACTCTCCCAACTTGGCTATAGAGCAGGAAGGGCTCTGTGTGTGTGTGTGTGTGTGTGTGTGTGTGTGTGTGAAGTCCTGACCAGAGACATCAAAGATCATGGGTTCCAGGACCACAATGAATTTGGGAAATCAATTTCCATCATATAATGTTATGTTATACCTGTGAATCACACTTGCACCTTCTTACACTTCCCCCAAACAGAAGCTCGAGTCTTCCCAAAGGGAAGGAAGGGAAAAGGACCATGCTATGTCTATTTTTAAGGTGGGGGAAGTCTGCGAAGGGTCTAGGACTCGCTAAAGTTGCATATGCAGGGCTAGATGATAGGCAGGCTTGATCCTTTCACAAGCCATCTCTGATGGCTAGGTGATCATGGAGACATACCCAGGCAGGAGACCCACTCGGAGGCTGAGTCAGATTTGTCAAGTCTAGCCTAACCTGGGTCAGTGTGAGGATGAGTACAATGGGGATGGGGGTGCTGATGCGTTTGCTCCAAGGCCACCTGGAGCCTGAATCATAGTAGGAACTCGAAGCCAGAAGTTTAAGGGTAAATGGTGCCCATTGTCATTGTCCCAGGGCTATGACAGGTGGTGACTCCTTCCCAATCTGTTCCTGTCCCCAGGGTGCTGGAGTGAGGGCCTTGCAAGTGCCTGGGAGAGCACAGAGCTCTTTCTGCCTCAGAGTCTTTATACAGGGGGCCACAGCTACCCCCAGAGGTTCCTAGGAGACCCCCACATAGGCATCCAGGGCTTGTTCTAGGTGCCAAGGCAGAATGGGAATGCTAGAGCTATGCACTCCAGCCCCATCCAGGATGTTCCCACTAAAGGCGATGGGTCCAGCCAGAGACAGCACCTACCTGAGGCCCTGGCACAACTTTCCGGGTCGAGGGAGCTTACCAAGCAATGCTTTCTATCGGATCGTGGGCTCATGGGTCAAGGAAGGTGGTGGGTACACCCTTATGAACTCTAGCTAGTACAAATGATAAGGCTGGGGAGAAGGGGTGCACTGAGGTGATGGGAAGACACTGGGGGCTAAGGAGAAGATGAAATTGCTCACAAGATCTGAGTTGCCTGGTCTGAAAGTGTGGTCCTGGCCCCCTGGCTCACATTCTAATCCATACCACCATGGTCCTTGTTAGGCAGACCCCTGCTCAGCCTGTTTCCTAGCCTGTGGAGGAGTGGAGATGGGCCTAGCTCCTGGCTTCAAGTTGCACACCTGCCTTTCCCTCACCTTCATGTCAGCCAAAGCCTGGCGACGCACCCTAGGCTTCTGGCCCGCGCCAGGGGAGAAAGCTGGAAAGGTAGAGCCTAGGGCCCAAGTCTCTCCTGCTAGCGACGCCACCGCTTCGCGAGCGGACGCGGCCGTTAAGGCGCGGTGACCCCACGACACCGCGGGCGGGGCGGGGGGACAGTGCGGGCGTCCGCGGCACCGGCGGAGGCTAACGTGAGGGAGGTAGTGCGCGGCGTCCAGCCCCACCATGCTGACCGCGCTCGCACCGCCAGCCCTGCCTGGGCTCCCAGGGCGCCTGCCTGAGGTCCCCGCCCGGCGCCAGGACTCCTCCGGTTCGTCAGGTTCCTACCACACGGCTCCGGGTTCTCCAGAGCCCCCGGACGTTGGGCCGGACGAGGAGTGCCGAGCGAATTGGCCCGGGGTGGCCCCTGCGCTGGGGGCGGGCGCGCAGCCTCGCCTGTCCGTCAGCGCCCAGAATAGCCGCCAGCAGCTCGGGACCAGCTCGGGTTTCCCGCGAGGCCCGGGCTCCGGCCCGCGGCCACCCCAGCCCCAGCTGCGCATGCTGCCGTCGGGGGAGATGGAAGTCATCTTCGGCGCCGGGGCCCTGTTCAGCCGCTCCGACGCGGCGGATAGCGAGGTGCAGCAGCTCACCGCTCGAGCTTTCCGCAGCCTCTCTCCGCCCGGGCCCGCGACTCCTGCTCCAGCAACACCGACGCCTCAGGCCCCGAACGGTGGCTCCCGCTGGGCCACTTACCTGGAGCTGCGGCCCCGCGGGCCAAGTCCTGGGACCCCAGCGCAGTTCGAGTGTGTGGAGGTGGCGCTGGAGGAACGCGCCGAGCCCGCCAGACCCCGGACTGTGCCCAAGCGTCAAATTGAGCTGCGCCCCCGACCCCGGAGCCCCCCGCGGGAGGCGGGCGCGCCGCGCCCCGACTGCTTCTGCGCACTGGCTCCCTGGATGAGTCGCTGGGCCGCCTGCAGGAAGCCGCGGGTCTAGTGCAGACAGCGCTGGCCAGAAAACTAAGCCCTGCGGCCCCTGCCCGGAGCAGCGCCACCTTCGGGCCCACGGGGCGGCTGGAGTGTGCGACCCGGGAAACGGCCCGCAGTACCCGAAAGGTCCTGGAGGAGGCCAGGTCTCGGCCACCCCGCGTGCATCATAGTTCAGCCCCTGCCAGGGCACCACGGCCGTGGCCTAGCCTCCGAGAGCGCGCGATTCGGCGTGACAAGCCCGCGCCGGGGACCGAGCCGCTGGGTCCGGTTAGTTCCAGCATCTTCCTGCAGTCAGGGGAGAAGATTCAGGAGGCGCACAGTCAGGAACTCGAGGCTCGGTTCCCGCGAGAGACTCTGGATCGAACCATCCTGAGGGAACCGTCTCCGCCTTTTGAGTCTAGGGACCCCCGGGAGGTTCCGAGTAAGGCTGGAAAACCTAGGAGCTCGTCCCCACTGTGGCAGGCTCCAAATGGGACCGTACGGGGTCCTCACTGCCCGTCCCCCCAGAATCTGCCTCCGTGGAATCGAGCTATTCGGAGAGTAAGTAGCCCGTCGTTTCCCGAGGCATCCTCTGCCTGGGGAAATCAGGATCCTGCTATCGAGGAAACTGTCAGCAGAAGAAGCCCTTCCCCACCGATCCGTTCTCAGTGGAATCAGGGTGTTGCCAGAACAAGAAGCCCATCCCCCGAAGCTCCTTCCCTGGGGAGGTTCCGAAACCTGCAGTTGGGAATACCGCAGAGGGCAATAGGAGCCCGTCCCCGCCGGCCTTGTCCTCACTGGAGGCTCCAGATCGTACTAATGGGACGTGGAACCCATCTCCCCAAGAGACGTGGGATCCCACACTGCAGGGCTCATCGATAGTACCTACATCGGAAGCTCTAAATGGGATAGGACAGGAGGAGCTGGCGCTGCCTAGACCGTCCGCCCCCAGGACCCCCGAGCTCACAGACGCGCAGAGTCCGTCCACGCGGGAGATGCGGAATCTTGCCTTCCGAGGCAGTCAGCAGTCGCCAGAAGTGGATGCACCCGAGCTGCCCCTCAGTCGCCTCGTGGGCACCTTGGATGCCGATGTGCACCGGGAAGTCTCGGGCCCTGGAGAAGCAGCCTCGGGACGACCGCGCGTGGCCATTCCACGGCCCCGCGACGTGCGCAAGATGGTGAAGACCACGTACGCGCCAAGCTTTCCTCCGGGAACACCAGGTTCGGGGCTGCCTGCGCCACCGGCGGAACCCCGCGGAGAGGAGGGCGGCTCATCCAAGACACAAGAGTTCCAGGCGCTGGAGTCCCCAGCCCCAGCTCACTACACTTCTGTTTATCTGAAGGACTTTCTGCCAGTCGTGACGCACCCCTACGAGCCCCCAGAGCCGTCCTCCGACACAGTCCCCCGGGACGCTTCACAGCCCAACGGGGTCCTGAGGCGGAGAGCAGAGAACAGCACGGCAAAACCCTTCGCGCGCACTGAGATCCGCTGCCTGGTGCACTGGCCTTGGGCCGCCGGCGGGAGGGACCTGGGGGAGTCCTGGTGCGCGGTTCTGGCGTAGAGAACCGGGATGCGGAGGTCCAGCGCCTGGTCCCTGACGGCCAGGGGCGGACCAGCCCTCTAGGAGGCGCTCGCACCTCACCCCAGCAGTCGCCCATAGGGCCAGCCGGGCCCCAACCATCCAGACCACCCTGTCCCAGCTCCCCTCAGGCGAACCCTAGCTTGAGCCCTGGGATAGCACCCAAATTGGAGACGCCTCGTGTGGCCCCCGAGACCGCGACTGCCGTTCAGTCGTCTCTCCCGCGGGAGCCCCAGGCGTCGGCAGGCAGAACGGCCCCGCCCCAGCCCCGCGCCGCGTCAGCGCCACCAATGGACCGGTCCCCAGAAGGCCCTTTCCAGGGGGCGCGGAAGCCACCTGGGACCGCGTATCCGGGGAAGGTCCTGGTGGACCCCGAGAGCGGCCGATACTACTTTGTGGAGGCGCCGCGACAGCCTCGGCTACGGCTGCTCTTCGACCCAGAGAGCGGGCAATATGTAGAGGTGCTGCTGCCACCATCGCCCCCAGGGCCACCCCGCCGCGTCTACACCCCGCTGGCCCTGGGCTCCAGCCTCTACCCGCCCGCCTATGGGCCTATCCCCAGCCTGTCGATGCCGCCATCCCCGGGCCCGCCGGCCTTCAGCGGTCCCCCGCTACCCTGGGCCTCTGAGGCAGGGCACCTGGACGGGATGTATTATCTGCCAGTGAGTGGAACCCCCAGCCCCGCACCCCCTCTGCTCCTCTGTGCTCCACCCAACAGCTCAGGCTCAGCCCAGCCCGGCAAAGGGTCCTTGTTCCCAGTGTGAGGTCTGATCCCCCATGGTGTTGGGGCCTGTTGGTAGCCTTGGAGGTTCTGGCATCCAGTCCCCTGCCCTTCTTTCCTTCTATCACCTCTTTCTTTTACTCATCGCATCCAGTCTTCAGACCGGAAGTTACCTTCAGAGAATGTATCTGAAACTTTGGGACTGATGGAGCTGGAATTCAGAAAGTGTCTGCCTACTTCCTCCCCCAACAAAATTGTATACTCCTTTCCCAAGCATTCCCAGAGTGTAGTGTGTTTGTGTGTGTAAAAGTGAGGGGTCTCAAGAGTTGTCCCCAGGAGCCAATTTGAGGGGCTGTTGGGGTTTGCTAGGGGCAACAAGAAATAGGAGCAGCAGAGGGCTGGGCTGCTCCCAGAGGTAGTGAGCTGTCTGTCCCTCCCTGAATGGTGGACCCAGTTGAGATGGAGCAGGCTAGTGAGCACTGGTGGGATGGAAGGAGAAGGACTCTGGCTAGCAACTTTGTGATTCTTTGGAAGAGGGTGTAGCCTTGGCCTGGGAGGCTGTGTGGGAAAGTGGCCAGTGCAGCCCCTAGGCCAGGCAGGGTCTGAGAAGGAGAGCTGTTGAGACAGCAGGTGGAGGCAGAGCAAGGAAGTAACATGGAAGTGGTTATGGTTATGGACAGTCAGCCTGGGGATGGGGGTTGGTGGGGAGGCAGCTGTAGTCTCCAACTGGGAGCCCCAACTCTCATCCTCCCCTTAACCTCAGCATCTGACTTGGCTTCTCTAAGCCCTCAGAGCTGAGCTGGCTCATCCTAGGGCCAGGAGTGGGGGGGCTTAAGCCATCCCCACCCAGAGTGGAAAGCAGATGAAGTGAATCATCAGGAAGGACTTACAAGCAGAGCCTCTTGACCATTCTGTGTTCTGGGTGTAATGGAGGATGAGTTAAGGCTGGCAGTAAAAGGGGTGCCCCTGGGGTCGGGATGAGGGCGGGGACAGAGACATGGAGCCTCAACTGGTTCAACTGCCTCAGTAACAGTTGTGGCAACCATGCCCAGAGAGGGGGTGGCTCTGCAGGCTGGGCACAGCAAGGAAGGTCCTGTGTTCTAATTGCCCTGAGATTGTAGGAGCCTCTGAGGAGGCCTGAGAGAGATGAATGGGGTAGGAGATGCTCTGCATGGGGGTCTGTGTGGAGTTCTGAGCTTGAATTGGCAGAAGCTTGTTGAACTGATAAGTGATGATGTGATGAGTTTGTGGAGAAGAGTTCCCATTAGAAGCAGTTGTTTGGGACAGAGATGGATGCCTTACTTAGGTTCCAGGCCTCTGGGGGGTCTGGGTCCCTTGAAGTCTACCTGTCTGCCTCTCTGCCTTGGACTGGAAGCTGACCAGGAGAACTATGAGTCAGAATAACCTGAACATTCTTATGGCCAGAGATGCTGGTTCTGATGACATGAAGGGCCCTGGGCTGCTCCTGGTCCCCTCACCTCATCCTGGTGTGCAATAAATCACTGACCCAATGAGCCCTGATGGTCGGAATGACTGGTGTAACTTGTCTGATTTCTGATTTCCTATCACAACCCCTAACACCCCCATAATGCTCTTCCATGCCTTGGTATGGCCCTCAGGCTCAGGGAAGGAGCCCATGTATGTCTTTCATGTGCCGTGGCATCCTTGTCTCAGCAAACTTGCCTCCCAGGGAGGGAGCCCTAGGCTGGCAGCCATGCCTGTGACCTAATTCCTCCTGGTGGCTGAGTGGCCAGTGGCTTTGGGGTCAATCAGGTTTGGATTCCAGTTTCAGTATGGCCCTTGTAGCTGTATGGTCTTGGATTTGTCACTTCTCTCTGAGCCTTCATGTGCTCATAAAAATGACACTAACCAAGTACCTCTTCCCCAAGGTACTCAGGACAGTGCTCACTGAGTTGCCAGATCCCAGGACATGGGAGGTATCAGCTCCCATGTGTTCTTGCCCACGCTCAGCCCCCTCCTTACATCATTGTTCCCTATCTGTGAAATGGAGTTGAGTTGGCTGAAGCAAGGATCCCACTAGAGGAGGTGCACACGTGGCATCTTCAGGGCCCTGGGGGAAGGGAGAGAGTGGGAGGGGTGAGGTGTTGGTTCCCCATTGGTTGGGTCAGGAGTTCCGGGGCGGCCCCCACTGCACACATACACATGCACACCTGCACCCCAACCACAGCCCATGCTCACTGAGCCAGCTCCACAAACCATGAGGCTGTCACTGACACTGACACTGCTGCTGCTGGGAGCCTGGGGCATCCCAGGAGGCCTTGGAGACAGGGCTCCACTCACAGCCACTGCCCCGCAGCTGGACGATGAGGAGAAGTACTCAGCTCATATGCCTGCTCACCTGCGCTGTGATGCCTGCAGGGCGGTGGCCTACCAGGTGAGTACCTCCCCCCAGCAGTTCCCCTGACCCTATCCAGGCCCCTCTTGAAGACAGTCCCCTCCTTCTACCTCAGATTCTACTATTGGCTTTTGATTTCTTTTCTTTTTTTTTTTTTTAATATTTATTCATATATGTGAGATCATGACCTGAGCCGAAATCAAAAGTGGGACGGTCAACTGACTGAACCACCCAGGCGCCCCTGGCCTTTGATTTCTAAACTCTCAATCCCAGGGTATCAAGTTAGATTCAGCCTCCCATGATATTTCCACCTTCACCTCACCTAAACCTCCATGCCTCAGTTTACCCATCTCTCTGCCCAACAGCGAGCAGATTATCTGGGACAGCCATTCCACAATATCTTGAGACTCTAGGGAGTCACGAGCTTGTCCCCTTGGACTCTTTCTTTTCCAGGCTTATCCTCAGGTTGGGGCTTCTTCCCAAAATATGACCAGGGAGCACTGGTGTATATGTGCATGTGTGCATGTGGGTTGAGTACATGAATATATGAGTATGTGTGTATCTCTTGTTCATGCACAAGCCTGTCAAGCATGCCTGAATATCTCTATGGGGGGAGGGGAGCCTATGAGCACACGTGTCATTGAAGACTGGGCTCTGGTTTTTTTTTTTTTCTTTTTTCTTTCCTTCTTGTGGTTTAAGAAGAAGAATGGCTCTGTCAGCTAAGCATCGACTTTTGGTTTCAGTTCAGGTCATGATCTTGCATTTTCTGGGCTTGAGCCCCATGTCGGGCTCTGCACTGACAGTGCAGGAGTCTGCTTGGGATTCTTTCTCTCTCTCTCTCTCTCTCTCTCTTAAAAAAATAAACTTAAAAAAATAAAATAAAATATCATGTGCTGATGGGCAGGTGTGCCCTGGGGAAGGAGGCCCAGTGCTCAGGCCTAACTTTCCACTTCAGAGTTTCCCACCCACCCCATTCCAGGGAAGTGGATCCTATCTCAGCAGACCCAGTCTCAGCTTTCCGAGCCTGTGGGAGGGCCATGAAGCCTGTTCACAGGAGTTTCCTGCTCAAAAGTCTCACCTCACTTTCTCCCGGAGACCCAGGCTCCTGTCTGCCCCTCTCCCACCATTGAGCAGTCCAAAAGTCCTGGCTCTCAGCCCCTCCTCGTTCTAGATGTGGCAACATTTGGCAAAGGCAGAGGCCAAGCTTCACACCCGGGACTCAGGAGGGCAGCAGGAGCTGAGTGAATCAGTATACACAGACATCCTGGACCGGAGCTGCTCCCAGACCTGGCAGGGGTGAGTCAAAAGTCTGGTCCCTACCACCCTCCCCAGGGGAAGGGATGATGGGTAGAGGTTCTCATTCTCCCACTCACGCCAGACACACAATCCACTAGGGCTCTGGTCTAAGGTAGGGGGCTGGCTGTGAGGCAGTCTGAGTTCTGGAGCTAGGAGCAAGTAGAATGGTAGGTGGCCAGGATATATGGTTGCTGTGTGACCTTGGGCCAGGGGCTTTCCCTCTCTGGTCCTCAGTTTTCCATCAGGGAAGATCAGAATCTGGGCTCTGGCTTCAGCAAATGCCCAGTGTGCTCAGGCTCATGTGGGGATGGATCCCTTGCTGGCAGGGCTCCCACTAATGCTGTATCTCTCCTCCCCACTGCTTCCAGCTACGGGGTCCGAGAAGTGAACCAGGTGAAACGTCTCACGGGCCCAGGACTCAGCAAGGGGCCAGAGCCAAACATCAGCGTGATGATCACAGGGGGCCCCCCTGGCCCACCAGGTGATGGCAGGAATGGGGGGTGGAATGGAGACTTTGGAGCCTTGATCAGCCCCCTGTGGGGCAGGCAAAGTCTGAGGCTCTTGCTGGGCTCCCCTAGGCTCTCCATGACATGTTTGCACTACCTGGGGGAGTTTGGAGAAGACCAGATCTACAAAGCCCACCAACAAGGCCGAGAGGCTCT
Source organism: Lynx canadensis (assembly GCF_007474595.2). NCBI lineage: Eukaryota > Metazoa > Chordata > Mammalia > Carnivora > Felidae > Lynx > Lynx canadensis. The sequence goes on along the minus strand of NC_044303.2, from coordinate 115,624,605 downwards.
GGAGGCATTGCTGTGTGGAGGCCCCCAGGGGGCCTGCTCAGAGGAGGCACCTGTCACGAAGACAGAGCTCTAGTCCAACTGCTCCTTCCCCTTCCTGGTCAGCCCCTGAAGGGAGCTGGGCTTCCTCTGGATCTGTCCTACTCCTTTGTGCAGGCTGCCTGGAGGGCAGGGAGGCCATGCTTTTCTGTGCTGCCATGGCCACCACCCCCCTCCTCAGGCTTTAGAACACTGGGGCCTGGTGTGTGTGAGGCGAGGCCTTCTCTTCTGGACTCAAATAAAACCCAGTGACCTCCATTTCTTGATTCCTTCCGTCTGCAAAAGGTGCTCATGGGGCTGGTAAGTCAGACTTTGGTATTTCTGCTGAGGTTGTACCTAGAGAGGGCCAAATACACTTCCATACAGTTTTCCAGAGGTAGATGAGACCTGTCATGGCTAGAAATGTGAGCAAGCTGTCAAAGGCATATGGAATCAGTTATATGAATGATAAAACCCAGATCCATCATGAGAGAAAAGGAAAACTCCATGAGCAGACTACCTGTGGACATGCCTACTTAGCACTCTGCTATCTGTGCCCCTCCCTGAACACTGGTCTAACTGGGTCTATGCCCAGCAGCTGCTCAGTTTCCGGACTCTACCTCTGACCCTAGCTGGCATGATTGAGCCCTAGGTGTCTGGGACTGGGGAGGGCAGGGTTCCTGGAACGTGCTGGATTCAGTATCTTGATTCTAAGTCCTGCTCTCCCCAGAAATTCTTCTGGCCTGAGACCTTTCCTTAGCAATGGAGGAAATGGTTCCACCTGGGCCCCACCTAAGTCTGGGGCAGGCACTGTGGGCAGGCAGTGCTATACCTTGTAGTTTCTTTGTGGGGTCTCTCTGATCTGCTGAAGCCCTGGGAGGTGGACAGAACAGACACTCTAATCCCCAGTTGACAGACACCGAAACCAAGGCTTAGAAAATAAAAGAGGCTCAAACCAAGTCCAAGTTTGAGTAGTGACAGGGCTGGGAGGGGATTCAGATTTGGGGAATTGCGGGGGAAGTCATTGCTGGAGGAATAGGGGTGCCCCAGGCAGGACCTGACCCCTCCAGATTTTATGAGCTATACTGCAGCCTGGTCCCCTACATTCCATTACCTGGTCCCTATCTGCCTGAGGCCCCTCCTCCCTGGCCTTCACCCCAGGAGAGACCCCTAGTCACCAGGAGAGAGAGCCAGGGCCCAAGGAACCAGCTGAGCTGCCAGTGTATTGGGTGTGGAGATGGGATCCTATGACATGGATCTGTGTGGCCCTGTGATTACATGGAGTGATTTATTTATTTATTTTTTAAGTTTTTTTTTTTTTTTTAATTTTTCTAATGTTTATTTATTCTTGAGACAGAGACAGAGCGCAAACAGGGGAGGGGCAGAGAGAGAGGGAGACACAGAATCTGAAACAGGCTCCAGGCTCTGAGCTGTCAGCACAGAGCCCGACGAGGGGCTAGAACCCACTGACTGTGAGATCATGACCTGAGCCGAAGTCGGACGCTCAACCGACTGAGCCACCCAGGCGCCCCTACATGGAGTGATTTAGATACACTGCAGCACAGTCTGAGTGCAGTGGATCCATTTGTTTGTGTACCTGAAACCATGTACAACATATCTGCCTTGTTTCTGTGTGTGTGGCATGTGGCTGGGTTGAACTGAATGTCTGTGGGACTTGTGCACTTCAGTGTAAGGGGTGGAGCTCAGTCTCCATAGCCCCCTGGGGAGTACTGGGGTGGAGAGAGGCAGGTGGGGAGGAAAATGCTAAGGAGAAGTTTGGAAGCTTCAAACTGGTCAGACGACTTTGGGAAACCTGGCAGCAAGAGCCAAGAAGGGAGAGGAGAAGATAGGCAGACAGAGGAACAGGGGACTGGAGAAGCTGACGACGGATTCACGGCCGTGGGATGAAGCTGCTGCCCAGGTGGAGAGCACTGCTGCCTGTGGGTCCTTGGAACAGGGCCTGGCCGTGGGCACAGCAACCCAGAAGTAGGTGGGCCCTGGGGGGCTGGGGCTGGGGCAGCCCAGAGGGAAGCAGAACCAGGAACTTTAGGTCCATCCCCACCAGCTGAAGAGCCTCAGCTCCTCAGACCCTCCCAACCACCTTTAGCCCCCAGGTCCCATGATCAGGCTGGTAGGCCTGCCAGGAGGAGAAGACAGGCTGAGTCAAGGGCAGGTTTCAGTGACATGCACTCACACAGAGCCCAGTGCTTAGAAAGGCCTTATATTTGGTTTAATATTCTACTACTGCTGTGTTAAAATTCATAATGCTTTTGGAACGGGGGTCCCAAATTTTCATTTTGCACAGCGTCCTGTGAATTATGTAGCCAGTCCTGCCCGGGAGGGGAAGGGAATCATTGTCTTGACATAGGGAACTGGCAAGGCTGGCCCATCTGTTTTGGGCCTCTGAGAAACTGAGAGATTAGTGGCTGTGTGGGGAGGGCAGGCCTTTATCAAATTTAATGGCTGATTTATAGCATGAGCTCCGGAGTTCAGGCCAACCTGAGTTTTTGGAATGTTTTTCTAAAATCATGCACCTATGTGGCCTTGGTCAGATCACATCTCCTAGATCTGTTTCTTCAGCTATAAAAGAGGTTAATACCGCCTAGTGCCTGGGGTTAAACACGCAGTACATAGCAATTGCTTGGCATACAGTCATTCCTCATTAAAGACAGTGATTATGGTAATGATAATTATTAACTTGTTATTAATAAGTGGGGAGGAAGAGTCTTGTTCAGAGTGTGACCTAGTAAATGCCCCCCGCTACTACCACCTCACCCTGGGGTTGGTAAACTTCCCAGACTGCCCACCCCTCACCAGCACTCTGACCCTCTCTTGGAAACAAGAACAGGTCCCATGCCCAGGCTCAGGTGCAGTCAGGGAAGGGCGTGCTCAGACGGCAGAGGCTTGGGTGGCCTTTACCACCATGGCCAGAGTTAATACGTTATCTCCGCCCAGGTCCTCCTTTCGCAATCAGAGCTGGGGATCTGGTTATAGATTTACTTCAAACAATGTCTGATGTGTGGACTAAAGTCCTTCTTGGCCTTCGTAAAGCCAATCCCCTCTTTTCCTCAGGAACCGCTCACACCTGTGCCCCAAAGATGAGGGCCCAGGAGGACCCCGAGGGCCAGACACAGGTGCTGGGGAATGGGTGGGACCTGGGTGGGGGGCAGGGTTGGGTGGGAGCTAGAGAGCCTTCTTAGGCCTTCTCCCGGGAAGCAAGAGACAAAAGTTCTGATGAACTTGATCGAGAGTGACTATCCTAAGCTGAACGTAGCAATTGGGGGATGGTGTGTGGGTGGCAGTGGGTGCAGGGGTCATCAGCTTTAGGACTGGCAGACTCCAGCTTGAGGGCCAGCAGGGACCCAACCTCTCCCACCGCCAGGGAAACCCCGAGGACCTCCAAGGGGCCAAGAGTGAAACCACAGTGTGCCCAAGAGGGCCTGTCCACAGACTTCAGCCTTCTTGGTCCCCTCCTCTGTTGCTCCCCAAGGCATTCTGACTTAGGGGCCCATCCCCTTGGTTGGAATGCCCTGGTCCCAAGCCCTCCAGGAGCCAGCAGAGTGGACTCATCCCTGCACAAAGGAATGTGAAGAGCGAGCAGGGAGTAGCCAGGCCAAGTGGCAGTTGGGTGGCTGAACCGAGAGGGAGGGTGTGGTTTGGACCTCTTTCTGAGGATCTGACAGCCACTTGGGCTACCTGATTGATTCTGGAACAGAATGGACTTAGCTGGTCCTCATCACTCCACCCTGAGTTCCTTCTCTCTGCTGCCCCAGCATGAGTCCCTGGGCTCAGCAGGGACCTCCACGAGGGATCCCACGATGTCCCTGCCTACAGAACCCAAGTTTGACATGTTGTACAAGATTGAGGATGTGCCACCCTGGTACCTGTGCATTCTGCTGGGCTTCCAGGTGGGCTTCTCGGGAGGGCTTCCCCACCCCCACTCTGCATGCTCCCCAGAATCCCCACCCCTTTCCGGGCCAACAAGTTTATCTTGGGTAACAGGAAGAGAAACCTAAGGTCAGCAACTGTGACGGTCACCAAGCAGGGGTGGGGAGGGGGTCTGATGGAGCCTGAGAGATTATCCCCAGGAACATGTCACCTGCCAGGCAGAGTGGCAGTCACAGGGAAGAGGACTCACTTCACTGAAGCCACAGGAATAACTTGGAGGCAGATTACTAACCCAGAGAGAGGTGAGGCGTAGGTCTCTGGGAATCCCTTGCAGGAGTATCAGCCCTGGGTGAGCTGCCAGGGGCAGCATGGGTTCAGGCCCACGGAGGCAGGCATAAGGGTGGTTAGGATGCCCCTGTTTCCCTTTGAGCCCTATGGGCCCCACCTCATACTCTTCCCCCCCCCCCACCATCCCCCAGCATTACTTGACATGCTTCAGTGGCACCATTGCTGTGCCCTTCCTCCTGGCTGAGGCACTGTGTGTGGGCCGTGACCAGTACATGGTCAGCCAACTCATCGGTACTATCTTCACCTGCGTGGGCATCACCACCCTCATCCAGACCACACTGGGCATCCGGTGAGCTGTCCTGCCTCTGCCTCCCCACCCTCAACACACACAGTGATCCACACAGTGGGAGAAGGTGTTTTCTCTGAGGGCTGTTTCTTTGGGGGAAAAAGCTGTTATCTGTCACCACCTGCTACTCCTACTCCCAAGCCAGCCTTAGAGCCCGGAAGCTGGGATCGCACGTTAGGCCCCTGACGTTCCTCAAAGGCAAGAAGTCTGCGGGTTTAAGGGAATATACCCTAGCTGGGCTCTCCTCCTGTGAAGCCCTACTCTGGGTAATCAGGACCACCCACTCCTCCCTTTTAGGGCCTGTGTGGGCTTCTTCAGTGGCCTGTTGTCCAGGGGCCCCTGCCCCTGTGTGCACAGCTCTAGGCTTGGGTGGCCACAAGATGGTTGTTTTTGTGATGGGGGGATGGAGGAAGGTTGTGAGTGGGGCTTGGATGCAAGAGCTGAGCTGTTTGCTTCCCTGTACATGGCCCCTCACAGTGCAGGAAGTGGGGTTGGGAAGGAAAGGGAGCATGTTGTAGGCCAGAGACTGCATTTGTTTTCTCCCTTGGGCCCCCAAAACGTTAGAGGCCTGCCTGGGGCCACAGCGACTTCTCTCAACTTTGCCCTGCCCTTGTCCCTGTGTCTCTGTCCCTGGATGTGATTCTTTCTTTCCTTCTCTCTGTGCCCCTCTCTCCCATCTCTGCTGTCTCTGTGTCCCTGCCCTCCCCTGTTGCTCTTTGCCTCTCCTTCCAGGCTGCCACTGTTCCAGGCCAGCGCCTTTGCATTTCTGGTCCCAGCGAAAGCCATCCTGGGCCTGGAGAGATGGAAATGCCCCCCAGAAGGTGGGCACACTTCTGGGGTCTGTGCTGGAGACGGGAGGCCCAGGGGCCTGGAAGTCTGGGCGACTGTCCTGAGTCCAGACACCAGACTGCATTCATGGCAGCACCTTCTCTTCTTCTCTGTGTTCCCTGGCTATGTGTGTGTCCCTGTCTCTGATCCCAGAGGAGATCTACGGTAACTGGAGTCTTCCCCTGAACACTTCTCATATCTGGCACCCACGGATACGTGAGGTGGGTTTGTACCTGGGTAGAAGAGATCTGGACCTGAGTAGGGGGCTAGTTGGGAGTGAGGGCCAATGATGAGTTGGAGGATTCAAGGAGGTGGTCCAGGACCTTTTTTCTTTTTTTTTTTTTTAATGTAGAGGTCATAGCCTCTAAACAGTGACTTATAGTACCATTATTTGCTTTTCCAGGTCCAGGGTGCAATCATGGTATCCAGCATGGTGGAGGTGGTGATCGGGCTGATGGGGCTGCCTGGGGCCCTGCTCAGCTACATAGGGCCTCTCACGGTCACCCCCACGGTCTCCCTCATTGGCCTCTCTGTCTTCCAAGCTGCTGGCGACCGAGCTGGCTCCCACTGGGGCATCTCAGCTTGGTGAGCAGGCATTAAGCCTGATCCTTTCCCAGCCCCAGCCCTTTCACCCCTTTCGTGTCCTGGCCCCAGTCCAGCCTACCAGCCATCTTTCCTTTGTGCCTCTGCCCCCAGTTCCATTCTCCTGATCGTCCTCTTCTCCCAGTACCTGCGTAACCTCACCTTCCTGCTGCCTGTCTACCGTTGGGGCAAAGGCCTCACTCTCTTCCGCATCCAGATCTTCAAGATGTTTCCTGTGAGGAGCTGACAGACAGCTGGGGCTGGGACTAGGGCAGGGGCTGGACCTGGGGCCAGGGCAAAGGTGGGGGCGGTCAGGTCCAGGACAGCAGAGGAGCTAGAGCCAGAGCACAGGTGAGGTCCCAGTCAGCGGCTAGAGTAGGTATTGGGGTCCAGGTCTGAGCTGGTGTGGGGGCGAAGGCTAGGGCTGGGGCTGGGGCTGGAGCTGGAGCTAGGGCTGCGGTAGGGGCTGCTTAGCCTGGACCAAGACTTCCAGGGCCCTCAATGCTCCCCTCACCCCACCCCACTTCAGATCGTGCTGGCCATCATGACCGTGTGGCTGCTCTGCTATATCCTGACCCTGACGAATGCGCTGCCCTCAGACCCCACAGCTTATGGATTCCAGGCACGAACGGACGCCCGAGGGGACATCATGGCTATTGCGCCCTGGATCCGCATCCCCTACCCCTGTGAGACACCCCACCTGGGCCCTTCCGCTTCCAGCTAAGACCATCCATGATGGTCCCTGATGATCCCAACGCAGCCAGTGATGCACTTGGCATTAGCTGTACATTTATAGTGTGGCAGGCAGAGTGGTATTTTCCTCAAAGCCTCACTCCAGCTTCATGACTCTGAGTGATCCCAAATAAGCTCCCACAACTGTATAGCTCCCACCCCAGCCTGAGACATCTTAACCCCCACATACTGTCTTGTCCACTCCCTGCATCCCAGAGGTTACTGCACCCATCCTCCCTTCTCCCTCCCTATCCAGGTCAGTGGGGTCTGCCCACAGTGACTGCGGCTGCTGTCCTGGGAATGTTCAGTGCCACACTGGCCGGCATCATTGAGTCCATCGGAGATTACTATGCTTGTGCCCGCCTGGCTGGTGCACCACCCCCTCCAGTACATGCTATCAACAGGTATGGCCACCTGCCCTCTCCAATATCTGATCCCTCAGGGGCCATTCAGGAAGCAAATGTAGGGACAAGGTTGAGTCTCAAAGGTGTGGAGTTGGTCAAGTCACTAATACTTTCCAGATCTCATTCTCCTTACTTATGAAATGGAATACTCACATCACTCACTCTGAGTGTCACCAGTAGTTGAGATAAAGACGCCTAAGGGAAACTGCGGTCATTGACAACCTTTCATGTACATAGCCCTCCATGTGTATTCTCTTATGCAATCTAACGACTCTGTGAGACAAGGTACCCTTATTATGCCCATTTTACAGATGAGGAAATTGAAGCCCAGAGTCGCCTAAGGGAGTAAGTTCCAGGTCCCTGGGACTAGCGTTCGGACCTGGGCTCTTGGCTCCCAGACCCACCTCTGGCCTGGAGTGGGGAGTACTACGGACAGATAGTTGCAGCTTGCCCAGTCCCCAAGAAGGCGAGCAGCCCACCCAGGGTGATGGAAGGACATAAGCCAGGGCAGAGGCTGGACCGAGGCCCAAATTCACCCTTTCCTTATAGGGGCATCTTCACGGAAGGCATCTGCTGCATTATCGCAGGTCTGCTGGGCACAGGCAACGGGTCCACCTCGTCTAGCCCCAACATTGGCGTTCTAGGGATTACCAAGGTGCCAAGACAAGCCGGAGCGGCACAAAGCCCCACCCCCCATTCCCTGTGCCACAGACTTGCCCCAAGCTTCCCCCACTTTGGCCTAGCCACGCCCTGTCTTTGAGAGGTCCCGCCCCACATCAAGCCCCGGCCCTTTTGTGCTCACTTTTATAACAGGCCCCGCCCACCTTCCTGTCCTCTCGACTCATCGCGTCAGGCTTCGCGCCTGGAGTCTAACCCTGCCCCCCGACTCTCTTGCAGGTGGGCAGCCGGCGCGTGGTGCAATATGGTGCGGGCATCATGCTAGTCCTGGGCACTGTTGGCAAATTCACCGCCCTTTTTGCCTCGCTCCCTGACCCCATCCTGGGGGGCATGTTCTGCACCCTTTTCGGTGAGTGCCGCGTGTGGCCGTGGGTCTCTGCGTGTTCGCGGAGTGGTGGAGCCCATCGGGCCTGAGGGATGCCTTCAGCAGTTCTCTTGCGCCCTCAGGCATGATTACGGCTGTGGGGCTATCCAACTTGCAGTTCGTGGACATGAACTCCTCTCGCAACCTGTTCGTGCTCGGATTTTCCATGTTCTTCGGGCTCACGCTGCCCAATTACCTGGAGTCCAACCCCGGCGTCATCAACACAGGTGCCTCCGCTAGTCTGAGTATCTCGGTCGATAGGGGAGGTATGGGGGCTCGACTCTGGGCACAGCTCCCTCGGTCAAAGGCACCATAGGACAGAACCACAAATCCTGCCCAACTCTAGATGTGAACCAGAAGCTGAGAAGTGATTAGCAACTGTCCTTTACTAAGACACTTTCTATGGACAGCTATGGAGCTTTACATGTGCTCATTTAATATTCACAACAGCTCCAGGAGACAGTATTATCATTTCCACCTTACAGAAGAGGAAAGTGAGGCTCAGAGAAGTTAAATGATTTGTCCCAAGATAAGTAGCAATTGGCAAAACTGGGATTTGAATCCAAGGGTGGGACAGGGTACAGATAGGTTAGAAAGTTGGGGTTTGTACCACTTCATCTCCCTGCCCACTCAAGGAAGTCAGTGAACTCCACAAGTGGGGAGAAAGTCCCTGAGCTCTGGTCTTCAGGTGAGGCCAAGATGTCCACTGGCCCTTGACCTATTCCACAGGCATTCCTGAAGTGGACCAGATTCTGACTGTGCTGCTGACCACAGAGATGTTGTGGGTGGGTGCCTCGCTTTCATACTGGACAACACAGTGCCAGGTATGGGTCACCTCTGGGAGGGAAACAGAACTAGGCTGGGCTCACATGCACTCTAACAAATGGTCCCTCGATCAGAAGTGTGGCCAGGACCCATGCAATGCAGGACGTGCAAGGAGAAACAGGAAGTTTGGGCTGGTGGAGTGCCCACTGGCTGGACAGAGAGACTAGTGGCTAGACAGTGGTACAGTCATGCCTCATAGGTCTTGAAGAGGATGGGTCTAGAGGAGTCATTCTGGGGCCCTGTGAGTTGTTTCCTTCCAATTCTTGATAGCCAGGTTGAGGGGTGCCTTTGGTAGCCTTTGCTTTCTTAGATTAGGGCAGATACAAATGAAGCATCAGTTTGTTGGCAACACCCACTACCAAATAATACTAGCTACTAGAAGAGCCCCTAACATTTATTTCTCTTTGATGTTACGGCTTTTTGCAGGGATTGTGGAAGATAACTTAGTGAGTCCCTGAGAACCCTCCTGGCTCATGTTTATGTTCCCTGTAAAATATAAAAACTCACCAGTTGCTTAATGAGTAACAAGCACAGTTAACGTTTACCAAACGTCTACTATGGGTCAGGCATGAAACTATGTGTCTCATTTCATTCTCAAAGGCTATCCTGGTAGATACTATCAACACCATTTCACAAGGAAACAGAATCAGAGAGGTTAAGTGACTTACCGAAGTTCACAGTATTTGAAGATTTAACAGGTTGCAAATCTGGGATTTTTACCAAGTCCATTTGATGCAGTCTAGGACTTGTGTCCCAACAATTGCACCATACTGCCTCTGTAGAGGGTTTCGGGGGATCTGGTGGATCAGGGAAAGCCCCATGGAGGCAGAGGTTAAAGACTGCATCATTCCAGGAAGATGAGGGATGGAAGTAGAAGGATGATGGCCCTCCATCGCCCACCACTTCCCAGCCTGAACACAGCTGCAGGGTTGGAGGGCAGGCAAGGCCTAAGTGCCATGGCACTTTTAGGAATTCCAGACAGCATCAGATGATGAGAGAACTCTTGGTAGCAGTTACCCCATGGACTAACAGGTGGTACCCGCTCCTCCCCATTTAGAAGGCTGGCTGTGGACATGAGAAAGAGAAGTGGCAGCCTCTATGCTCATGGAATCTGAGGAGGTAGAGGGCATCAGCTGGACTGTATACTGACGGACTTTGTGATTTGGGTAGCTGGATTAAGCTACCTCAGATTTTAAAAGCCTCAGACTGCCTTGCTGAGATTCTCACATTCCCATCCTTCAACCCAACTCCCTATCAGCACCATCACTACCAGGGATCATTTTACATGTTATGCCCCATAATCCTTTTTTGTTTTAATATTTGTTTTGAGAGAGAATGCGAGCACACAAGCAGGAGAGGGGTAGAGGAGAGAGAATCCCAAGCAGGCTCTGCGCTGTCAGCACAGAGCCCGACAAGGGGCTCAGCTGCACAACCAACTGTGAGATTGTGACTTGAGTCAAAATCAAAGAGTTAGACACAACCGACTGAGCCACCCAGGAGCTCCATAATCGTCAATAGTCCTTCAGTGTGCATTGTTGAGGAATCTGAAGCTGAGTGATCAAATCACTTGCCTAATTCAAGTTGCCTAATTGCCAGCCTGAATTCAAACCCAGGTCTGGTTAAATCAGAAGCTGGTCCTTAATCATGGAATTACCTGTATACAACTTTCTTCTGTGTGATGCACATTTTACTGATGGGCCGCCTTGCATTTTCTTTCTTTCCCCATCCACAGCAGAAACTAAGAGGGGTAATGTAGTTCAAGAAATGCTAGTGGGGCTAGTGGAAGTCTCTTTCTACTCACACTGTATCAGTCATCTCTAACCTCAGCCCTCTTGTAAAAACCTCAGAGATCTCATGCACTGCTTTCCTGCCTCTTGAGGAAAATCCCCTAGATGTAAATAATCTTTTATGTATCCATACTACCAACAAAGATTTTACTTAGTAGCTTGACTTTCTGAGGTTTGTATTATAAAAGCAAGTGTATTTTCTAAATATGGAATCATAATATTGAATATTAATAATGATTATAGTGTTTGTGAATACCCCTGCTTGGCCCCAAAGCAGGTCTGGGCACTATCTGGTCCCCATCAGCTTAGCACACACTAGCTCCACAGTAGAGATGTAAACTGACCATTACTTAACCTTTCTGCCTGTTTCTTCATCATATAAATTTGTATAATAGTACCTGTATACTTCCCACAGGAATGTTTTGGAGAAATGAGATAAAGAAATGAAAGCACTTAGCACAGAGCCTGGTACACTATAGATACACAATAAATACTAAGTATAACCAGTACCTTTTAGGGTTTCCTCGAGCTCTTGCCAACTTAGGAGCTGAGAATTGTGGATTCAGTAACTTTTCAGTCCCAGAAAATAATTGAGAATGAAGACCATGGATTCCAGAAGTCTGCCTTAGGACTAGGTTATGGGAAGGGGAGGTAGTGGAGGGTTGCTGGCCCTGGTATTTTCTCTGTCCTCTTCCAGGGAGCCCAGAGGAACGAGGTCTAATACAGTGGAAAGCTGGGGCCCATGCCAACAGTGAGATGTCTGCCAGCCTCAAGAGCTATGACTTCCCCATTGGGATGAGCATGGTAAAGAGGACTGCCTTTCTGAAATACATTCCTATCTGCCCAGTCTTCAGAGGATTTTCAAGGTCAAAAGCCCAGCATCCAGTTCCAGAAGACACTCCAGATAATATACATACTGGGTCTGCGTGCACCAAAGTCTGAAAAATTACTTCTACAAAAGGTAGGATGTGTTAGATGGTCTTTTGTGGGAGGGTTGAAAAGTCATATTCTTATGCTTTAACCAAAGAAAAACAAAACTACTCAATTTCCACTTTTGTGACCTATTTCACAGTCTTTAAGGGGAAAGTAGATGGGTACAAAGTGAAAATATGGATTCTGAATGGAATTCCTTAGTTATTTCATAATGAGAGTAGAACTTCCCAACTGATGTGGGTCACTAAGAAGTTACAATTATGCTGACACACTGACCCCTTCAGCAGTCTGAGTATCTAGGCAGGAAATGGGTCAACTGCAGCCCATGAACCATAAACTCTAGCCACAGATAGCCCCCTTGCACTCCAGTATGCTAAAAAAAAATACTTTATGACATGGAATAGGTTGAGAAATACTGACAATGCACAAGAACACGAAAAATCCTCTCAGGGGCACCTGGATGGTTCAGTGGTTAAGCGTCTGACTCTTGATCTCAGCTCAGGTCATGATCTCAGGGTTACAAGTTCAAGCCCTCCGTTGGGCTCTCATATATGCTGTCTTGTTTCAATAATGATCATAAATAAGAACCCCCAAATCAAAACAGGATGACTTCAATTACCTTAAAACTATGACACACAGGCCCTAATGGGGTGATCTGTCCAAAGGGCTTCAAAATGGAATAGCTGATGCTCTGAAACTTTCCATCTCTACCTGTAATGCAGATGTCTGATTCCAGTTAAACAGCTAACTAGTTTTAATGTGTAGTTTCCCTGACAAGAAAAGTTCCAAAAGGAGCTAGAGTGTATTATGCTAAGTAAGTCAGAGAAAGACAAATACCATACGATTTCACTTATATGTGGGAGAAACAAAACATGAACATATGGGAGGAGGAGAGAAAGACAGAGGGAAACAAACCATAAGAGACTCTTAACAATAGAGAATAAACTGAGGGTTGATAGAGGGGGTGGGTGATGTGTGTTAAGGAGGGTACTTATTAGGATGGGCACTGGGTGTTGTACATTAGTGATGAAATCACTGAATTCTACTCCTGAAACCAATATTGCACTGTATGTTAACTAGCATTTAACTAAAATTTGAAAAAAAAAAGTTCCAACAAAATTAGAATACTCTAGGGTTGCCTGGGTGGCTATTTGGTTAAATATCTGACTTTGGCTCAGGTCATGATCTCGAGACTGGTGTGGTGGAGCTCACTCAGGCTCTGTGCTGATAGCTCAGAGCTGGAGCCTGCTTTTGGATTCCGCGTCTCCCTCTCTCTCTGTCTCCTCTCTCAAAATAAACATTTTTAAAAATTAGAACTACTCTTTTAATAGTAATAATACTACAATCACTTAAACGAACTTTCATGTGCTGAGGACTATCTTAAGTGCTTGATGTGTATTAACGAATCACACAATCCTAAGATAGATACTGTTATTACTACTGTTTTATTTAAGAAATTTTTTTTGTACTCTTTACAACCATTGTGGGGCTCAAACTCACCACCCTGAGATCAAGAGTCACATGCTTCTGACTGAGCCCGCCATATGCCCATTATTCTACCATTTTTAAAGAGGGTGGAGGAACTAAGGCATAGAAAAGTGACTGTCCATGCTCAATAGGATTCACTCTAGGAAGTTGGCTAGTCTTGCTTTTTTTTTTTTTTTTTTTTTTAGTAATTTTAGTAACTGTGGGGCGCCCTGGGTGGCTCAGTCAGTAAGCGTCTGACTTCGGCTCAGGTTATGATCTCACAGTTCATGGGTTCGAGCCCCACGTTGGGCTCTGTGTACTGACAGCTCAGAGCCTGGAGCCTGCTTCAGATCTGTGTCTCCCTTCTCTGTTTTTCCCTGCTCATGCTCTGTCTCTCTCTCAAAATAAAGATTAAAAAATTTTTTTTTTTAATCTGAATAAACTGAACTTTTCTATTTTTTTTAATGTTTATTTATTTTTGAGGAAAGAGACGAGAAAGAGAAGAGCTGTGAGCAGGGGAAGAAGGGTGCCCCTAGTCTTTGCTCTTAATCATTAGCTTACTCATTACTGAGTTATAATCTCCAGTTATACTGCACTATGATAATTTGGCATTATGTAGAAATGAACCTCATCTGCCCCTAGCTAGAGAAAAAGGATCTGTAAGCTTCATACATTTGGCAGCCAGCTGTGCCACTTGTGGTACTTAGCTATTAAGAGACATAGGGGACTGGCTGTATCAAAGCTCCAAAAAAGAAAGAGAGCACGTAGAATCATTCTGCTTCAGAGTTCTTAAACATCACTTGTGGGGCGCCTGGGTGGCACAGTCGGTTTAAGGTCCGACTTCAGCCAGGTCATGATCCGCCGTCCGTGAGTTCAGGCCCCGCGTCAGGCTCGGGGCCGATGGCTCGGAGCCTGCAGCCTGGAGTCTGTTTCTGATTCTGTGTCTCTCTCTCTGCCCCTCCCCCGTTCATGCTCTGTCTCTCTCTGTCCCAAAAATAAATAAAAAACGTTGAAAAAAAAAAAACTTAAAAAAAAAGCCACTTGTTTTGGGGTGCCTTGCTGGCTCAGTCAGTAGAGCATCTGACTCTTGGGGGTCATGAGTTCAAGCCCCATGTTGGGTGTAGAGATTATTTTTTGTTTTTAAAGTAAGTTCTGCACCCAATGTGGAAGCCTGAACTCATAACCCTGAGATCAAGAGTTGTATGCTCTACCAACTGAGCCAGCCAGGTGCTGGAGCTTACAAAAAAACAACAAACCTACTTGTTTATTGTCTTTTAAGGTAGCTATTAACAACACTGGGGCATTTGGGCACACCAAAGGATCCCCCACAAGAATGTGAACAGACTGACTATATGGCTTCTCAATTCTGAGCCCAACAAACTCAAGAAAAGCATAACTGAGTAGGGCCATAAAGTAGAATTGTATGTAGAACAGGGAATTGCTAGTTGGTTGACAGCCTGTCCCAAGATCACGTATTACCCAAAATAAGTACTTCACCCCAGGAACAAACTCCTTAATACTTCACCTCAGGAACAAACATATAAATAAGTTTGTGAGGGGAAAACAGGGCTGGCCCAGGTGAACCAAAATAGCAAACCAGTCCAATCAGACCAGCAACGGCTTGTGAAGGGCAGAAGCCAATGGAGATTTATACTAGAGTAAGGTTACCATTACACTGGTTAGCCAAAAACCTTCTTAAGGTGGACATCCATAACTGCCCTGACACTGCAGCCTGAGGTAATCACAGTGGCTTACAGAAGGGGAGGTCAGGTTTGTTTTACTGCTACATTTTGGACAGATACATGCCGTAATGACACACTTGACACTATGGAATTTAATAAAGCCTGCTCTCTTAGCAATTCTTGCCAGTAGGGTTGTCCTGAAGTACTGAACCCACACTACAGTAGTGTATCAATCACCACAGGAGAGTCTGCACTCAAGCACCACATAAACACAACCATCAGCTCAGTTCTACTATTATTTATTTTTTTAAATATTTTTGAAAAAATATAATTTTTTTACAATATTTTCAACTTAAAACACTATTCACACTGAACACGTATGGCAGCTTAACCTACCCAAGTATGAAGTTTAAGAAGCCAAAACTGTTCTAGCTTTGTTAAAAGAAAAGTTGTGCTGCAGACCATTGTAGTGATGATTAACAAAGCAAGGAACAAGCACCCACTCAAATCATTGTTACAATTTCTTTGTTCAATTGGATTATGGTGGGTCAAATGTTGCACTTCACATAGGCATGGCTATGATGCAGTGACACCTGAGAAGATGCAATACTTCCTCAGATCTAACCACTAGGAGGATTCACATTTCTTACGTGATAACATACCATAAAAGCCAGGGTTAGTTTTCATCATGAGCATTACCTTATAACCTCAGTAACCAAAGACTTACTTGTCTATATGAATTGTTTCAAATTAATTAACAAGGCCTTCTTCAGAAAAAGGAAATTCTTCTTGATAGTGACAAATGCAAATTTAGTAAGTCTGAACTGAGAAATTTGCCTAACAACTTGAACTTAAATTTACTCGTTAAAAAAAAAAAGTTTGGACATAACAACGGTTAGCTAACGCTCAGGGACCAGTTTAGCCTCAAAAAAGGCAATTCACGAAGATTAGAGGTCATTTTAATTTGGCGCTTTGTTACATCTTGACTGGTGCTTCTTTCCTCGCTGTCTTCACATCAAGCCATGGGGCCAATTCTATTTTCAGTAAATGTTTGACAGCTTATTACTTAATAACAGTCTCAGCACTTTTATTAAGCATGCAAGACTAACAAACTTTGGCAATGCATAAGTGTAACACAGTGACAAGAGAGAGCTTTTACAATTAAGTCTTCTAATACTGCCTCACAGTGTGGAAATGTGCTACATCCACCAAAAGAGGGCCCCGGTCTACTCAAATATTTTAGTACTTCACCCAGGAACAACTCCTTTGCATTTGGATTCAGATTGCTCTTGACCTGGAAAATAAGTACATAAAAAATCAAGTTCATTAACAGATGGCTTCAGATACTCAAAAGCATTCAACCCAGATCCACATGCAAAATATCTTCCAAAAAACGTTAAGACAAAAGAACTCAAATTGTATGGTTAAACTTAACCCAAAAAATCTTATCTATAGAAGGGAAAGAAGGAACCAGAAGTAAACTATATATATTATGTATGCGTATATATAATATATATATATATATGTATATACGCATACATAATATATGAAAACTTATAGCCTTCTAAGAGAAAGTAAAAATTGAAATTAAATTTGCCTTAAGTGTAATCAGAAACCCACTATCTACACACAAACTAAAAAGGTGTCACTGAATAAGGAATTCTGTTCATTTAACTATAATATTTGATTTTTAACAGTTTCATACTATGCAAAAATATTAAACAAGTATTGAAATGATGATTAAAGTGGCTTGGGGAATTGTTTATGGATTAATTTTGCTTATGATCCTCATTGAAAATATAGAGTTGTCTTTCTAAAACTGCTGTATTCTAATTACTACAGGAAGCAAGGTTTGTAAAAGGAAAAGAAAACTACATGGGGAATGAGAAGACCCTAAGATGGAATTCCAGCTCTGCTCTAAACTAACTTCCTAGAAAGCCTGGATAAGTCACTCTCTTTGGAACCCTATTTCTGCATCAGTTAGAGGAAGAATGGGCCAAAGTCTTTAAGAGCCAGTATTCTAGATCTCTAAATCTGACTTTCCTAAGCAGACACGTCAGACATTCCACAATAGGTGGAAATCTGCCCTCCACCATAGTGATAAAGATGAAAAGAAATCAAGATGTATTACAGGGCCTGAAATGTCAGAATACTGGTAGGCTTTTAGATTGAATATGATCCCCCTATGCCACTTACTTCATGACCAAAGTATATTAATAACATCTTGAAGCAACAATTTAATATTAATTTTATAATTTATACCCAGCCATTTCCTGGACAGGACATACTCTCACTTCTCTCAAAGGAAATCTATCTAAACTTTAAAAGTGTGAAGTTTAAATTAAAAAAGCATGTCTTGAATGTGCAATCTTTTGGCAGCTACAAAAGAATGATAAGGAATTAACATAATCTCAAATAGACCAAGAAGAACAAGCCAGTTTCTAGACAATGAAATTGTATTGGGTCCAGATTAAAGTTATACATTATGACAGCAAAGGACTTCACTCATCAGAGAAACCAGGATTATTTGTGGAATGACTAATGTAGTCATAAGCAAGCATATCACAACAGACTATTGAGATCACACATCTGCTCAACTGGGTTGTCATTTACTGCAACAAATCTGTACTACAATGTAAATTTCAGTGTTCTCCATACAGCCCTTTAGAAGAATGGTTCCCAAATGCCTGATGGGGCAGGCTGGCAGTATGCCCTAGGAGTGCTTTTTATGCCTAGACAACTGGTTTGCAAGTCTGGGATCTAGCTAAGGGACTATTTTTGGTTTTTAATCCTTCACAGGTAATTATGATATATCGCCAGGTTAGGAAATCAATGCACAGTGAACAAAAAATAACTGCAAAAATATTTGTGAGTCTAGGAGTAAATCCAGAGAACTATATTGTAAAAGCAAGTAGAGACTGTCAATATGGACAGAAAGGTCACCATTATGACTTTAGATCATTTTATCTTAATTTTAGCAAACGATCATCACATTCTATTCTAGCACTGATGCCTATTTATCTTAATTCCTGAAAAAATTTACTGCAAATGTACCTACCGTCCCCAGCAATGAGACATAGAGAGTAGGTAAAAATGTAAATAGGTTTTTGTTCCTTTTCTGCCAAGAGCTTGTAAAAGTCCATATTAAATCCCAGTTCCAAATGGAGTTTAGGGTAACTCAATGAAAATCTTGGGGCAGGAAAAAAAAAAATCTCCAAATTTTCACCTTTCAGATAAAAATGTGCAAATTTCGACAAATGTTTAAGAAAAAATTAATGAGCAAAACTTCTTCATCAAGCTACTTTGTATAGGCAAGTCACATGTACATACCAATATCCTAGGGTAATATAGTTATCAAAACTAAAAGTAGTGGCAAGAAGTCTGTTAGCAGCCTCAGACTAGCTCCAGAGTGTTGCCAGAAGTCACTCTAAGTCATAAGTGAGACTGAGAGGCCCCTGCTTCCATAGAAAGAAGCAGTACAATTTCTGAAGGGGAAGAAATGTAGAACTCTTGTTAAACAGATACTGCTGGCTTTTCCACTAAGGGAAAGATGAGCTAGTTTTTTAAAAAGATGAAAAATAACTTTTTACCACAAGATCTTCCAGAGAAGAGCCATCACTGATAACAAGGTCATTAAATGGTCTTGGATTTGGTCCATAGTTTGTGGGAGATCTCGAGCTGGAATAAACCCACTCATGTTCCTCTTCTTCTTCCAGCATTTCTTGGAAACAGCGTTCAATAAATTCTTCTTCCCATAACTCCTCTTCTATCTGGATTTATAATAATAAGCATCATGATAGCACACTTGGTAATGTGTCACTAGGAATGTGTCACTAGGAATGATTTAAAATATCCTGAATTAAGGCATTTAAGGTGTGCCTGGGTGGCTCAGTTGGCTTGAGCATCCAACTCTTGATTTTGGCTCAGGTCATGATCCCAGGGTTGTAGGATTGAGCTCTCTGCACTGGGCTCCGTGCTGGACGTGGAGCCTGCTTAGGTTAGGATTCTCTCTCTTCCTCTGCCCCTCCACCAGCTCATGTGCATGCTCCCTCTCTCAAAAAAAAAGAAACAAACAAAAAAACAAACAAACAAACAAAACAGAAACAAACAAACAAAAAAAAGCAATTTAAAGCATTTAAAAACACACTATTTTAACCTTCTTCTCTGCTCCTGTGCCAAGAAAAAAAAACGTTTACTGTAAGATAGGGAGGATCTGTTAAGGTTTGCTGTCTTATGTGTCCTAGCAGAAGTGGGAACGTATTAAATAAAGGAGTGCTTTATTGAGGAATGCCTATTGGCCTTACCTGTGATTACTTTACAACTGCAAAACCCTAAATCCCACAAAAATGACCTAACATTCTGTACAGGGTAGGGTCAAGGCATGGGTAATAAAACAAATCCAACCTACACAAACAGCCCAAATGCTTCTCACTGAATTAAGACTACACTGTTTTACTCTAGAATATCCATTACTGGATATGGTGACATCCAGCTGACTACTGATTACCAAAGCCATGATCAGGGGGAAACTAGACAAAAGATGGGGAACAGATGCCAGAAATATGGAAATAAAAGACAACATCATCAATGTCTGAGCATTCTCTAAAAGAGAACAGTTGGTGGCAGATTTTTCAGGCTCATCAGATTGAGAACCTCGGTGAAACACATCTGTACCCTAGTAGCTAGGACTATCTCCTCCTGCTTCTACTCTTTTAACAGCAATCTGATTGGTGCATGGCAAGGATTCCAAACCTAACTGTACACTGGAACCAACTTTATTTTTTTAAGTTTTATTTTCAAGTAATCTCTACACCCAATATGGGGCTCGAACTCACAACCCTGAGATCAAGAGTTGCATGATCACACCAAATAAACCATCTAGTTGCACCCCATCTTGGAGCTTTAAAAAACAAGTTTCCTAGGCTCTACCCTAGTCCTCCTGAATAAGAATATCTGGGGTGGAATGCTGAAAAAAACCTCCTAAATTATTTCAGTGAGCAGATAAACCTGGTAGTAATCCAGCATCCAATAAAGAGGAGTAGTGGCACATTAATCCATATATTCATATATAAGGGACGAAATAAAACACGCTTCAGGGTCAAGTACTGAGGGCTGTTATGGGCTACAAAGAGAGAGTATGTCTGTACATAAAACTAACTTGTCTGTTGAATTCCTCTTCATTTTCCATCCACATGTACTCTGCAAATGGATTGTCATCTTCATGAGAATGACCATTAATAATCACATCTTCATTGATGATGCTTGGGCTAGTACTGCTGCGACTTGGATCTTTCATGGTTGGCGTTATTTGTCGTTTTTAACCTTGAAAGAAAACAATAGTTAATTGTGTTAGTCATTCTTTCGGTTCTTAGTGAGCAGCTATTATCCCCAGGAATCGTGGTTAGGTATTACATGCACATGATGTATTAAGGCACATGATAAACCAAGCAAGTGGAAAGTTTCATTTTTTTTTTTTCTCAAATGATTCAATATTTAAGAAATTGCTGAGAATAGCCTAGATTCATCTAGTGCTTTCTGGTAACAGCAAATGACGGTAATCAACAGCTTGAACGTAATTCCCAAATCAACCAATTTTTTAAATACTGGATATCTCTTGCTTTATAAAACAAGCATGGTCTGGAAGATCTAAATCAAGTGACTTTATGAAAAGCAAATTCTACTTTTAACAGGTGATATTAAAAAGCTCAGAGAGGGGCGCCTGGGTGGCTCAGTTGGTTGAGCGTCCGACTTCGGCTCAGGTCACGATCTCGCGGCTCATGAGTTCAAGCCCCGCGTCAGGCTCTGGGCTGATGGCTCAGAAGCCTGGAGCCTGCTTCCGATTCTGTGTCTCCCTCTCTCTCTGCCCCTCCCCCACTCATGCTCTGTCTCTGTCTTTCTCAAAATAAATAAACATTAAAAAAATAAAAAAATAAATAAAATAAAAGCTCAGAGATTGCAAATGAAAACAGACTTTTAATAACCTCTAGTTCCTCAGTCCCAAGGTAAAGAATGCTGTGGATCTCTAGACTTCATAGCACATTCTCTATTTGCTTTGTATCTCTGGGTCCATGTCGAATTTCTCCATGTCTGGATCTGTCCACTGTACAATGATTTTCAAGCCAAGTAATCTCATGTGTGTGTGTGTGGTGTGTGTGTGTGTGTGTGCTATTCTTCTTCTTTTTTTCTTTTTAGAAAGAGAGCACAAGCTGGGGAGAGGGGCAGAGAGAGAGGAAGAGAGAGAATCTTAAGCAAGGAGCTCAATCCCATGACCTGAGCTGAAACCAAGAGATGAACTCTCAACTGACAGAGCCACCCAGGTGCATCTATTTTTAAAGTGTTTAGAGAGAGAGAGAGAGAGAGAGAGAGAGAGAGAGGTAATGAATGAATCCCAAGCAGGTTCCACACTCCGGGCTGAGCCCAACTTTGGGCTCAATCTCACAACTGTCAACAGATGGATGGTTTAAGTGACTGAGCCACCCAGGTGCCCCAATATGCATGCTTTTAAATGAGAGAGTTTATCTACAGACTGCTTTTTAAACTGCTTTACTACCTTCACAGTATGTAATAAACTTTTCCATGCAAGTTTCTGAAACTCCCCTGCTGACAGAAAAACTTCCAGACTAACTCAAAAATGAAATATCCAAACAGAAAACGACAGCCCGCTTCGGATCCTCTGTTCCCCCTCTCTGCCCCTCCCGTTTTCTCTTCCAAAACAAAACAAAAACAAACAACTTTATTAAAAAAAAAGACGGGCGCCTGGGTGGCTCAGTTGGTTAAGTGTCCGACTTCAGCTCAGGTCATGATCTTTGCAGTTCGTGAGTTCAGCCCCGCGTCGGGCTCTGTGTTCACAGATCAGAGCCTGGAGCCTGCTTCAGATTCTGTGTCTCCCTCTCTCTCTCTGACCCTCCTCTGTTCATGCCCTGTCTCTCTCTGTCTCAAAATAAATAAACGTAAAAAAAAAAAAAAATTAAAAAAAAAAGAAAGAAAGAAAGAAGAAAGAAAGGAAAGAAAAGAAAGAAAGAAATATGACAGAAACACCAGATTCACAGCAAAGGGTACATCAAGAAAATGTTACTTTGGGAAGCAGGAGGTTTTATGATAATATTAACCTCAGCATTCAAGGCATAAGATAAAACTCATCACGATGGTCAGGATGAGGGGGATGTCCTATAAGAATGTGCAAACTGCACCTCAAATGAAGCTCCCTAATTTTCCTCCTTATCTCTCTCATCTCCTCCATGAACCGTTCCATATCATCATCAACTCCATCTATCATATCAAGGTTACTGACAAGCCTATTGGGCATATCCTGTCTAACATCATGGGCAGGTGAGGCCCAACCTGTTCTAATATTTCCTCCAGGCTCCTGGCCTCACCACCTCCCAAAGGATGGCTCCTTCTGCATTCTGCACTGCAAGCCTGCTTTTCTCCTATGCTTTCCTGGGAGACCTTTTCCATGTTGAGATTTCTTTTCCTGCTTCCTCTTCCTACAGGGATCAGAAGCAGTCTTCCTCTCTTAGCCTTGAATTTGCTGCACCAATGGACCTAAAGACCTGTTATGGATAAGTCAGCTTTTATGACTTCTTCCTTCCCGGGGCTATAGACTCACCCACCTTCAAAGCAACAGCAAGCAGGTGCACAGCCACAAAGGACTACCAGACTCCAACTAGTTCAAGCATCTAATCTCTTTCTATGTGAGTAAAAACACAACAGTATCTAATACAGTAGACTGGGTTTCTTATATACTATTCATTAAATGATAACATGATCTAAACCAGTTGATACACTGCTGGCTAAAAGCGTGAAACTTAAGGGTCAGATTCTACAATATTCTACCAATCATTAAGTATGAAATTGCTAAAAATGAGTTTACATGAGTCACTTGTACATAAATTCAAACAGCAGCGTGACCTGTGCCAAAGGAAGAAATCAGCATACCTAATATGAGAATAGAGTTTAAAAAACTTCAGGTGTTCTTACTCCAGTTATAATCAAGAAAAACACTAAAAACTAAAACATCCTACCACAAATAGTTTTTTCCTTGGGTAAGGTTCAGGGAGCACTTGCTCTATATGTATTGCCAGTCCTAATTCATTATTTTTTTTAAAACTTTTTTATCAAAGATATTCATTCTCTGTTTTCTGTCCTGTCTGCTTTATAGTGCCTTCTATTATTTTCATTCTACCCACACCTTAGCACATAATCTCAGTCTGTCTCTGCTTCTCTTTCACATGTATACAATAATAAATAACTAGGGCAGCAGTTCTTAGTAACTTATATTTGAGGACCTCTTAACAAATACAGATGTCACTACCATGATGCTACTGTCAGTAGTATTCAGTATTTCAGAAAATACCTGTGTGTTTCAGGATATAAACATCCCAGCCCCAGCTTAAGAGACTAAATTCACATTATATGAATAGTATGAGTTTTCATTATACATACGTACTCTTAAGGTTAAATCCATAAAAGGAATCTAAGAAAGGGGCACCTGGCTAGTTTAGTCAGTAAAGCATGTGACTCTTGATCTCGGGGTTGTGAGTTGAGCCCCACACTGGGCTGTCTGTTGTCAGCGCAGAGCCTGCTTTGGATCCTCTGTCACCCCCTCTATTGACCTCTCCCCAACTTGCATGCATGTGCTCTCAAAAAAATAGCAAAACAGGGGCACCTGGGTGGCACAGTCGGTTAAGCGTCCAACTTTGGCTCAGGTCATGATCTCACAATCTTGTGAGTTCAAGCCCCGCACTGGGCTCTGTGCTGACAGCTCAGAGCCTCAAGCCTGCCTTCTGATTCTAGGTCTTCCTCTCTTTCTGCCCCTCTCTGCTTGTGCTCTCTCTCTCTCTCAAAAATAAACATTAAAAAAATAAAATAAAATGTCTCTTTAAAAAATTTAATAAATATGCCTCTGTAATCAAATTATATCTACATGTAAAGGCAATCTATTTTTTTTTAAAGTCCATTCAATTTATGAGCACAAGCTTATTGTAAACCATGAAAAATGTGCCTCAGGAAATTCTATAGTCTGAGAATCCCAAAGGACTCCCCTCTCTCTTTGATGCCTACCAGTAAACAAGAAAATATCAACAGTGCTTAGCAAAAAGGGCCCAATCCCTGTATTTGACAAGGCTCTAGGTCAGCTTTTTTGCTCATTATCACTTCATCAAACGAGCTGTGGCTTTGGCATAAATCCTAGAGAAAGAGTCATAAAGGACTAAATAAAATTATTTTATTAAGCAATATTTGGGAAACAAATCATAACTGAAACCAAAAAGAACAAACCGGAGCCCAAACACTAATCTTGTATCTTAGACAGCTGAGGGAAGGAACAACTGCTGACCAAATTTCTGGCTACAGCCAGCCAGGTGAAAGCCAGAGGAGTAAGGATCATTTTCTTCAGAATGTTGACGACTTACAATTATTGAACATAAGGTATTCTAATATAACATGATGTACCAAATTTTAAATTTTTTTTCTGACTTGTTCTTGACCCTTCTTGGACCACATTCTTTATACTGGATCCTCTGCATGTTCTGCTGTTGTTAAAAACTGGGTATAGGATGGGGTGCTTGGGTGGCTGAGTCGGTTGAGTGTCCAACTCCAGCTCAGGTCATGATCTCATGATTCGTGGGTTCGAGCCCCATGTTGGGCTCTGTGCTTACAACTTGGAGCCTGGAATCTGTTTCAGATTCTGTGTCTCCCTCTCTCTCTCTGCCCCTCCCCAACTCACACTCTGTCTCTCTCTCAAAAAGTAAACATTAAAAAAAAACAAACCAACAACTGTGTATAGGATCACCTAGTTGGCTCAGTTCATATAGCATGTGACTCTTAATCTTGGAGTCCTGAGTTCAAGCCCCATGCTAGGTATAGAGCTTATTAAAAAAAACTCGGGGGGGGGGCGCCTGGGTGGCATAGTCAGTTATACGTCTGACTTTGGCTCAGGTCATGATCCATAGTTTGTGAGTTCAAGCTCTGCATTGGGCTCTGTACTGACAGCTCAGAGCCTGGAGTCTACTTCTGGTTCTGTGTCTCCCTCTCTCTCTCTGGCCCTCCCCTGCTCATGCTCTCTCTTTCTCTCAAAAATAAATATTTTTTTAAAAATTGGGTATATAGTTCAAATACCATAAAATTTATGATTTTATTTTTTAATATGAAATTTATTGTCAAATTGGTTTCCATACAACACCCAGTGCTCATCCCAACAGGTGCCCTCCTCAATACCCGTCACCCACCCGTCATCAACCCTCGGTTTGTTCTCAGTCTTTAAGTCTCTTAAGGTTTGCCTCCCTCCCTAACTTTTTTTTCTCCCGTTCCCTCCCCCATGGTCTTCTGTTAAGTTTCTCAGGATCCACATAAGAGTGAAAACAAATGGTATCTGTCTTTCTCTGTATGACTTATTTCACTTAGCATAACACTCTCCACTACAAAAGGCCATATTTCATTCTTTCTCATTGCCACGTATTCCATTGTGTATATAAATTTATGATTCTAAAGTGTCGGATTGGCACTTGTTAAAAACAGTTAAAGGCAAATATAGCAGCCAAAGCCACCTAGGGCAAGGAAGAAGAGATGTGGCAAACAAAACACCAAGAAAAAAGCATGGGAGGAAAGATGGGTGAAGTAAATACTTTGGGCATAAGGGCTTTGAAAAGCTCCTGCATATTCTAGGGAACCAAGGCCCTGGGCAAGTCCAGTGCTGGGAGCATGGTCAGAAAAGACCTGAGGGGTGCCTGGATGGCTCAGTCAGTTAAGCGTCTGACTCTTGATTTCAGCTCAGGTCATGATCTCATGGTTCGTGATACAGAGCCCTATGTCAGGCTCTGTAGTGACAGCATGGAGTCTGCTTGGAATTATCTCTCTCCTCCTCTCTCTCTGCCCCTCCCGCAAGTACTCTCTCTCTCAAAATAAATAAATAAACATTAAAAAAAAACCAAAAGACCTGTGAAGGCCCTATACTCTGGCTGACCTTCAGTATATGCACATAAAGTGAGGGCTAAGAAAGCTGTAAACTGCTTGAGTGTTGAAGGTATGCTCAACATAAACAAGAATCTACCTACAAAGACTGAATTTTTTTGTTCATAGGTATTTAAGAAACATTGTATTTAAAAAAATTTTTTTTAACGTTTATTTATTTTTGAGAGAGAGAGGGAGGGAATAGGGGAGGGGCAGAGAGAAAGAGGGAGACACAGAATCCAAAGCAGGCTCCAGGCTCCGAGCTGTCAGCAAAGAGCCCAACGCAGGGCTCGAACTCACAAACCACAAGATCATGACCTGAGCCACAGTCAGACACTTAACCGACTGTGCCACCCGGGCACCCAAAGAAAAATCTTTTAAAGATTTTTATTTTATTCTATTTTAAGCAATCTCTACACCCAACGTGGGGCTTGAATTCACAACTCCAAGATGAAGAGTTGCATGCTGTACAGACAGAGCCAGCCAGGGACCTCAGAAAATCTCTTTTTAAATAACTATCTGACCACTAAGCTAAAAGGCTTCAACGGCCATACACATACAAAAAGAACTCAAACTTTTATAAAATTAGTTCAGAAAAATCACTAAACAGATCAATAACAAGCAGAACAAAAACCCTGTGGAAAGGAGAATCTGATTTTTAAGGGCACTACATTATAATATTAATGTCCAGTTTTCAACAAAAATGAGGAGTCATGAAAAGAAGTAAGAAATATGGCCTATACACAGGAAAAAACAAACTTCCTTGAGGAAGCCTAGACATTGGACTTATAAGACTTTACATCAAGTACAAAATAACTAAAGGAAACCATAATAATGAGGTCTCATCAAATAGAGAGTATCAGGAGTGATGGGATGGCTCAGTCAGTTAAGTGTCTGTTGGTTTTGGCTCAGGTCATGATCTCATAGTTTGTGGGTTCAAGCCCTATATCCGGCTCTGCGAAGACAGTGCAGCATCTGCTTGGGATTCTCCCTCTCTCTCTGCCAGTCCCCTGCTAGTGCTGTCTCTCTCAAAATAAATAAACAAACATTAAATAAAGGTGGGGGGTCACCTGGGTGGCTCAGTTGGTTAAATGTCTGACTCTTGATTTCAGCTTGAGTCGTGATCCTGCGGCCGTGGTATCAAGCCCTGCATTGGGCTCTGCACTGAGCAAGAGCCTGCTTGGGAGTCTCTCTCTCTGTCCCTCTCTGCCCCTCCCCTGCTCATGTGCTCTCTCTCAAAATAAATAAACATGAAAAAAGTAGAGAATATCAATATAGAAAAATTATTAAAAAGAAACCAAACGGAATTTCTGGAGTTGAAAAGTACAATAACTGAAATGAAAAATTTACCAAAGGATTACAACAGATTTGATCAAGGAGAAAAAAAATCAAATTTAAAGATAAATCAATTGAGATTAATGAGCTTTGGGAGGGAAGTAAAACAATGAAGAATAATGAACAGAACCTTAGAGACCAGTGGGCAACTATCATACAAATAATAGGAATCTCAGAAGAAGACAAGGGGCCAGAAAAAATATTTTAAGAAATAACGGCCTCTTGGGATGGCTGTCTGGCTCAGTCAGTGAAGCCTGGGACTCTTGGTCTCAGGGTTGTGGGTTTGAGCCTGCATTAAGTGTAGAGATTGATTAACAATATATACATATATATATTTTTAAGAGAGAATAAGTAAGCAGGGGAAGAGGGGCAGGGGAAGAGGGGCAGAGGGAGAGAGAAAGAATCCCAAGCAGGCTCCATGCTCAGCACAGAGCCCGACGTGGGGCTTGATCCCATGACCCTGGGACCACAACCTGAGCTGAAATCAAGAGACAGACGACTGACTGAGCCACCCAGGTGCCCCTAAAAATAAAACCTTTTAAAAAAGAAAATAGTGACCCCAAACTCCTCACACTTGATAACAAATCTGTATGTATTACTCTACA
This sequence comes from Lynx canadensis, assembly GCF_007474595.2. Taxonomy (NCBI): domain Eukaryota; kingdom Metazoa; phylum Chordata; class Mammalia; order Carnivora; family Felidae; genus Lynx; species Lynx canadensis. Next base: position 115,596,896 of record NC_044303.2, on the reverse strand, counting down.
TATCCAAAAGCTCAACAAATTCCATGCAGTATAAACTCAAAATGATCCACAATTAAGACACATTATAATCAGATTACTGAAAGACAAAGAGAAGAGATTATCTGCAATACAAGTGTCTCTTTATACAAGGAATCCTCAAAACAAGATTAACAGTTGATTTCACATTAGAAACCACAGAGGCCAGGGGTGCCTGGGTGGCTCAGTCTGTTAAGCATCTGACTCTTGATTTTGGCTCCGGTCAAGATGTCATGGTTCGTGAGTTTGAGCCTGTGTCAGGCTCCGCACTGGCAGTGAGCAGCCTGCCTGGGATTCTCTCTCTCAAAAATAAAATTAAAAAAAAAAAAAAAAAAAAAAAAGAAAAGATAAATATTTACAAACCAAGATACAAGAGTCAAAGTGCAGAATATCAAAGGGAATTTTTAAAAGACAAAAAACATTATTTTCAAAAAAGTGACAAGAAAAATCATATTCTCAGTAATAAAAAGCAAAAAACTAAACTGAAAGAAAACTGCTAGAATGCCAGACCCTGGCAGAAAACAGCTTACAAACATAAATGAACTAGAATATTTCCATTGTTATTATTCAGGAATAGTTTGAATAATAAGAATGATGGGATCCTGACATACGAATCTAAAGTTACATGGGCTCAGTGCTCTTAAAATATCTTTAACAACCTTTAATTTTGTTTTTCTTGTTATGATTAGTGTATTCAGGTTTTTTACCTCTTTGGTTAATTACAGTAATTTACATTTCATTAAAATTTCATTTTCTCCGCAATTTTAATTTTGTTATAAAATTGCAAAGAATGTAACTATTCTAACTTGTTTCATTACATATAATTTGATTATATGTTCCTTTTCCTCATTTAGAGATTTATCTTAGAAAAAAAACTCCAGGTTTGCAATGTGCATACCCGTGAGTCTAATAAACTCTTCCTATATATGTATTAAGAGGAAGATCTGTGTATTTCAAATGCACAGAATCTCTGAGAACATATAAAACAGAGAAGCAAATCATATCTGATAAGGAACTTGTATTTAGAATATATAAAGAACTATTACAACTCAATAAAAATGACACAATTTAAAAATGGGCAAACAACAGTTTTCCAAAGAACATACAAATATCAATACATGAAAAAATACTCAAAATCATTAATCATGGGGGAAATGCAAATCAAAATCACAATGGGATGCCACTTTACACTAGAATGGCTGTAATGATAATAAGTATTGGTGAAAACGTGGAGAAATTGGAACCTTCGTTTACTGCTGATGGGCATGTTAAAATGATGCAGCTGATTTGAAAAAGTCTAGCAGTTCCTCAAAAGATTAAACATGGAACCCGATATTTATACTAAGTATACATCCAAGAGAAATGAAAATATATGCCCTACACAAAACTTGTACACAAATTTCCGTATCAGTATTATTCATAATAGCCAAAAAGTGAATAAAACCCAGTGGTCCACCAATTGATAAATACTATGTGGTACCTCCATACAACAGAATATTATTTGACAATAAAAGAAATGAAATACTTGATACGTGCTGTATCATGGATGAACACTGAAAACATTATGCTAAGTGAAAGAAGCCAGTCACAAAGCATTACATACTGTATGACACCTAAGGAGTATGAGGTTTCTTTCTGGGGTAACAAAAATGTTCTAAAATTGTGGTAATGGATGCACAACTCTCTGAATATCCTAAAAACAACTCTACTGTATACTTTAAATGAGTTACAAGCAGTGAATTATAGCTCAGTAAGAACTGTTAAGGGGTGCCTGGGTGGCTCAGTTGGTTAAGCATCCGACTTCAGCTCAGGTCATGATGTTACAGTCCATGAGTTCCAGCCCCATGTCAGGCTCTGTACTGAAAACTCAGAGCCTGGAGCCTGTTTCAGATTCTGTCTCCCTCTTTCTGCCCCTCCCCCACTTGCACTCTGTCTCTGTCTCTCAAAAATAAACAAACATTAAAGAAGAAAAAAAACTGTCAAAAAACAACACTCAATGCCTACAGAGATAACTGGGTGGGGAGAGACACTGTTACATTCATCCACTGAATTTTGAATGGATACCTATTAAAAATTCAATTTAATAAACAAAGCCCCTACTTTAATTCATTTTTTCTACATATTTTTATTTTATCAATTTGTTTTTTCACTCTATTTTCCCTTCACTAAATTTCTACCAATTTGTTACTCTGATTTTTAAGTCGACAAACGTGTTTATTTTCAACCTTCCATTTAATAAATGATTTGTATCTATAAATTTTCCATGTATTTTGAATTTAGTTCTCATCAAGTTTAGGTATTTACAAATTATTTAATTTATAATGAGCCAGAGATTATTTCGAAGAATATTTTTACATTTCCAAATGGTTCTTTTGTTTACCCTTTGATGCCCTGATTTCTAGTTTGACTTCATTATGTTATAAAATGTAGCCAGTGAAGCACCTAGGTGGTTCAGTCAGTTAAGTCTGACTTAGCTCATGAGATCATGGTTAGTGGGTTCAAACCACAAATCAGGCTCTGTGCTGACAGTTCAGAGCCTGGAGCCTGCTTCAGATTCTGTGCCTCCCTCTGTCTCTCTGCTCCTCCCCTGCTTGTGTTCTCTCTCAAAAATAAACATTTTAAAATGCAGCTAGAAAAACCTTCACTTTTGGGGCTTATTATTGTTTTCTTTGCAGACAACTATGGTTTTTGCAAACCCCTTGGGTCTAAAGAGAGAAATGTGTGACTTCTATTTCTAAGGTACAAAAAAATATGTATTTACATATCTACGTTTATATCTAAATCTAAATATAGATACATAAATGGTCTTTTTTTTTTTTTTTACTTGATCTGTTAAATTCTGAAAGTGGTCTATTCAAGTCCTATACTCTAAGAGTTAGACTATTTGAACCAGTCTCAGAGATTTACCATTTTTGATAACTGATGGTTGGTTTTATGTCTTCCATCATAATTTTTAAATTTTTCTTATAGTTTCTCATATTGTATTCCTGTAGTGTTTATTTTCCTATTTTTAGGAACTCTGCATACCAGGGAGTGTAATAAACTCATATTTTAAAAAATATTAGATTTATTTTCTGTGACTTACAAACTACTAAGGAATCTCAGTTGGTTTTCTCTCCCGTGTCTGAAATATAATTGAGATCAGTACTGTAAGTTTAAGGTGTAGAGCATGATAATGTGACTTACATCTATTGTGAAATTAAAATAGATTTACATAGATTCCTATTCATTAAAAACATGCTCTATACACCTCCAAACAATTCAAGACATTTAGAATGCTTTTCCTTGTTCAGGGTCTCCAACCCAATCCCTGCTCCCAGACAAGGAAAGAACCTTTAGAATGATTTTACTTATCCCATTTCCTTCCTCCCACTCCATCTCCTTTGTTTTGTGGAAATAATTTAAGCAGTGTTAGTTCCATACTGTTTGGTTTTTCTTTAGGTATAGATCTTTTAGAATTTTTTAACCAAACACAATTAACATTATTGTCTATATTTTTACTAGATTATTATCATTGTTTCTTTTATTCACAATCTTCCCCTAACTTGACATCTTTAATATTTCTTCAAAAGGTCATGCAAAAGTATAAATTTCTCAGCTGTTGCATGTCTCAAAATGTCTTTTGCTTTTCTATTTAAATAATATTAAATGGGACAGACTTAGACTTCTGTCTTTTCTATTATCTGCAAATATTCCAGCTTTCATTGTGTTAGTTTTTCTTTTGCAAAGATCCTGTTCATGGGGCGTGTGGTGGCTTAGTTGGTTAAGCATCTGACTCTTGATTTCAGCTGAGCTCATGATTTCAGGGTTGTAGGATCAAGCCCTGCATCCAGCTCTGCGCTGAGGGTGGAGCCTGCTTGGGATTCTCTCCCTTTCTCTCTCAGCTCCTCCCCTGCTGTCACCCTCTCTCTCTAAAGAAATAAACATTAAAGTAAACAAATAAATATGGTTTCCAGCAATGTCCATTCTTTTATATTCTTTATGAAATTTTAAATTATAGAAATCTTTTTAAGTTTTAGAAACTTCTCCCTAGTTTCATCTCTAAAGTATTCACATTAAAATTCAAATACAGTTCTCTCTTCTTTCCTTAATCTGACTCCACAGACACCTTTTCTTATTCCATTGGACTCTATTTTGAACAATTGTGACTCCTTAACCTTATTTGCATACACACACAATACTATAATTAGTTGTCTCTCCAGCAGTGAAAGAGGATAAAGAAACCTCTGCTTCTGCTTGTTTTCCACTCAAGTTTGTAAGCAGCTTTGAATTTTTTGTTTTAATGTTTGGCAGTATAATGATTAAAAGCAATGGCTCTGGAACCCAAGGGCAAGTTATTTAACCTTTCTGCGTCTCAGATTTCCCATCTATTAAATGGTAATAATAATAGTATCTATGCATAGAGCCTAGCACATAACAGTATTATCTATTTTGGGGCTTATTAAACATTTATAGCAATTAAAGGTTGTTAGAGCAAGGTATAAGGTAAAAAAATCACATGTCCAAAAACCTGTAGGAGTGAAACAATGTGACAGAAGGAGGACTATAATCGTAATCTTAACAAGGTATAACAAAGGTGATCTGGTGAGAGTAAGGATGGGTCAGCACTGCCTATCATCACTACTGGATAAAAGCTCAAAGAACATCAGAAACACCAGCCTTATTTATAAAAACTGACACAAAAAATAAGCAGAAGGAATTCAAACCTCTATATCCACACTATCCAATGTGGTGGGGCCAACAGCTATATATGGCTAAATAAAAATAAATTAATTCAAACTCAATAAAATAAAAAATTTAGTTCTTTAGCTGCACTTGCCACATTTCAAATGCTCAACAGACATGTGCTATTAGTACTTATTGGACAGCACTGCTCTAAACAGTAAGGAAACCTAGAACAACAAAAAAAAAGACTGTTACTGGAACTGAAACTTAGGCTGTATCACATGCAAATTACTAGTGTACCTATGCAAGAGGGTGGTCCAGATCACAAGGGGTATAGCCTGGGCAACTTTAATCTTGCACTGGGTCCGAAACTAAGATACGCCACTAACAACCTACCAGATCCTGGGTATGTCACTAAACAGTAAAATGGTTAAGAGCACATAATCTCTGGACTACTTGGGTTTGAATTCCAGCTCTTACTAGCTGTGTACACTGGACAAGTTAATTCACATCTCTCACTTGTTAGCTTTATTTTACAGTTGTACTTACCACCTAGGGAGGGTGAAGATTAAATACTTGTAAAAACACTTAGAACAATGCTTGGCATTACTAAGTGCTGTAGAAATATGTACCTAATAAAATAATTTCTCAAACTTCTATTTCCTCAATTTCAAAATGGGCAAGATAAAACTTGCTCTGCTTTTTTCACAGGTTATAATAAAGTCTGTAAATTACAAAAATATGTAAAATCACAAAAGAAAGGGGGCTGAAGCCTTATTTTCTACCGTCTTTCACCTCCCACATGATCAATGAAATTGCTATGCTAACAGCATTTTATAAATGTTTACATTTTCTATTAAAAGTGGAGCATCACTCTCTACAGTCAGAAAGGGGAAACCTGAATAAGGTGTACAGTGCCTACTGAAGGAAAAGCCTACGATAAACTTACTCTGTTCCAAAGAGGGTAGAGATCATCTACCCTAAGCAGTAATATACATTATAAAAAAACTCTCTAAGCTCCCAGGACTTTAAACATTACTTCCATTGCTTAACAACCATCCTTTAAAGAAAGAGATAAATAGGCAGTAATTTTTGTAAAGTTACCTATCTTTATTTATCGTAGACACTTATTTGTGAGAAAGAATTAAGTTTTGTACAAGTTCACAATTAACAAGCAGCATAAACAAGCTAATTTGCCCCAAATATCCTTTCACAAATTGGAATCAGAAGCACAAACCAGCAAACACTGGGAATCATATTTAAATCCTTACAGAAACCTTTTTCTTATTTATAAACGTAACTTGAAAATGCAAACCAACACCTGCTCAACTGCAATTTGTGAAAAACCATGCCACGAGACTACAAGATTAGCCACCGCACGAAAATGGGAATTTGTCTTCTGTTGTAACGTAAAAGCTGTCAGCTGTTATTAGACTTTTTCCCACGGCAAACTGAAAGCCAAATTCTTTCTAGAGTTTGTGGTTTCCATGAGGTGATGGGGCTGCAAAATCAGGGAGTGCAAGACAACAAAAGGAAGCAGAAAAGGCCTCTTTTTGAGTCACCAGAAAATACCACTGCCGGCTGCTTCAACAAATGTTTTGAAAAAACAAACTTCACCGCAAGCCATATAATTTTAGTGGCAGTGGGGAGTAAGCGTATAGTGGAAGAGAAATTAAAAAGGAGGACCGGAATCCAAGAATGTGATTAGACGGGCCGTTGAAGTTCATCTGGTTTCCAATACTCCCGGAGCACGGATTCCAGCCCTTCTATCAGGAGCATGGGAAACAACATAACTAACAATAAGGAGTAAGGAAAGGTGAAGAAACGGGAGAAAGCGGATCCGAAAGGTACTGGCCAGTGGACGGTTGTAGAAAGCTCCCCTCGGACGCTCGCCAGCCCGCCAGTCCCTCCGCCCCTCTCTTCCCCAACCCCGGCAACGGGAGGAGCGCGCACGCGCAGCAAGTATGGGCTGCGCGTGGCGACGCGCAGGCGTAAACTGGGGAGAAACAATGAGCTTTGTTGCCGAAGCGGCAGTGGGGGGCAGGGGAAAAGGGTACCCGGGGGGAGGTGAAGAAAGTGGAGGGAGGAAGGGGGGCCACGAGAAAGTGCTATCCCGGCAACCCTCGCGCGCTACCGAGGACCCGGATAGAGTGCTGCGAGATCCAAATCATAAATAATAATGACAATGAGAAAAAAAGCGACGGCCATTTCTCAAAGAAGAAAGAGTCTAGGTCGGTCCCAGCTCATCCCTCAGATCCGACTGAAAGACGCAAGGAGTAAGGAAGCCATACAAGGCTTGGTGGCCAACAACCCAGGGGACCCTCAACCGTCGCCAAGGTGCTGTCCCTCGACCGCCGAGGACGCCGCACCCTTCCGGCCGCTCCGCCCGAGGGAACCCCTCACCCAGTGCACGGCAGAGGGGACGGCAGCCAACGAATCCGGTCGGCCTCCGCGGATCTCCACAGGCAGCGCCGCTCCCCCGCTCGACGCGCGCTTCGCCCGCCGCCTCCCTTCTCCAGTCCAAACAAACACCCCAGCCCGGAAGTGACTTCACTTCCGCCGCCGCCGGCTCCGCCCCCTCGTTCTGTCAACGCTGCTGTCTGAAGCCACTAGAGAGCGCGCGAGAGAACGAGCGACCCCAACGTTCGCTTCATATCCCAAGCTGCACACTTGTGCATGCGCAACGACCTCTTCTGCATACCTGGCACACGGGTATACTGGAAGTCGGGAAATCGTGTCGCTTTCTTCCTGGGAGACTGGAGCTGGGCCGAGCCTGTGCCGGACAACCGTCGTTCAAGAATGTTGGCACGCAGTGAGTGGGGGAGCTGAGGACTGAAGAATACACCTTACAGACTACGTTACCCCCAATACATTGACACGAAACAGGAACATCTAATCTAGATAACAATAGCCCATTTGTTGGGTGTATGTATGTGATACACAGTGTCACACTAACAGTGACACCCACCCAATGACATCCAGAGATCCTGAAACAAAAACAACAGGGGCGCCTGGGTGGCTCAGTTGGTAGGGCTCCTCACTGACTGAGAAGAACCTGCTTGGGATTCTGTCCCCCTTCCTCTGTGCCCCTACCCCACTTTCTCTCGAAATAAATAAACTTTAAAAAAATATATAGAAACAATAAGCTAAGACAAACTAACAGAAGGATACTAACTCGTCTACAAGCACCTGCATTTAGACAGGTTCAGGCACACACATACACACACTCTGAAGCTAGATCTTTGCGCACAGTCGCAAATTATGTATATATGGTCCCCAGGCAATATATGAAATCTTCTTTGTAGCTAAGGAAGGAAATATTCTGTCCAGAGATAATATAAAAGAGTGGGACCTCAAGGTCCAAGAGTTTCCTCTTCCATTATCCTGGTTGCACTGCCTTCCATACATTAATCCTTGCAATCATCATTGGCAAGCCTCAACATATATATTTTTACTGATACTAATCAATGTATAGTGTATAGTATGTGTAAAAATAATTGGATGTTTGAATAGGTATACACTGTATTAGAAAGGCACAAAAAGTAATTTCTTACCTTTGGGGAAGGAAGATAAGGGACTGAGATTTACTTTTTTACTTTTGTAAAATTTGAATATTAAAAGCACAGACCGGGGGCGCCTGCGTCGCTCAGTGGGTTAAGTGTCCACCTTCGCTCAGGTCATGATCTCATGGTTCGTGGGTTTGTGGGTTTGAGCCCCGCGTTGGGCTCTGTGCGGAACGCTTGCTCCAAGCCTGGAGCTTGCTTCAGATTGTCTCCTCTCTCCGTCCCTCCCTGCTCATGCTCTGTCTCACTCTGTCTCTCAAAAATAAATAAATGTAAAGAAAAAAATTTTTTAAAGCACAGGGGGTGCCTGGGCTAGCTTAGTTGGTAGAGGTTTCGACTCTTGATCCTGGGGGTCTGGGGTCTTGAGTTTGGCCCCATGTTGGCATAGAGCTTACTTAACAAAACAAAACAAAACAAACAAAAAAAACCCCAACATGCTTTTAGTATCTACTAAAAGTAAGAAAAAAAGAAAAAAAAGTTCCCTCCACGGGAAGGAATCTAGAAGAGGGCTACTCACGTTTAGGGCCATTTCACTCATTGAAGATCTGATTAAGAAAAAAAAGGTGGGGGGCACCTGGGTGGCTCAGTTGGTTGAGCGACTGATTTTGGCTCAGGTCATGATCTCAGGGTTTGTGAGTTTGAGCCCCAGGTCGGGCTCACTCCCATCAGTGTGGAGCCTGCTTTGGATCATCTGTCCCCCTTTCTCTGCCCCTCCCCTGCTCATATTCTCTCAAACATAAATAAACCTTAAAAAAATTCTGGTTTTGGTCAATCCAAAGCCCCAAAGAAGTGAACACAGTTGTTCTGCCATAGCCCCTGGGTGAACGTCTTTGGCTCTACATTTTCAGAGCTATAGTCTAAACTGGGAGGAAAGGTTTGGCTTTGTTGCTTGCTGGGCAAACATCTCTGGGAAGAAGGAGATGGTGTGGTTTTACAGGTCTGTGGAATATGATTCATCCGAGGAACCTGGAAGATAAACTATCAACCTGAGACTGGAAGAGGCATGAACAGGTGAGGAGAACAAAACCAAAATAGATGTTTATATAATCTGTAGTTGAACCAGACACTTAGAAGCCAATCACAAAATATTAGAATTTGTGACTTTGTATAAACTACTTGATTATACTGGTAATATTGAAAAGTATCTTTGATAAATTCCCATTTATTTTAAAAGTTTGTTTGAGAGAGACAGAGCGTGACAGTGGTGGAGGGGCAGAAAAAGAGAGAGAGAGAGAGAGAGAGAGAGAGAGAATCCCAAGCAGACTCCATACTGTTAGTGCAGAGCCCGATGTGGGGCTCAAACCCACAAAACATGAAATCTTGGCGTGAGCCAAAATCAAGAGTTGGATGCTTAACCGACTGAGCCACCCAGGGACTCCAGTAAATCCTGGTTTATTTTAATCTGAACCATTTAAAGGCTTGCACTGTCTTTCTCACACAAAGGGGTTAAGATTTCAATTCCTGGGGCACTTGGCTGCCTCAGTAGATAAAAGCATGTGACTCTTGACTGTGATTTGGGAGTTTGAGCCCCATCTTGGGGATAGAGCTTACTTAAAGACAAAAAAATTGGGAATATAGTTCAAATACTATTCCCAGCTCACAGTGAGGGTTCACCATTGTGGCTGAGGAAGCTTGACGGGCCCAGAGTACTTCCTTGGTATATTCTGGATATCCTTCAAAGGACCCTCTGCTCATTTGCAAAAATGCTCATGCTATGTCTGGATAGTGGTGGTGATGATCTGTCTATGAATGCAAAGTGCTGTTAGTAGAGCAGACACTATCAACATTTTGCCAATTATAAGAACAGACACTTCAATGAGACTATTAGAGGTCCAGTTCAAATACAGTGCAGAAACCTATTTGGTTTAGTTAGTAAAATGAATACTAACTTGAGATGGAGATCTAAGTAGGAATCAGAAGAGAGTATAGTAATGAAGTCCCAGGATGGCTGTAAATAAGCTCCCACTCTAAACTTCAAATGAATTATGGTGTAACAATAAAACATTAGTTATTAAAAAGCTGCATATATCCCTTGGTAGGGTTTGATACTTGATTTAAAAAAAAGGCTGCAAAATAGCACACATAAGCTTCTAAAATTATATATTTAAGAATAAGCGTATGTGGGTATAAATGCAAATATCTGATGGCATAGCAGTATCTGTAATAGTCTCTTTAGATTTCAAAACCTTAGAATAAAAAGTACCTTAGATTTCCAAAGATTTACTGTCTTCTGAATTAAAAAAATTTTTTTTTAACGTTTATTTATTTTTGAGAGAGAGAGAGAGACAGAGCATGAATGGGGGAGGGTCAGAGAGAGGGAGACACAGAATCCGAAACAGGCTCCAGGCTCTGAGCTGTCAGCACGGAGCCGGACGCGGGGCTCGAACTCACAGACCGCGAGATCATGACCTGAGCCGAAGTCAGACGCTTAACTGACTGAGCCACCCAGGCGCCCCTTTTTTCTATTTTTAAATGTTTTTATGTATTTTTGAGACAGAGAGAGGGAACGAGTGGGGGAGGGGCAGAGAGAGACAGAGAGAGAGAGGAGACACACAGAATCCGAACCAGGCTCTAGGCTCTGAGCTGTTAGCACAGAGCCTGACACGAGGCTCGAACTTACAAACTGAGAGATCATGACCTGAGCCAAAGTCGGGCGTTTAACCCACTGAGCTACCCAGGTGCCCCATATAGTCTGAATTCTCAATTGCATTTATAAACAGAAAAAAAAAATCACACCTTAAATAAAATCTATCTTATGTTCCTTTAGCAGTTTGGTAATGGTCTTGTCCCTATGCTCATTTGTATCGTGTGGAAGCTGGGAAAAGTATGTACCCCAGCATCACCGAGTCTTTAGAAAGGACCTAGCACTGTACTGTGGTGGTTAGCAATGGCCCCTGCTCTGAATATTTATAATTCAGATGAGGACACAAGAGCATCAGGCAACAAATTATGAATACCTACCATGTGCCAGAAGCGTCCTAGACATAGACATCACATGGCAGTAACTGGCATGATCTTTTCCTAGAAAAGTTGTTGATACCACCTCACACCCATTAGGACAGCTACTATCAAATAGGCAAAACGTAGTAAGGCAAGAATGTAGAGAAACTGGAGCCCTTGTGCAGTTGGTGGAAATGTAATATGGTACAGCTGCTGCGGAAGACAGCATGGAGGTTCCTCAAAAATTTAAAAATAACATTACCATATGATCCAGCAATACCACTCCAGAGTATATATCCAAAACAATTGAAAGCCAGCTCTCAGAGACATTATTTGTACACCTATGTTCATAGCATTACTAACAGTTAAAATGTGGAAAGAACCCATGCCTATTAACAGATTAGTGGATAAGCAAAATATGGCATATAAATACAATGAAGTATTAGTCTCTGAGGAGGGAATTCTGCAATATGCTACATCATGGATGAAACCTATGTACATTAAGTGAAATAAGTCACAATAAGACAGATACTGTAGGATACCACTTAAACAAGAGAATCAAAATCCTAAAAACAAGGTAACGATGGTTGTGAGGGGCCTGGAGAAGGGGTGGAGAGTTATTGCTTAATAGATAGCTTCAGTTTTACAAGATGGAAGAGTTATGGGGATGGAGGACGGTTGCAGAACAAAGTGAATGTAACACCACTGAACCGTATACTTAAAAATGGTTAAGATGATAAATTGCTATATAGATTTTACCCCTCCCCCCCCAAAAAAACCTATCCTTAGTTAAAAGGAGGATCAAATTTGTATAGGTTGAGTAGGCAGGATGAACAGGAGTTAGAAAGTAAGGTGAAGATGCAGAGTAGGTAAAGGTTTTTGCAGAAGGTGGATGTGTGTCTACATACTACAGAATACTGGAAGTTGGAAGGGCAGAGGCAATTCCCCTAAGACTGGCCAAACCCATTGTGCTTGCTTTACACAGCTCAAAGCTGCTGCTTAAAATGACAGGTCATGGGGTGCCTGCGTGGCTCATTTAAACAACTGACTCTTGGTTGTGGCTCAGGTCATGATCTCATGATTTGTAAGTTTGAGCCCCCGTGCCAGGCTCCATGCTGGCAGTGTGGAACCTACTTGGGATTTTCTCTCCCTCTCTTTCAATGCCCCTCCCCTGGTTGTGCTCTTTCTCAAAAAAAAAAAAAAAAAAAAAAAAAAAAAAAAAAAAAGCCAGGCCAGAGATATACCTACTGCTTGTGAGAAGTAGCCACAATCAGGAAAATGAATTAAGAGGTATCACTACAGCTTCACCATCCATCACACTAATGAACTGCCATACCTTCCCACCCACAGGCTCTCATGACACCGCAAAATAAACTACAGAATGCACATAAAGCAAGGATAAACTGGGGATTATCCTGATACAACTGGAGCAATAAAAATAGAAAACGAAAGTCCATATAGATTTGTAGTTGCCAAGAAAGTAGCTGTAACCCAATTGCTAAAGCCTTTTGATGTTTATAGCCAACTTAAAAAAAAAATTTATTTTTGTGAGAGAGAAACAAAGCACAAGTGGGGGGACAGGGGGCAGAGAGAGAGGGAGACAGAATCAGAAAACAGACTCCAGGCTCTGAGCTTTCAGCACAAAGCCCTAAGTGGGGCTTGAACTCGTGAACTGCGAGATCATGACCTGAGCCGAAGTCCAATGCTTAACCAACTGAGTCATCCAGGTGCCCCAGGAGATTTTATTTTTAAATCTCTACACCCTTGGGGCACCTGGGTGGCTCATTTAAGCGTCCAACTTCAGCTCAGGTCATGAACTCACGGTTCACGAGTTCGAGTCCCACATTGGGCTTTGTGCTGACAGCTCAGAGCCTGACTCTGCTTCAGATTCTATCTCCGTCACTGCCCCTCCCCTGCTTGTGCTCTCTCTCAAAAACAACTAGATTAAAAAATTTTTCAAATGATCTCTACACCCAACGTGAGGCTCAACTTTAACAACCCTGAGGCCAAGCCTCGTATACTCTACCGACTGAGCCAGCCAGGCACTGCTATAGCCAACTTTTAGAAATGGAACAAAAGTCATTTAAATCTGGAGTCAAATAGCCAATGAGAAACTACTGCTTTTTAAAAATATTTTTTAATGTTTTTTTATCTATTTAGTATTTGTTTTTGAAAGAGAGTTTGAGGCAGGGGTGGAGCAGGGAGAGGGAGACAGAGGAAGCGGGCTCTGTGCAGACAACAGAGACCGTTGTGGGACTGGAACTCACAAACTGTGAGATCACGAGCTGGGCTGAAGTTGGACGCTTAACCAAATAAGCCACCCAAGGCACCCCGAGAAACCACTACTTCTGATTGAAAGCTAGCAAAGTTGAGCAAATAGGAATTGGTCCTGCTTTAACACTGTATATACAAGTGCAAAGACTGAAACCTGAGTACTGTCCTGTATCAAAGGTAGGACATCCCTGGTGCTCTCGGCACATCACACTTTGCATCAGGTCTTTGGGGCCAATACTTCATTATCAATGCTACCACGTATGGAGCAAAAGGACATCATGGCTCAGAGGTCTCCAAAGCTGTACTTAATGCCATCCCACTCTAAGTTTACATATGCTACTGGGGTGGGCATTAATGTCCATTTTTTTGTCTACCACATTCAATATAGACTGCCTTTCCTTTTCATTAATTTTCACATTCTTTATTGTACATTTGGCTTTACGGAGTTCTTAAATTATGTTGAAATTATAAACTAAGGCTAGAATTTTATGTTCATAGAAAGGCCAGTGCTAAAAATCTTAAGATAAATCCTGTAGTATGTTAACATAATCTTAAAAATTAGTATTACATTCCAACAGTCCTCACCCATAATTTTTTCATTTTAATCTCTGTAATCTGATACCTGTTTTTACCTTCAGATTTTTACCTAATAATGAGCACTTTGAGCCTCACCCAGTATCAAAGACAGTTAATCAATCAGCAAGTTATACATACTTGAGGGACTGAGGTAGCTATTTTCATTTTGCTATTCACTTGAAACTTCAACAAACTAGTTGTTATTAAGCTTTTTCACTAGTTACTATGTTGTAATTCACAGTGGAAAAAGAGAAAAAAGGAAAAGAAACATCCAGTTAGGCAAAATAGTGAATTCCCAAGACTTTGTTTCTGCCGCACTAGCTTTCCTTGAAATGTGATTGTACTAAGTCCTCAGAAAATTACGACTCAAATGTTCTGAGCAAAAGATAAAAGACACACTTGGGAAAGCAGTAGCTAGGGTTCTGAAATGGAGTATCTCCCATTAGTTTTTATAAAAATGCTTTGCACAGGCTTCCAAATGGTGATTATTTTCCACCATTTCCTGTAGTTGTTTGCAACAGCAGCAAAAGCAGCACTTCCAAAGGAGTTCCTAAAGCAGGCTCGATTTCAACTGCTTAACCAAAATACTTCTGTTCAGCTACAGGTAAGACAATCATTCTCAACGTGTGGCCTCTTTATGTGACATCACCATCACCTGGTAACTTGTTAAAAATGCAAATTATCAAGACTACCCCTAAACTAGCAAATTAGAAATTTAACCCAGCTAGTGCCTAGTGACCCAGCCACATTTTCAGAAAGAGCACACGACAGCACTTGAGTGGGGAAAGGGTAGAGTGAGAATCCCAAGCAGGCTCCAAGCTGTGAGCACAGAGCCTGATCTCATGAACCCTGAGATGACCTGAGCCAAAATCAAGATTCAGATGCTTAACCAACTGAGCCATCCAGGTGCTCCACAGCCATGTCTTAACAAAATTTCCAGATAATTCTGATGCATGCTAACATTTGAGAACCAAACTAAAGGAAAATAATTCACACTATCATTTTGTTACTAGTGTTGACTCTAAGCATCTTTTTTAAAAATTTGAGAGAGAATCCCAAGGAAGCTCTGCACTGTTAGCGTGGAGCCTGACATGGGGCTTGTTCTGATGAACTGAGACCATGACCTGAGCTGAAATCAACAGTCGGATGCTCAACTGAGCCACTGAAGTGCCCCAACTCTTAAAAAATCTTGACCTTACGCCTAACAGTCACAGGACTAGCATCAAACTGAAGGGCATTCTGCTTTTAAAAAGGTTTTAAGTAACGTCTATACCCAATGTGGAGCTCAAACTTAAAATCCCAAGATCAAGAGTCACATGCTCAGGGGCACCTGAGTGGCTCAGTCAGTTGAGCTTCCACCTTTGGCTCAGGTCACATCTCCTAATCCGTGAGCTCAAGCCCCACATCAGGCTCTGTGTTGGCAGCTGAGTGTGGAGCCCGCTTCGGATTGTCTCCTTCTCTCTTGCAAATAAACACTGGGGGGGGGGGGGGGGACACAAGATCTACCCACTGAGCCAGCCAGGTGTCCCTGGAAGGGCATTTTAACCCCAGCTGACAAACAGCTCAGGGTTGCCAGAGAACACAATCCCAAACTCATTACCATTCAATACTTGAGCTTTCAGCTACACTAAGCTATATCCTATAATGGAGACCAATAAAAGAGACCACACAGAGCTGCTCCCAGCCCAAGCCCAAGCGATCTTAAATAACCCACACTGACTGGACCTAACATTTCATGATTCAAAATTTTTAATGTTTATTATTTTTGAGAGAGACACAGCATGAGCAGAAGGGCAGAGAGAAAGGGAGACAGAATCGAAAGCAGGCTCCAGGCTGTCAGCCCAGAGCCCAACGCAATCACTTGAACTCACGGAGATGGTGACCTGAGTTGAAGTTGGATGTGCCCCCACCCCTTTTTAAGATTTTAAAGGAATCTCTCCACCCAAAGTGGGATCTGAACTCACAACCCCAAGATCAAGAGTCGCATGCTCCACTGAGTCAACTGAGGCACCCCGCTGTTTTTAAATAATGTTCTGCAGTGTTCCAGCAGGTTTCCACTACACATCATTCTCTTTACTCAGTAATGTTACATTCTACTGTTCAAACCCACTGAAAACCCATCATGAACAAAGCTAGGCAAAAAATAAAGTCTATTCCTCTTTGATAACTCTAATACCTGCATTAACACTTAACAGGCTGTATTTTGTGTTCCCCATCACCCTAAAAGAGGGGCACGAGGAAACCTCTAAGAAGGAATTCAGGGAATAGAGTACCTTAAAATTTTCCTTAGAACCTTAGACTATAGGAGATGGTGTAGTTGGTGGCCAGAAATCCACTCTGCTCATTAATAAAATTTCAAGTGGAACTTTTAGGGTACCCTAATCAGTTTTACAGCTAGTCAATGAAAGCCTTATCAGAGTCACTCTGAGATCCCACATTTATGAGCTATATAGGCTTAAAAAATACTACTACAAATTTAAGGGGTTTCTAAAATTTTCCCTCACAGAGGATTTACCTAAAGGCTAAAATGGTGTCAGGCAAAATGTTCTTAAACTTGACAGCAGGTTTACGTGGAAACATTCCCATGAAAAAAGGTTTGCCATAATCTGGGAAATAGCTGTTACAGATTTATCTATCACTGGTAATTTATGTATGAGAATTTCTACTTCCTAAATGTTATCAAATGAAGACATTAAACTTTTTTTTTTTTGTACAGCCTGGTACAGCCAACAAAGTAGGACCTACGGAAAAAAGCTATCACTGACAGGAAACAATTAGGGATTCCAATGCACATAAAATACTTTGGGTTGCTTGCTGTTAGTTAAGTTGGAATTAAAAGCTGGTAATTAGTAAAGACCAAAATTAAACTACAGAAGTAAACTGGCAAGGATTTTTTGTACATGTCACATTAGAAAAACATTAACTGCCTCTGAGAAGTATACCATAAAATTTTGATTCATCTTTTAATACACCTGGATCTAAGAGTTTCAAAGAATTCCTAGAAATTCTTGTATTTTTTAAAATTAAAAATTTATTTTTTAACAATAGGTAATAAATCCCTTATACCAAGAATCCCAACAGATTTTGAAAAGCTAGTAGAACTAATTCTTGATATTCCATGTTATTCCCAACTTTACTGTTTCATACTTAGGCCTAAACACAAGCTTTTACCATTTCTTCACCCTTAGCATTTTAATGTCCAAAGGTTTTTAAAAGCCCCATTCCACACACCACTTTTTGTCATGTAACAGGAACAAGAAATCCACCAGCACCAAAAACTTTAAAACTCAGTTCTTTAGTAGCAGTCTTTAGAACACTCTAGATTAAAAATGTAGTAATTTGTTAAAGCATGCAAAAGAGTGTAACAGTGAATAAAAACCACAACTGACAAAAATATTGGTTAACATTCCAAATATGTATAACCAATGAACTTGGCCTAGGTTTTTTGTTTTTTTATTGGTATTCACTTCAGAAACTTGAATCCACAGATATAAGCAGTATATTACCAGAAAGTTACAAGTAAACACAGATTATACATGCAAATTTCTGTTCACAAAGGTCACATGTGCAGGTATATGAATTAGAAGCGTGCGTCTAGTTTATGGCCAAACTTTTTAAAATGCAGAAATGTAAAATTACATCTTGAAATATGAAGAGATGGTCTACACACTTCAAAAATCAAATGTTGCTTATACCAGATGTATGACAGCTACAGGATTCAAGTGACAAGCAATAAGATCTCAAGAAATTAATACTGCTCAAAGGGAACGGGAATATTTTTACATTTCACTGAAAATACATTGACTACTAGAATACGAAATCTAGCAGGAACTTAGGGGAAAAAAATTACAAAAATCTAAAGCCAATTACTTAGTATTTCTTATTACCTAAACAACAGCATGACATTAAAAGAAAACTGCACCTGCATTATAATTGCCAATCTCATATTAATGAAGATATCCAAATAAAACGCAACCAAAAACCTTCAAACTCCAAATGATGAGAAGTCTGCAAAAGGCTCAGATTAAAATGCGGAATGTTTCAGATGAAAGTAATAAAAATACCATTGGTTTTGTTCTTTATTGAATGGAATCAAAAGTTTTGACATTTCTTTGAAGCGTGGAACTAAATTTCATTTCTCTGATTCTAGGTATCTTTTTTCTTAGTGGTGCAAGTTGTCTTAAGTAACTTACAAGTCAGTCTCTACAAAGTACTTCTGTCTGTTACCATTTTGATAAAACAAAAACAATTCTTCATTAACTTAACCGTATATGTATTTTTGCTGTAACACTTAACACATGAACAGACATCTAATATTTTTCCACTAAAACAAAAGAGTACAATAGTTTTCTTCTAACTACCAGTATTGTATTTAAAAAAGGTTAACATTAAAAACAAAGAACCATTATTTTCTTTGAAATTGTTAAGCTTCTTGCACATCTTAAGCTTCCTTCTTCTGCCTGCGTTCTTCTGCCAATTTATTCAGAAATTTCTGAAAAGGAAAAAAAAAATTACAGGGATTAAATCACATAAGAAACACCTAAGTGAATTCCAAAATGAAATATTCTATCCAAGTTTATTCAGAATTTGAGTGTAATTTAACTACAACCTTACCAATATTTTACAAATTCAATTATTCTTGTTAAGTCAGTGTACAAAACTAAACTAGTTCACAGTACACAAGATATGGGGGAGAATGATAAAATGTGAAAAAAAGATTATTTCAACTTGCAATTAATATTAACTCACACAGTTAAGAAAACAAAGACCATACTTGCATAGAAGAACTGCCACTGCTCCAAAAACACAGATTAGTTAAAATAACATGCATTTATTCAGTGTGCCTTGCATTAAACTAACATTTTCTTAAAGGGCCAGCCAGCAGTATTTATTTTAAGTCTGTGGGCTGTTCTTTATTTCATCTACTCAATTCTGCTGTTACAGCAATAAAACCAGCCATAAACAGTACTTAACTGAATGACTGTGACTGTGTTCCCCCAGAACACCTCATTTACAAAAGCAGTGGCCCCTGTATTACACACCTGTAACTTCTAGGGTTCTTGGACATACTAAAACATTAATAAGTAAATTTCCCTCAACAAATCTAAAAGATTCAAAGTTTTTTTGACTTTTGGGTAGAATTTCTCAACTATATCACAGTTTCTCCAAATTGCTGAGAGGGTTAAAAGCCACTATATCCTAAAGGGAAAAAACACTCAGGAAAGTATCAAGTCATTATCATAATCAGCAAAAATGTAGTGCATGGTAAATTTTAATGAAGTTGACAAAGTTCCTTTAGAATAAAGAGAGCCACCTCTCTTTAGAACACCTCCAACAGAACAAATATCTAGAAAATTATAATAGAAAATATTTACAAGTCTATCATTTATAAAGGATCAAATACCAGGATACAACTTGTGTCTTAATACTCTCCTTTGTAACAGTTTCTGCCTCCATACAGCTAAATACCAAAACAAGTATTATTTGTTTGCTGCTACTAATGGGATTAACCACCATTCTTTTTTCATAGGCATAATGGGAAGATACATACAGGTAGCAAAGAACATTTACATTTAAAACTAGTGACGTAGCCAAGAACTGGAATTATTTCCTAAATTCAAGCCTATCTTTATCCATCTAAATCAACATACAGAGCACATTTGATGACTGAGTATACAATGAGCTCTGTATTAGAAAGCAGTGTAAAAAACCAGGTTATCTGTAATTCAGTTCTTTAACTTCTTTCAAGTTTTACACCATTATCTGTTTCAACAGTCCTTAAAAAAGTCACTAACAACAACACCGAATTTCAAAATCTAGTAAGAGAAATTCGTTATGATTATTTATTCATTTATCCTTTTACCTTTATCTCTCATTGGTCATATAACTCACAAAATATCATTATTAATAAACAACTTAAAGGTGATATAAACATCATTAAGTATAAAGAGACATGGCACTTTATAGAAGTTGAAAAAGCTTTTCATTATTCCACTTGGGATTTCAGGCCTCCAGGATCTTCCCAATTAGAGAAATTACACTCTCACAACGCTTAGTCAAGAATATTTAAGTAACTTTAATTACATCAGAATCTTAGAACATGGCTAGAAAATTATTCAATTGAATGTACCATAGAAAAAGGCTCAAGAGATGTTTCTAGAATCCACTAAACTGTTTAAGGCCCATCAATAAAGAAGTAAATGTGTCATCTCTAGGATGGGTCTACAGAAAGTACCACACACATTTTACTTTATACAAATTTACATTATTTGTTAGTTTTCATAAAAGAACTCTTCTCTTTTAGGTTCAGCCTTACCTTTAATTTCTGATAATGAGGAAGGCTGCTGCAATGAGTATTCTTTGCAACTTCTTCATTTGTATAAAAGAGTGAACACAGCTTACAGTAAAACCCTGTTTTAGGTATCACATAGTCTATACCTAGAACACAAACATACATTCTTACAAATTTAGTAAACTGAAGATTTAATTAGCGTTGTCAAATGTCTTTTTCCGGTCAATGTAATTTGAACAAGATAATATTGGTGAGAAGTCCAATATAACCTAAGCTAAAACAAAACAAAAGCCATGATATCAGTAGTTAATTGTACTCAATTGACAGTTAAGGTCCCACCTAACTGCATTCTTAAAAAGGCAGAAATACAAAAGATAAAGAAAAAGCAATGTGAAGTTCTCAGAAACCTTTACGCGGAGAAAGAATATATTATGAAATGGTAACAAAAGATAATACAAAATGAGAGTTGGTTAAGTGGAAAAGAATGTATTAAGATTTACAAAATGTTCTGCAGAGAAATAGATTTAAAATGGTATCAGTTTATGTAAGACCAATTTAAAAATCTTATTTAATAAGAACTTGGGGAGGGTGAGAGGGGAAGAACAAAGCCTTAAATCTCACCAACAGGAACATTGGGCTGGTATGGTCCAATTCTATACTCATCTGGGATTGTATAGTCCTCCTTGTTTTCATCACTTTGGCCATCCGCATTTTCACTTGTATCTTTGTTGGGATCATCAGCATTCTCAGCAGATTCCGCACCTGGTTCTGTATTTTCCTCATTTTTAATTCCATTTTCCAACGCTGCTTCGTTTTCTTGATCAAGTTCCTCGATCTTGTCCACCTTAATTTCAACCAAACCATCATCATTTTTGTCACCAGATCTAAATGTCATGCCCGATTTACGAAGTTTCTGACGTTCCGAATCTTCCTCATCACCAACCTCATCTAGAGTGACAAAACCTTCCATACTCCCTGGGAAACGACGCTGTTAAGAAAGACAAATTTACTCTGCAACAATTATCCTGCAGCATCCCTTCCATTTGCTTTACTTGAAGGGAAAGGGATAGCGTCTTTGTCTTTATTTATTCTCTCAAAATACTGACTTTCTCCCCCAAAATCAGATTTTTTAAACAAAAAAACTTAGTTTTAAAACTAAATAAAGGCTTGCCTCACAAAAAGAGCAGAAAATAAATGAAATAAGGACATTATATTCTACACTTGCTGTAACTATTATGCTACAAGGGATTATGTATCAAAAATGTGATTTGATAAAAGCAGTTCAATGGTATCCTTTGGAAGACAGTATCTTAGGATACAACTGTTGTTTAGAGAATATGCAGTCTAAAATAGTGTAGTGGTTTAAAAAAAAAAAAAAGCAAGCTCTAGAGCATGACCTATGTTTCAAGTTTAGATTCTGCCACTTACAAGCAGGATGACTGTAGACAATTTATTAAACTTCTCTATGCCAAATTTATTCATTCATGAAATGGAGTCAACAAAGGTATCTACTACAGTTACTTTGAGGACTAAACTAATTAGCATATAAAAAGAGCTTACAAAATTTATAGCATATAATAAATGCTCAATAATTATCAGCTCTTAAGACTGCAAATGGATTCTGCAACAATCCACTTCAAGGAAAATAACTTTATCTGACCTACCCATCAACATCTGGAGATAAAAATTCGTTTTCTAATAGCTGGAACGTTGCTTACAAAAACCAATGGACCAAGATTACTGAGATCTCATTGTAACAGCCATTTAATGCAAGGGCATTTTAATACTCTAATCCTCATCATAGGTAATTCAGTACACCAGTCTCTTGTTTTACTCTTTATGCTATGCATATGTTTGTCTATTTGAGTTCACTTTAAATGCTTTTATGTGTTCTCAAAAAAGGTCTTCAAATATTGAGTATCTTCAGATATTGAATTATCTGATCAAGCTTTTCGTTCTCAAATAGGAAAATTCTTCAAGTCTAACACTTTTTAAATGAGTGGCTGAATGTTTTAAGTATCTTGGGGTCAGTTAACTTAAACTCATATCCCATCTTTTTAAAAGTTCGACTACCAGGCTGCCTACCAGTACTTACACACTACCACCACAGTACACAAATAAAAGTCAATTTCCTTCCTTGCTAAAAATTTCCCTGTGAGTTGACACTTTTTTATATCTATTTTAAAAGTTACTTAACCTACTTATTGCAGAGTTTACTTTTAAAAATTTACCTGATTTTTTCGAATGTAAGTGACTAGTTCTCTTTAATCTGACCCTGCTAATGTAAATAGGAAACATTTATCTGATCTAGTTTTCTGTTCAAACAGGTCAATATACAATCTCCCTTTACCTTTTTAAGCTTTTTCTTTGCAGCTGCTGAAGCACTGGCATTTCCATCTTTTTTCACAGCTTTGTCTGAAGGTTCCTTTTTCCCATCAGAAGCCACATCACCTAAATTAGCAAGATCTGTCTCATCTCCCACTGAACTGCCACTTTCTAGCAGTGCGGCTGCTTCTTCCTCATCGACAAGAAGCTCATCTTCAGATTCAAGAAGCATGTTAGGTTCTTGCTCTGCTTGGTCATCCTTTGTATCTTTTTCACCATCTTCACCTGACTTCTCCTCTTGTTCTTTACCTTCAGTTGTACTTTCAGTCTTCTGGGAACCATCAATTTTGGATTTCTTATCACTTGGAGATTCTTTGCCATCTGGAGAATAAGATCTTTTCCTGAAATCAAAAGGATACCCCTCAATTAATTCTGAGTTGGAAAACAAGTTTAAAATACTAGCGTATATACACACAAAACAAAATTACCGAGATTTATCTTTTTTCAGTAAGTCAATGCCTCTGTTGGGAATCTACAAGACAAAATTTTGTAGAAGTTAAATAAATGTATTAGAATATGTTCATTTGCAGATTATATGATTATCCAATTAACTAACATTTGATAACCATCCTTTATATCATCAACTAAGCTTATTCAAGCTCTGTAACCGTACCTTAGAATTTAAGCTGCTTAGGGTCAGCAGTTCATTATAATCAACATTTCAACAAAGCGGCAGAACAGTGGATAATAAATATTTTGGTAGCAGAGCTCTGTTCAAATAAAATCTTTAAATAGAATAAAGCAATAAAGGCATTTCTTACACAGTACCATTAAAAAAACAAAACACTTCTGAAGAACACCAGGGGGGAAAAAGGTTGGTATCTTTAAAAAACCAAATCCTGGGGCGCCTCGGTGGCTCAGTCAGGTTAAGCAGCCGACTTTGGCTCAGGTCATGATCTCGCGGTCTGTGAGCTCGAGCCCCGCATCCAGCTTTGTGCTGACAGCTCAGAGCCTGGAGCCTGTTTCGGATTCTGTGTCTCCCTCTCTGACCCTCCCCCATTCATGCTGTCTCAAAAATAAATAAATGTTAAAAAAAAAATTTTTTTTAAAAACCAAATCCTTTATTCTTAGCAAACAAAAATGTTTATAAGAATGCCATGGCGTGGGGCGCCCAGGTGACTCAGTTGATTAGGCATCTGACCCTTGATTTTGGCTTAGGTCATGATCTCACAGTTTATGGAATCGAGCCCTGAGTCAGGTTCTTCCCCGACAGCATGGCGCCTGCTTGGGATTCTCTCTCTCCCTTTCTCTCAGCCCCCTCGCCCTCAGCTTGGTGTTGTTCTGTATCTTAAAAAAAAAAAAAAAAAAAAAAAAAAAAAAAAAAAAAAAATGCTGTGGCTTAAAATATGTGAGATTTTATAATGATGACAAATCCAGTACTACATACCCTCAGTACCAATTTTTTATATTTTTCTGACAAGTCAACTTTAACACATCTCCCCTGAAACCAAAGGGCCTTTTTCAAACAGTGGTCGACCATTGCCATTGCATCTTCTCTGGTCTCCATCTCAATAAAAGCCTTTAAAAAAAAGAAAGAAAAAAAAGAAGAACATTAGTTTTCAAAGAACTGCATTTAACTCTGGTGCTTATTATTTTTTTTAATCCATCTGTTAGGAAAATTTAGTTTTTTAATAGAGACCCCAGTAAAAGTTAAAAATCACCCAATTACAAAGTAGCACTAAATATTAAAACATCTATATGTTTTCTGTACGTTTTCTGTAATATAAATAAAAAGATAAAGTAATTAGCTTAGAAGCTATTACTCAAAATACTGTAAGAAAAATTAATTAAAAAGTATGGGGGCAACCTGGGTAGCTTAGTAGGTTCGGTGTCCGACTCTTGATTTCAGCTCAGGTCATGATCCCAGGGTCATGGAATCAAGCCCCGCGTCAGGCTCTGTGCGGACAGTGTGGAACCTACTTGGGATTCTCTCTCCCTTTCTCTGACCCTTCTCTGTTACACTCTCTCTCAAAATAAAAAGTCTGGAAAGGGGCACCTGGGTAGCTCTGCCAGTTAAGTACCCAACTCTTGCTTTCTGCCCCTCCCCTGCTTGTGCTCTCTCAAAAATAAACAAACATTAAAACAATAAAAAAAATAGTCTGGAAAGATACAAACTCAGAATGCCCTTAAAAAAGACTTAACAAGGGGCGCCTGGGTGGTGCAGTCGGTTAAGCGTCCGACTTCAGCCAGGTCACGATCTCGCGGTCCGTGAGTTCAAGCCCCGCGTCAGGCTCTGGGCTGATGGCTCGGAGCCTGGAGCCTGTTTCCGATTTTGTGTCTCCCTCTCTCTCTGCCCCTCCCCCGTTCATGCTCTGTCTCTCTCTGTCCCAAAAATAAAATAAAAACGTTGAAAAAAAAAAGAAAAAAAAAAAAAAAAAAAAAAAACTTAACAACAGGGGAACCTGAGTTGCTCAGTGGGTTGGGTGTCAGACTTTGGCTCAGATCATGATCTCATGGTTGGGGAATTCAAGCGCCATGTCTGGCTCTGTGCTGACAGTTCAGAGCCTGAAGCCTGCTTCAGATTCTGTGTCTCCCACTACTCTCCTGCTCGTGCGTACTCTCTCGCTCAGAAACAATACACATTAAGGGGAGGTGTGGGTGGCTGGCTTGGTTGAGCGTCCTACTTTGGCTCAGGTCATGATCTCATGGTTCGTGGGTTCAAGCCCCATGTCAGGCTCTGTGCTGACAGCTTGGAGCCTGGAACCTGCTTCAGATTCTCTGTCTCCCTCTCTCTGCCCCTCTCCTGCTCCCACTCTGTCTCTCCCTCCCTCTCTCTCTCTCAAAAATAAACATTAAAAATAAATGTTTAAAACATAAACATTAAAAAATATTAAAAAAAAAAAAGAGTTAACAAAATAAACATTCTCCTTACTCTGGATTTTTAAAATGAAAAATACAAGTTGACAACTTAACTCACCCATTCAATTCACTTAATTTGAAGTCTAAAACATCTACAGAGTTAAAGCACTCTTGGAAAATGCTGGTGTGATTATAAATTGGTACTATTTTTTTAAGACCAATTTGGAAATATCAAAGTAAAAAAGACATCAGGATCCAAAAGTCTAATTCTGAAATTTTATCCTTCAATTATATGATCTGAATATGCAAAAATTCACATGCTGCCAAGTCCAAAGCAACACCAATGGTACAGTCCAAAAAACTAGCAACTCTAAATATCCACCAACTCAAGAAGTTAAATTTGTTATAGTTTTTAGTCAATGTAATCCACACAATGATATAATACCACTTGAGGGAAGAAAAAACAGCATAACTATATACAAACTAATATTTTTGAAAGCAAACTTTAAAAACAAATAGCGTTACTAGTCTAGGCAAGAGAAGGAAATCTTTACTTCCCACTTTATAATTTTCAGTATTTATCTTTATACATTAAGAAAATCTAGTAGGACTTAAAGAAATCACCATTTATCAGTTAGGCTAAGAATATTTATCTAGGAGGGGAGACTGGGTGGCTCAGTCAGTTGAGCTTCCAATTTCGGCTCAGGTCATGAACTCATGGTTCCTGAGTTTGAGCCCTGTGTCAGGCTCTGTGCTGACAGCTCAGAGCCTGGAACCTGCTTCGTATTCTATCTCTCCCTCTCTTTTTCTCAAAAATAAACAAACATTAAAAAAAAAAATTTTTTTTGAATTTTTAAAAAGAAAATTTATCTGAGAAGATGAATTTAATTACCTCCCCCTTCACTAAAAATATATACCAAAAAAAAACCCCAAAACAAAAAAACCAAACAAGAAACAACCAAACAAAAAACCCCTAAAAGTGAGATTTACTGAAAAGTAATCTTAAAAACCTTTTATCTGTGGTATTACCTGGCTTTTCATCCTCATCAGTATATAATTTTTAATTTTTCCGTAAGGTTCAGCAAGCTTGAGAACTGCACTATCCGAATAACCAGAATGAGGTAAATTGCTGAGATGTATCACACGCCCAAGTTCTTGCTTCTGATCAAATTTCTGGTCTGGTTTCCCTTCAGGTTTCTAAATAATAAACAGAAAATAACAATAGGTAAACAAACAAAAGGCAAGTCAAATGTTGGTAGGTATGCCATACTTACTTACTGATAGTGAAGATAATCCTATTTATTAGTAGCAACTTAAAATAGCTAGTTAATAAGCATTAAAATGATGTACAAATGTTGGTGGTACAAATGGGAAAAGAATTGTTATTACCTTTATTCTTTTATACTTCTGGGATAAGTGAACTCTCACTGGCTTGCCAAATACTAATGCTGGTGTGGTTGTGTAATAATCCACTGCAGCCTGAGCATCCTCTGTGGTTGCCATTTCAATAAATGCCTAAAATTGCACAAAATTAATATTTCTAAAACAAAACAGAAACACCGCCCAAGTCTTTCTAGATATATTTAATCATTAGGAAGCATTTTTAAGAGTCTGAAAGCAGAACAAAAATCCCAAAATTGCTATTTGCTCTTTTATTAAAGGTCATCTCAGATTTTATTACCTTCATGCTATTCAACTGTGATTTATTGTCTACTGGATTTGAAATAATAACTTGGCACTATTTTGATAAAAGTGTGGAATCACTTCCCAAAGAATTACCATTCTTTTATAGCTCATATAGTAATGTAATGACAATTTAACTGCTTAAGGATCACAATTAATAAAGTTACTCAATAATCCGTTAGGACTAGAATTTAATATTATTGACATGCATCAACTATTTGCTTTTTTCTCTATCACATTCCATGTTAATGATTTAAGAATACACGGAGATCTTTTTCAAATACAAAATCATAAAAAAAACCTTTAAGAAGTATATTAGTAATGAATACAGCACTGATTTCAACTCATACCTCATTAATTTTATTTAGAATCAGATGATTTGAAATGACTCCAAATGGTTCTACCAACTGTAATAGTTGATATCTCAAGTTTTTCCCTCGCTGAAAATCCATGATATGAACAACGCGGCTGGTTTCCTATCCATTAGGAAAAAAAAATCAAGTCAAGAGGTCTCTTTAGAATCAAGACGAAAGGACTTTCATAGTCTAACCAGAATAGATTTAAAACAACTCATAACATTCTAGAGAATTTTGTAACTACACAGGAAATCAGATTCACTGGAGTATATCTTGAAGATTCAGAGAACAGACTCTGGACTGGTTTTAAAAAAGAATACTGTGTGCTTAACTGGATAGCAAAATTTGTTACACTCAAGGTGTAATCTCTATAGTATGGGTATATGAAAATGAAAACGTTTATCAAAGTCATATAAAAGGCTGATTATTTTCAAATTATAGCAGTCTCCCTATAATAAAGGATTACAAGACAGATTCAATTCACAAAGATTTGAAAGTTAAGTAAAAAAAAAAAGGGAGGGGGGCAAGGAGTGCCTGGTGGCTGGGTTGTCCAATTCTTGATTTTTGGCTCAGGTCATGATCTCACAGTTGTGAGATGGAGCCTCTGCACTGATTGTGAAGCCTGCTTAAGGATTCTCTCTCCCTCTGCCCCTCCCCCATGTGTACACTCAGGCTCTCTCTCTCTCAAGGGGGGGAAAAAGTTAAATCACATTTCCCCAAACAGCAAATAAAGTAAAATCAAAAGCTGTATTACTGACCACTCTGCCTTTTTGCATGTGTCTTGGTCCTTGCAGGTTTCCATTCCCAGCACCTTTATGGAGAAAAAGTTACTTTTTTCAGTCTTATAATAAGTATGAAAACTGGCCATCTTTCAACACAAACCAGAGTTTATCAAAAATACCAGGAGAACCATGTCTTTTAAAGTGATGCTATTTTCTAATAACATTTCAATGAGGCTTCTTTTGCCTCTAATGACTACATTTAATTTTTATGGTGAAAGTTCTTAGGGAAAAGTAACAAATTTTATAATCACCCAGATTTCCTCTTGGTCCAACTGCTGGTCCCCCAAGATGAAATGAGGGGGGTGGAGGTCCCAGAATTCCTGGTGCTGGGTTTGTTGATTGCTGCAACATGAATGGATCACCCCTAGTAATGTGAGACATAAAATATAAAAAATGACAAAGAGGTCTATCAGAAGTAATTAAGATTTATTGTTAAAACACCCCTTTTATGATTGTAATTCCAATCTCTGTAGGCATTTTTATGTGAAGTAACTGGGGAAAAAGCTACAAAAATAACATAATAACAATTACTAGCATAATATAGTTTCTAAAGAATCTTTTACCCAGTGACTTTTACCAAACTCTCATATTCGATAAAGATATTCATGAAATATTTTTTGTTTATAAATTTTGAAAGTTTAACCTGAATTCCTTATAATGATCTCCTTTACAAACAACAGCTTAAAAATTTTAACTTACATTGTGTGTCCTGTATCATTGTCAGGATTCCATTCGGGGTAGCTTTAAAGAGACCAGAAAATTAACTTTAAAATAAAACTGTCCTTTTCACAAATAGCCTTGTTTGGCCTTTAAAACAAGAGATTATTTATTAGTAGAGTTAATGAGAGTCTAAGTGTTAGAAATATCACAGTTTACAACATCATAGATATTTCCAAAAACATCAAATTAATCCAAATGAACAAGAATAATCTTGTTCAGTATTGCAAAAGTAGGTAATATATGTTGAAGTTTAATTTTTTAATCTATTTGTTAAGTCGTAAGTAGGGAAAGCGCTGCATGGAGAATTGGAAATGTGCATCTACAGGGAAATGAGAACTGACCACAGATTTTCCTTCTCCAATATTAAATACCAGTACCCACTATAGAGGTGAGCTGTGGCACTACAAAAGAAAAGAAAACCCAACAGAGCTAACATATGTGAAAACTGGCATTCTAGTGAAGAATGGCTATGTGTGCTGTTTAGGCAGGGAGATTCTTTAGGAATCCAATTCCATTCCAGCAGCTTAAATCATAACCAAAAGGAAGTCAAAAACAAAAAATACATCTTGAAGGATTTTGTTTGACAACTAACTTGTGATTTCTAATGACTTTTCCCCTTTTCTACTCTGTATTTTTAGAGCATGTATCATGGTTATTGAAAATGTTTAAGTCTATTGTACACATCCAAGCCCATCTTTAAGTCTATTTTAAATTCTTTCAATTTGTAGAAAAGAACCAATGTTTATTTGCCCTACAAGTAGTATTAAATCATAAAATACCACTATCACTGCACCTAATATTTCAAATGAGATTCCAGATCTAAACATTTTGTTTTCAATTAGTAATGCCTGGTCACTATCAACTATGCAGTGATAACAATGTGGATATTACAAGCAAATGATGAATTCCCAAAACCAATCAATGGCTGTTTCTGATTCACGGTATGGATGCTTTAAAGGTATTTCAAACTCCTACATTTCAAGAAGAAGCTGGCATCGACGACTGTGACTTGCTCCATTGATATGTTGACTCCACTCCTGCAGTAAAGTAAATTAGTAGAATTAACAAAAATAAAGCTAAAATATTTTCATTTGAACCATTCAAATTCTAGAAAGTTAATCTATTTGCAGTATCATAGGCTGTAGAAACATGTGACCATTCATTAGTCACAGTTAATTAATTTAAAACCATTTCTCTTAATCCTTGCAGCTTGATCCTGCCCTCAAATACGCCATGCACATTCTTGGAAAAACTGGATAACTTAGTTAACATACTAATAGACCTGACAGGGAAAAGACAGAGTTAATAAAGATCAAGAATAACTGACCTTGACATCAGCTAGACAGTCTAATCTTTGCTGTGGATCAAACTGGATTATATATATAACTGCCTTTATAAAACTCTACATATGATAAAATATCCATGCTTCTACTTTTCTAGAAATGTTATGTGAACAATTAGTTAAAAATAGAATATTTCATTTAATCCAGTCTTGAGGCATTTTCCAAGTGTATTACAGCCATAAAAAGGTAAGATTCAACAGGAATGGCTTTTCCAAAAAAATAAAACAAAAAAAAGTTTATAAAAAAAACTAAGCTGCTATTTTATTTCCCAAAAGTAAAGAAGCAAATTTCAGGAATGTCTGTTTCCAAATTTTAGAGAGGGAAACATTATGTTCTTTAGTATTTGTACTCCTCTGTGGTAATTTTGAATTTAAGGGATTAACTTTTTTCCTATTTTAAGCAAATAAACTTTCTTTAGTTATAAATCCACATATAAATGATCAACATTTTAGACAAGGAGAGTTAAGAAAAGTAGACTCTGACGCCAGACTGCCTAGGATCCATTATCAAGGTGTCACGTAGTAGATATGAATCCTTGGTACATGTTATTGAAATTTGCTAGGATTCAATATTCTTTTAGAATTTTGTGAAAAATGAGTAAATTAATAAAAGTAAACTGCTTATCAGAACATTGCCAGGCACATAAGAAGTGCTCAAAAAAGAAACAAGTGTACTAAAAGCTATCTTATTTTAGAATTCCTGCTTTATAAGTATTGTTTCATAAATTCCCACAAAGTGAGGCAATTTTTGTAATATCCACACTACCTAACACATTACATTTGGAACATAAAAACACAGGCAATGTTTTTAAAAGGGGGTATCACTTAGAGCTGAACTAAAACAAGAAACAAAATTACAAGACATACGTTCTTGAAAAGCTTCAGAATGGTATTTCTTAAAAAAGGAAAAAAAAAGTCTATTACAACTGTCTACATACTTCCTCTTCCCTAATAGCATTAACTAAAATCCCATGAAACAAGTATGGACACTATCTCTACAAGCTAGATTGTCTCTTAAAAATCATGTCTAATAGCTAAGGAACTTGAAGAAATCTCTCCAGCTGGCTCCACTACCAGTTATTTGGGATATAAAAAATTTGTACTTGGAAAACAACAGACTACTGAATTCTTGGAGGACACTTTAAAAATGGCTGTAAGCAAGAGGCACCATAAGTAAAGTTCACCCAATTCAGAAGAGGGATTAAACAAATAACTTAGAATTTTCTGGACTAAAAATATTCAGATTTTATTTAAAATGTCCTTGAGAAATAGTGTACTGGGAGAGGAGTAAAAGTTACTGTATTAGGCACACTTCTAATTCTCAGGAGATGGAAAGGGTATGCAGTTGAACAGAAAACTATTTATATCGAATCCTCTATGCTCTTTAAAGGTTCAAATTTATGGTAAATTGTGGTTGGTCTTTCAAAGCACTAGAAGGCAGGCCAAGATCAAAGAAGCCTTAGGTACCTCCCAAGCCCACCCATTCCTAACCTGCACTATGACACCCCATCTTTGGTTTAAGGTGAGGGTTAAGAGGCGAAATTGTTTTTAAAAAAAAACCTGTATCCTTGGATTCTACACTGAGGTAATTTTCACATCAGATTAATAAAGAAAAAGGATTCCCTTTTTGAATGCAGAAGTTCTGTAGGAAAACTATACTTGCCTTGATGTCTTTGAGATAACTAAATTATACAAAGAAAGGATAATTTGGAGAAGCACTTCTGGAATGGCAGAATAAAGAATAATTTAAGGGCTTCTAGAATAATACTAAAAGGAAAAATGTGAACTCAAGTGACAAGACAGTGAAAAGGCTGTAATGGGTACTTTTCTTTAAGTGAAAGGAATATGAGGGAACTTTGAGGTTGTGTAGAAAAGCTACTTGACATTCTAAACTGACCTAGAAAGAAATAAAAGCAACACCATCACTGAAAGTCATTTAAAATATCAAATGATGACAAATTAGATCAAGTTTTAAACCTAAAAGTTTATTTCACACAGTAAGATGAAGTTTTGATCATGTAAGCTATTTACTATTACCACTAAGTGAAAAGAACAGATTTTCCAAGTTATGCAGCAATACCAGAGAGCAGGATGAAATGTTAAAAAATTTTCATTATCTACTTTCACCACAGGAATTTTCTCTCAAGTCATTGAAATGAGAAAGGACCACAACTAAAGGCAAATAATTTTTTCAATAATGCAGATACCCAGAAAACATCAGCTATGTTAAGGAAACTAGAATACATTAAGAGAACCCAAATGCTTAAAATTCTTAAAATTGGTTCAATTTACAAATACAAATTTTGTAAATCAATCAATCAATCAAAGAGCCTCAAGTAATTCTTAAATGTCCCCAATATTGTGACAGAATACCAAAACTAGCTAGGGCCTAAGCATTTTTACAAATTAAAAATACCTCTTGCACTAGTTAGGGTATCTTACTCTTGAATCCAAAGTTTCATCAGATATTTTCAAGATGTTCTTTTGTTAATTTAGATCCATTTAACTATAGTTATTTGTTAATAATATTGGAGAAAAGAATAATCACATATAGTAACAGAAACTTTTCTCTCATTAAAGCCCTCTTGTAGTTTCTTGTAGTGCATTTGTGTCACTTTACTGTTTTTTCTATGTGCAAGCAACAAAGGCAAATTACTGCTCAAAGTCAGAATAAGGAGATATCCAGAAACAGCTCTTGATGTATGATGACTCCATTAGCTAAGATTTTAAGTCCTTTATAATCACTGTCATTTGAGACACTGTAACTAGCTATTGTCCTTGGAATTTAGAGATCCTATCTGAGAACAATGATCATATTGCTATTTCTGCAAAAGGCAACAAGTAACAGAAAAAACGGAGTCACCAAAGTTTTGTGGACCATTTCATTAAATCAACTCCCACCAGGGTGACAACTTTATTCAACGTATTTGAAAAAAGACAACACTAAAGACACCTATCAGATAAATTTCCTAACTTTTTTTGAAGGGGTTCTGGGTCTTCAATGAAAATTAATCTATGAATTTAAATTTAGCATTCAATGTTAGTTTATTTTATTTGCAGACTAAAATGTTCTTTGTGTTGTACTTTATACATTAATACGAAAGACTTCTGTATTATAGAAATACATATTTACCTAAGAATTAACTTCTTAAAGATATTTTTTAAAGTACTCTGTAAATTCAAATATAGTAAGTCTCTTAATTATCTGAGGCAAAAATACTGAGATCCAAATACAGAAAAGGGAGTGACTAGTAACACTTTTAAATAGAATATTAAAAACAAAATCACTCATGATCTGTGATTTAGTTTACTCAAAAATCAAGTCACTAAAAAATGCATTTTAAAGGGATACATATGAGAAGGAAATGACCCTTCCAGATGTTACTGTAAAGAAAAAACCCTGTCATCGTAATCATCAAATCAATTTCATGGTAGCAACATGTGAAGCAGAGTAACTATACAGCACATCAGGAAATATGGACGGTCAGAGATCATAGATCAAGCTAGTGGAGTGCTAAATTGTTGACTTTTAAGTCAACTGCACTGTATATCGAAAAAAAAAACCTCGGTGAGAATGAGGAATATTGAAAACATTCAAAGAGAAAGGACAACATATTTAAAAGGGCATTTTGAAAAAGCTCCCATTTTGCTGGATGTGATAATTAAAGCAAAGGAGAATTAGATATATATATATATACATATATATATTTTTTTATTGCTCAAATGACTAAACCAGAAGTCTAAGCCTAGTCAGAAAAAGAATATGCTTATGAGGAACATAGAGCAGGATACTGCAGTTGATTTTTCCAAGTCTCTAAAGGGACAGATGCAACATGGGATAATAAAAAGTGAGTTTTGAAGCATGTTTAAGAAAGTTGTGGAAAAGGAGAAAAAAAATGATGAAAAATTTCAGTCATAGTATGAGAGTTTGGGTTAAAGGGAAATTAAAAAAGAAGAATGAACTAATCTAAAATATGAAACATACTGAAACAAACACCAGGGCTCTACATTAACTCTTTCCCTGTAGCCACAGATAAGGAAAAAAAGAGAATTGTTCAAGAATACATCTTTACTACATACAAATCAGCAATCAAGACAGATGGAGAGCTGAAATCTAGCATCCTGAATGGCAGAGCACATTGACTGCAAAAAAAATAAAAATACTTAAAACAATTCAACAAAGCAGACAAAAAACCTGCTTAAATATATGATTAAGAAGAACATATTGATGCCAAAAACCAACAAGATAATTCCAGTGGATGACAGCTTTGTGGCCAGAAGTTATCTAGGCAGATTGTATTAATGTAAAGCCCTGGTTTAATGCTCAAAAACAATTACTTTCCAAATAAAGTGTTCTCAAAAGTATAAAAATTCTCGATCAACTCAGTGTCACCAGACTACAGAATTAGAGTAAAAGATATAGGTAAATACAGAATAGGCACTACAATGTAAAAGAAATTAGAAGTATCTGTTGCATTAACTCACCTTATTAGAATGAACTGGCAAATCACATATAGAGCACAGATGGGGATAACCCTTCGGTAAGAGTCCATGGAAGTCTTCAATATTGCTACTTGGAGGAGCGCCCCTCTTTTTCTCAAAGAGAGATCTCTCTTGTAAGGGGCCAGGACCACGTCCCATTCTCTCATACTCACTGTCAAATTTATGATAGTTATGCGAGGTCTCACCAAAAAAAGAATCATCCCTACACCTTTCTCCATCTCTTAATCTGTCATCTTCATAATCCATTCTGTCATAATAACCAGATTCTTGAGAACGACTTCCATGGTCATAATCAAGCACTGGGTTGAGACTAGGACCACGATCATCAAAACTATCTCTTCTAAAGTGCCTTTTTTCTTCCCAATCATCCCTAGGTACTCTGTATGGTGGTTCCCGTGTAGCAGATCTGCCATCTCTACCATAACTCAATGTAGGGCCTTCTTCAGTTCTCCTCCTTTTAAGCTGTAGAAGGATTTGGGGCAAATTCTCAGGAGTAATCTTGTCCTCTGGATAACGACTCAGTTCATCTAAGTCTCTAGCAGACAGACCAAAGCTGGCCAAAATGTTACTGGCCTGGTCTGCATCTCCACGGTGTTGAGAAGACAAAGGGAGTGGACCTCTACTTCCAATGTTAAATATAGACTGCAAATTATGGGAAGAAGTACTAGCAGAAGACAGTGCACTATGAGCTCCTTGTTGATTCAATGAAGAACTCATTCCAAGATTCATTAAACTAGCAAGGCGTGCAGTACCCTGGTTCATCCTTCCAAGAGATGCTGGCATACTTAAAGACTGGGTAGCAGCAGCAAGAAGGCCTATTCCTGCTGCAGACAGGTCACGCCCATGACCCTGTGAGTCCCTACCGAGAGATGACTGCTGGAATGACTTGGACATTGTAGAACTATCTCTTGTCTAGTTTATAGACTTAAAAAATTTTTTTTAAAGATGGCCAAAAAGAAAGCTCAAACTAGCAAACTAGGTTAACTTTGCTTCAAAAAATGGTAACGCCAAGAAAAAGGATCAATAAGGACTGTAGAATCTTCTTCAAGCTGAGAACCAGCAGACAACTCTGTAGAAAAATAAGCAGTTTTAGTCATAAATCCCTTTAAGTAGATGCTGTTTTTTTTAGAAAAAAAACTTATGCATCATGTTGATTAAAAAAAAAAAAACATTTAAGATCTCAAACTTACAAGGAATTTATTACATATCTTAAACAGATTTCAGATGTATGCAGAGCCTGCATATAGATATTTAAAAAGTAGTCTTTCATGCTAAAGTTTATTAAAGGGAATTTCATACTGAATTTAAAAACATTTCAATTGAAGGATTAGATGTCTGAGCACATCAAAATTTCAAATAAAAATATAGATGGGTCTCTTCTTTTGGAAGAATAAAAATACACCCTATAGTATGATGTTTTAAGTTTCAGGAAAAGACTAAAAAACAAAAAACCAAGGTCCGCAAGTCAAAGATGAATCAGTTGTATTCTGCTTTAGAAAATGAGACCTATTTATTACTATCAGAAAGAACCAAGTAAAATCACAAGTAAATGAAGCTTAGGTGTCAAGTACCTAGTATAAGATCTAAGACCAAACATAATAGTTGAGACTTTTATGCAGCAAAATCAATCTGAGGTAAAGACAGATGTGAAGGAAAATAAGTGACTTCCTACTTTAAGGATTTCTGCACAAATTTAAGCCATATAACTAATTGCCTTCCTTAATGTCCATCCTATATCAGGCAGTGCATATTTCATTTCTAATCTTAAAAAAGTAAGGAGAACTAGGTATGGTCAATGTAGAAATAGGAGAACTCCCAAGAAAAAACCCAGGTACAGGAAGTACAGGTGATTTAAAGAAGTGAAATTCCCCCCTAAGTTAGCATCCATCAAAGCTCATTTAATATTCACGGCTACAGAACCTCCAGAGCTCAAAACAGATAAAAATGAAATTGTGCTTATATAGATTTGTTAACTTTTCACAAGAACAGCTCAATCACCTGGAAATTTTAAATTCTGAATACAATCCCCCAAGACATGTTTCTGGATGAAATTACTTTCATTATCTTCCTTAAATCATTATTTTATCTCAGAAATTGGTACAGAGGAATTTGCAAAGCATTTACAAATGATTCTCATTAAATATCAAACGATGCACGTAACAATTGTTCTTGATGAAACAATTATCTCTAATCACAACTATATACAGAGATTAACTCTTAAGTTGTTTGCCACATAATTCTATTAAGAAGCATTGCTCTGTTAAGTTTCACACATTTGATCACCCATACACCTGAGCAATGGTGGTTTAATATTATTAAGCTTTATTACATTAAAAACTGGGCAATATTCAATAGTTACAAGTCTATTATGGGACCAATTCCACCAATGATCCAATAAAGCAAGGAAACACTGGACATACAGTGGTAGAAGAAGTATAAAAAAAAAGTTGCAGGCAAGACTTAGATTTTACAAAAAGATGTAACAAAGTTAAAAAGACACAAATGCTATCAGAGGTGACTGGAATTACAGAAGATGTTTTTGCACACCAAGAAAGATGAAACTGAGAAAAGATACTAAAGAAACTAGTTCTTGATGAGATCTACAATGTAAACTACTTCTGCTTTAAGAATAATAAAATAAAGACAAGAGTAAGCGGACTTTTTTGGATGAGTTTCTTTGGTATGTCTGATAAACGCCACACAGGATGGCAGTTGAAATACCGTGTAAACATTTAGGACCCTCTAAATTTTCACGTATACTTTCTCTTAAGAGGTCAAAACCATTAGAGGGTTTTTCAAAATCAGTATTTCAAAGCATCAACATTACTATTAATTTGCTGTTCGTGTTACAGCCAAAGCTGCATAATAAAGAAAAACCAGTTGTTTTTTTTTGTTTGTTTTAAAGAACTATTCCTTTCCCTTAGGGAAATTATACAATAATATTAGTGAATGTGTAAAAATTTAATTGATCACACTTTAAAGAAATGGTTGTTAGATTACAAATATCTCAATTACTTTTCTTTGTAGCATGTATGAAAGGGGTAGATCTGCAAAAAGGAAACAAGAGAAGGTAAAAGATAACCTTAAGACAAAACAGAAAATGGATGTCAGAAAAACTCAGAAAAAGAGCAAGACAAACAATGTAAATCCCATGACAACTTGTAATCTCGTAAGAATAACCTTAATATTTTTGAGATTCAGAGTTTGAACTTAAATGTAGCCCCACACAAGGACATGAGACATTATAAGTGAAAAGTGACTTAAGTCAGACTTTTGAAATTCTTATTTTTTTAAAATTAGAACAAAGAAACTGAGAGAAATCAGACATGACAGCACTGTTCAAAGAGCACTTATGAAAACAGTTCCTTTACTATCTTTGTGGTCAGTGGTAATAAAAAGACAATTCATTTTAAAAGCTAATTTAAATTTAAGCAAGACCTACTGCCTACTAAAGTCAGCACAACACTGAGATGTTTACTAAATTAAGTTTTTTTTAAAGGTTAGCTTATTGTACTGTTATGTCTTTTCCCCATAATTACAAAATGACCTTTTCATAGTACGCTACAATAGAGGTTAATAAAGTTCAAAGTAGTTTGAGATAACTAATCTAGAATGTGATGTCAAAATCCAGTATGTCCATTTAAAATCTCAATGCCCATCAATGCAAAAAACCTTTCACTCCCAAAAAAGGGTAGTACCTCTACCCTAAAATCAGGAAACCTGATTTAAATAAAATAATCAATAATTTAAATAATTAAGCTAGAATGTTTAAGCCTAGTTCATGATCTAAGTGTAAATGTTACTAAAAATGTTAACTTCATGTTCAACATC
Source organism: Lynx canadensis (assembly GCF_007474595.2). Classification (NCBI taxonomy): domain Eukaryota; kingdom Metazoa; phylum Chordata; class Mammalia; order Carnivora; family Felidae; genus Lynx; species Lynx canadensis. The sequence goes on along the minus strand of NC_044303.2, from coordinate 115,558,170 downwards.
TGAACAAAGAGCTGTATGTATGGTTAAGAAGTTTCAGTTAGTAACATTCAACTGTCCCCCTTTGATGAATAACCATCTTCATTAGATTTACTTCAGGGTGAAGGGAAGCAAATGGTTGTTCCACATCTAGATTTCCTAAGTAAAATAACAATTTCTTATTAGTCCTATTATTCATTCAGAGGGTTATTTTGCAGGGTTACTAAAATGAGCATAAGGGGTCTTCAGTTCTTTAAAACATAGAAAAAAGCCTTTAGCTTCTAAATTCAAAAATTTTAAATGCTCTTTTAAAGATATCTAACTACTACCATATGGAACTTTAGCTATATTCTCAATTCTGTGCAATAATCGCTTCTTAAAAACTAATTTTAACACATGTATAATCCTAAAAGTTTGTAGAAATACTCAAGGAAAGAAAACCTTTATATTGGTATTATTTTAAACCTTTAATCCTATAAAAACTTATAAGCAACAGCTAGAAAACTGTAGCTTCTTATAGTATTTTTCCCCTTCTGAATTAAAAACACGAAAGGGATGTAAGAAATTTTCTTCTATGGAAGGAAACACCCTTGTGATTTGTCAAATTATTCATGTGAAATACACCAAATAACATTTAAGCTAGCAACCAACACCACCAACACAGCAAAAATATCCTAATTATGTCACCAATAGATACATGGCAGGGATAGTTCACTATTAGTAATTTCAAAGAAGCATTATTTGGAAAGACAGCTGCTTAATTTTTGTCATCAATCACACAGAAGCATGGATTCCTGTGGTCAGAATTTTTAAACCAATCACCTGACTCATTTCCAATTATAGTATAGAGTTAGGTTAATGATTCCATATTTAGAAGTTTCTCGCGTATTAATTTTATAATGGCCTTATAATTCACTAACAGTTTCCATTTCAAAGTCAGTAAATTTTCATTTTAATGTTAGTTCACATCTCTATATACTTTCTTAATAAATTTTCTAATTTGTATTTCATTTAAGGGTTTGATTTTTAAAAAATGGGGGCACCTGGGTGACTCAGTCAGTTAAGTGTCTGACTTTGGCTCAGGTCATGATCTCATGGTTCATGAGTTCCAGCCTCATATCAAGCTCCAAGCTGACAGCGCGGAGCCTATTTGAGATTCTCTTTCTGTCCTTGTCTCTGCCCCTACCTGACTCATGTTTTTCCCCCCTCTCTCAAAATAAACAAACCATAAAAATAAATAAATGGAATATAGGGGCACCCAGCCGCCCCAGCCAGTAGTGCATGGAATTCTTGATGGCACAGTCATGAGTTCAAACCCGACACTGGGTGTAGAACATACTTAAAATTAATATATATATAGTAATATATTTTAGTATCTGAGGAACCATTCAATCTTTTATATAGAGAGCTTAAACCACTTAAAACCTTATAATCTGTGGCTCTTCAGTGCCACAATCTCACTTTAGTATGGCTTACCTTTGAGTAACTTTTTAAAGGTTTTTAAAAAATAAAATGAATAGTAAAATTCTTAGGAAATAAAGTAATAGCTCTATTCATTTCAGTTTTGTGTAAAGCAGCATGTGCCTCATACAACAGGGGAAAACAAAACATTATAAAATGTAGTGCTGAGAAGGTTGAAAAACCAGTATTAACCTTTTAAAGATCCTTTATGATTATCATTCTTAATCCATTTTACAGACCTGGATTCAACTTCTAGCCCACTTCTTGATCCTTAGGCTAATGATAAAAGTGTTTGTTGCAAAGTGCCTTCAGCTGCTAAAATAGAAAACATGTTAATCAGGAGGGATTCCTATTCAGGGTTAGAGTATTTTTCTTCTTCCTAGACTTAAAATTTTTTCTTAGCAACTTTCAATCACACATTAAACATTTTCAGATTAAAGCAATACAGGATAGAAAGTTATTCCATTTACCTACCATTTTGGATTCAATTTGATTTTGACACTAGCTTAGATTACTTCTCTACTTAAATGCAAAATGAGGGGCCCCTGGGTGGTTCAGTTGGTTAAGCGTCAACTCTTGATTTCAGCACAGGTCATATCTCACAGTTCCCGAGATCGACCTACCACGTAAGGCTCAGTACTGACATTGAAGGGCCTGCTTGGGACTCTCTCTCTGTGCCCCTTCCTGGTTTGTACTCTCAAAATAAACAAACTTAAAGAAAAAGAGAAAGCAAAACGAGTGGTTTTTTCAAGCTGCCATTGTGCACTCTTAAGATTTTTCCTTCCACTCTTCATGTTCTATTCTCTTGGTTTCCACAAACATTTGTTCAACTCTTTGATTTGGTATATACTGAGATTTTTGGAGCCCAAATACCTTGATTTGGATGCAAGTCCTACTACAAAATAGTTGACTTTGAACAAGTCACTTAACATTTGTTTTGCTGTCATTCGTAATATGGGAATGAAAACAATACCCATTTCACAAGGCTGTAAACATTTAATAAATTAGTCCACATAAAACACTTAGAATGGTTTCTGGCACATGGTTAGCACCATAATAATCATCTACTTTGATGTAACATCATCTGATCCTAACAACCAATGAGAAAAACTTCAGATGCAAAAGGACTGACCCAAAGACAATAAAGAGCTTATAAACCTTTCACATACACTGTACTCCCCATTTCATACATCAACTTTAGTGTCTCATTCATTTGTACTCAAAGCTGGATTTGAATTAATGTTTGAATTTTGCTACTGAATCAGATGTTAACTTTAAATGACACCAGATTTAAAGACTGGTAGTCACCTAAACAACACTGAAGAAAAGAACCAGATGCTAGAGGAAGTGAACAAATTAAACCTCCTCTTCCTCCTTCATTCTCTAAAGCCAATCTACCTTTAAATTATCCTGTCATCCTTCAAAACGAAGGCCTTACACCTCTCCTGCCATAACCTTACTGAAAAGCCTCAGTCCTCCTCTTTAAATTAAAACAATTTTAATTTTTTTTAATGTTTACTTTTGAGGGGCATAGAGAGAGAGGGAGACAGGATCTAAAGCGGGCTGCCACGCTGACAAGCAGAGAGCCCAATGTTGCACTCGAACCCATGTACTAGGAGATCATGACCTGAGAAGCCGGACGCTTAACGGACACTCAGGTGCCCCTAAAACAAAAATTTTAATTAAATTAAAAAAAAATTAAACTTAAGATTTCATTGCTACTTCATATAAATTTTAATTTCCAAGTCTTGAGCCTAATATATGCACAGAACATCAAAGATAGACAGCTGGAAATAATAAGGAAGCTGCATCACATCAAAGGCACTCCATCTACTCAGATCTGCCACAGTAATTATATTTAAGCCAGGAAAGATAACATAGCAGTTTATCATACAACTCCTATTGTACTATAAGTTTATATTTATGCTTATAATAGATACATGCTACAGTGAGTCAAAAACTAGAGAACTTAAAAAACCACTTATAAGTATCTTTTAAAGGCCACATCCCTACAATTCTCTCAAACCATTGGCTTTTCTCTCTGTTCTAGTTTTAATGATCCACTAAGATTTTCTACGTGTAAACTTTTATTTTTAAATCACGAATTTCAGAACTCTTAATTTTAATGATCCAACAAGGCCCGATATATAGGTAAGAATTATAAATTACAGAGCTTTGTTTCTTTGCAGTGTTATCCGTGGAATAACCATGTGTGTGTGTGTATATATATATATATGTATGAAGAAACTTGCAAATCTGTACTGTCTACAACCCTTCCACTCCACCCTCAACAAACTCAGTACTGTCCATCCCAAAGTCAAGTCCACTCAGAACCTGTTGCCCCAAGTGTAGGACAGTTTTAATGCAACTCTAAAAAAAAGTGTGCATTTACAAAAAGTATATACATATTTTTAAAAAGTATCTTTAACTGAAAAATGTACTAAGAGTAATATCTAAGAAACCATTACCCAATTCTTCGGTTTTGATCATTCTTAAAATAGTTTAATGGCTGCACTTCACATTGTAATCTAATTACCATTAGTTTCTATAAAGGTAAATTCAATATTCTTACATAAGGATGCCTTAAGATTCCTCCATTTGTCTACACATAATAACCAGAGTATGTTACAGAATAAACACCACTTTTTGTCACTTTTGAATACTCTGCACTTCAGACTTCAAGAAGCTGGCTCACTTTTATCTTAATTCCCCTCAAAAATACACGAGGTCCTAAAAAAACAAAACACAAAGTATTGGTCTTTTAAGCAGTCTACCATGTACAAAAAAGTTTCACCACCCTCCCCATATAAAAATTTGTGTAATTTCTTGTGGAAATTTCAGAAAAACAAATTGAAGGAAATATAAATCACCCATAAAGCTAACACCAACATCCAGAACCCACACATTTTGGTACGTCTCTATTTTTATGTTTATTCCTAAATTCCTTTAAGAAACAACCAAAAAAAAGTATTTTGGGGCCCACCAAAATTTTTATTTTCTTTCCAAGTAATATTATATTCATTTTCCCATGATTACTCTTGCTAAAACATTCTTTTAAAAAACTATATAGATGTCCATCTGATGGCCACACTGTAATTAGCAGATCTCTAAGTGTTGAATCTTTCAGAGTTTTAGTAAGCTTAATAGCATAGATTAACATTTATGTGCACAAATCTTTAAAGAAATTTTTTGTTTATTTTTGAGAAAGAGAGTGAGCAAGCGGAGGAGGGTCAGGTAAGAGAGGGAGACACAGAATCTCAAGCAGGTCAGCACAGAGCCCAATACGGGGCTCGAACTCACGAACCACAAGACCACGACCTGAGCCGAAGTAAGACGCTTAACCGACAGTCACTCAGGCACTCTATATGTGCACAAATCTTTTACATACTATTCTCTTAGAATAAATTCCTGTAAGTATAGCCCTTCCACTTTTTTAGGTTTATTTTTAATTATTTTTAGTTTTTCTTAATTTTTTAAGTTTACATCCAAGTTAGCATGTAGTGCAACAATGATTTCAGGAGTAGATTCCTTAATGCCCCTTACCAATTTAGCCCCCCTCCCATCCCCTCCAGTAACCCTCTGTTTGTTCTCCCTATTTAAGTCTTTATGTTTTTGTCCCCTTCCCTGTTTTTATATTATTTTTGCTTCCCTTCCCTTATGTTCATCTGTTTTGTATCTTACCTGTTTTGTATCTTAAAGTCCTCATATGAGTGAAGTCATGTATTTGTCTAATTTCGCTTAACCTAATACCCTCTAGTTTCATTCACATAGTTGCGAATGGCAAGATTTCATTCTTTTTGATTGCTAATACTCCATTGTGTATATGTGTGTGTGTATACACACACACACACACACACACATATATACACACCACATCTTTATCCATTCATCCATCAATGGACATTTGTAGCCCTTCCATTTTCAAGCCTATTTATTATAAGGTGAGTCTGAATCACGTATCCAATCAAGATGCAAGTGTTCTAGAATAAACCTACAGCACTGCCCATTTGACTATTATTACCACCACCTCCTTGGGCTTTAATCTTCTCTCATAAAATTAAAGATTTGAATTACATTTTATTTCTGAAGTCATGTAGGACGATTTACTTACATTCCTCAGTTGTTAAAATTTGTTTGCCTATCATTAGCAGACTTGTATTATTACTTAGCCTTTATGCTTCCCTAAAAGTGTTAATAAAATGAGTATGTTTAAAGGCTCCTTTAACGTACATAGTCATCAGGTCAAGAGTGGTTAAATCCTTTCCAATTAGTTCAAAAGGCTATGTAAAGGCAACTTCACTTACATATAGCTGAGAAGGGAGTTATGTGAAGATAAAGGGAAAATTTCCTCTCTGGGTAAAACACACGTTAATGTTATAACCACATAAATGTTAAGTTCAAGGGCAGAAATGTAAATTTAAAGCACTTCACCACAAACAGCATCTGGCTAAAGATCTCTTCCTAATCTTACATAACCAAGCACAACAATCATTTAGTACTTCAATTGTGTTCAATTTCAACTTTGCAAAAAGATTCAGGTTAAGTGCAGAAGGAATACAGAGTTTATGTAACAACAACAACAAAATCTATCTCTACTTTCATTTCTGACAGTATTACCGTTGAAAAATTATGACGACAGACCGCGCATATGACTGAGCTATTGACTTTTCCAAATGATATTTTCAACCTTTATTTAAATAGTCTAAAATAGAAATTTTCCCGCCGAGTACAACTGTTTCAATGTAACTGGAAGAAAACTGTCTTTTATCGACTTCTTAAAAATTTTAAACCAAGCTCTAGTCACCACACAGAACGCATCATCAAGACAAAATCTCATGACTAAGACCTGGGAATCAACGATTCTCACATTATTCCAGCGCGCTTGAAGACTAGAAATTTCGGAATCGCCATAAACGTTCTAGAAATATCTGGCTAGAAAACTGTAACTGATCCAATAGGAATATTCCACAGAATAGGGCCACAGGGCAGGAAAAACATTTAGAATTATTCCATGGCACATGGGAAAAGTCCCTGTAAAACACCGAACAAGGCACAAAGCTAGCAATGAAAAGAACAACGATGCGCCTACACCACGGTACTCCAAACCCTTTGTCTGGAAACCGGAAGGTCCCACAACATACGATCCTCTCTAGATGAACGCAGACTGATAATATTTTAATAAAGAGAAAAGAAATATTAGGTGACTCTCTAAACAAGAACAAGTATCTTGGCTCGCAGCCTACTGCAGGAGGCTTTCTCCACGACGCAATACGAAAAACAAGCGTTAACGTTTCATTTTTCGGCCATTTTTACGCGATGGGGGTGGGGAGGAATTGTTTCTGAGGTCCAGCTAAAATCCCGCGCGCATGTGTGTGGGCGGGGGACAGGGGAGTCTTAGAGGGCGCTATGAAGCGATGGGCGAAGAGCACAGGGAAGGCCGCGAACCAAGAGAATAAAGAAACGCTCCTCAAACGACTAAGCTTTTCAGAGTCTGCGAAATCCTCCATTTTGCGGCACATTTTTAGGGGCAAACAGGAAAAACAAGACAAAACAGACACCTATCTGGGGCTGGCCCTATTCCAAGACTTCTCTGCTTTAACTATTCTCCCCAAACGGCAGGCCCCCAGTGGACAGTCAGTCCCTCAGGCCTCGAGCGCTCCTCCCTTCGCCTTAGCGCTGCAGTCCGCGTGTAACGGGCTCGTCGTCCCGCCCCCGCCCACAGCAAGCCTAGGACGCGGGAAGCTCGGTCGATCTGCTGCCCTTTGCGCCCCCCGACTCTCCCGCCGCACCCCGGGCCCTTGGCTGGCCGCGTGTCTCCCCCCGAGACCGCTCACCTCCGCCGCCCGAGGAGGCTGGTTGCGCCGCCACTGCGCTCCTAACATGGCGGCCGCCGATCAGGCGGCTCACATACGCAGCGAGGAGGGAGGCAGAGCGGGCGAGCGGGAGCGAGCAAGAAAGGCGCGCCGCCGGCTCCCCACGGCCCCTGTCGCCGTCGCTGCCTTCTCCCGGCGGACGCGGAGAGCCCCCGGCCACCCCACCCCAATTCTTACCCGCTTCACGCCTACCTTAAGGAAAGGGAGAGGGAAAAGGAGAGATACCTCTCTCCTAGCGAGCGGGACGCGGAGGCTCCCACAATCCCCCGCAGCAACGGCGAGGGTAAGAGGTGGCAGGAGCGGCTGCAAGAACAAACCCGCTCTCGCGAGAGAGTTCTCCCCCACCCCACCCCCTCTCAGGTCCCGTTTCTGCGCGCGGCAGGCCCCTCCTCCTACTCAGTGAGCGTATACTGCTCACGCTGATGGCGGTCGTTGTTCTCTAATCCTGCAGCCCGCCTGTGGCGGGAAATGGATAGAGAACCTGTTTACAGGTTCGAGTCCCATTTCCCAAAAAGGCTTTCCCCCAACCCTTGAACTGCCTGATGCAAAATTTAAATAAGGGTATGCGTTAGAAGCGAGTCGCAGGAATCACTAGTTAGACCTGATTACTATTCTGATTATTTTCCTCCGTATTTGCAGACAAGTGGCAGCAAGCGCCAGGCGAGGGTACCTATACCATTTTCGTTGTTTTTAATCTCAGTAATTCCGTGGAGAGTCATCGAGGCGGAAGATAGCGAACCCAGCCCATCGAAAATACCGCCGCCGCCACTTCGAATTTGACTGAAGGTAAAGCAATCCTGAGGCTGATGGAGGTTCCCGAATTGCATATGTGAAAATCCTGAGCTAAGACTGAGAAATTGCAGGTAGAGCTGGAGTTAAGGGCCAATTCCCTGGGTTTTCAAAATTAAATGCAGAGGGACAGGCAGTCACCAGATGGCTGAGGGAAATAAGTGAACATAAATACTAATTAACAGCACTCAAATTTTTAAAATCTTCAGTATGCTGAATCAGATTCGCATCTTTGAAAAATCAGGGTACTCTGTGAAGATAGTGGAGAGGGCAAAGATGAAGACCAGAGACCAGTATAAATTTGAAGAGTAGTTTAGGCCAGAACTCAACTCTTGTCAATTTGACTGAATATGGAAGTTGAGGGACGGAAGGGTCGTGGATGAATGACAACTGTATGGTTAGCAGTGCAATTAACTGGCTCTGGAAGAGTACCAGGAGGGCAGGCTTAAGATGTTTGGCATCAATTTTAAAGGAGTGTCATTTATGGGTCTTGAGCTCATGGAGGAAAAAGTGTGGGTTACTGGCACACTTGAGTAAATGGTATAAATGAAGCAATGATATTTGAGAGATAAGCTGGAGATAGCTCAGTGAAAAAAGAGGCCTTAGGACCTTGAGAAACTAACCAGGTAGAGCTGCATGGCAAAGGAGACCCAAGTGAACACAGAGGTAGGGGGGGAAAAAGCAGAAAGGTTTGGGAAGAGTAGGAAGGCTCACAAATTTTACTGCCTTAACAGCCAAAATACTTAAAGGACCAAGTCATCAACAGGGTGAAATGCTATCAATAGGGAAGACTAGGACTAAAAGCATCCAACAAAAAATTTAGCAACGTGAACATCATTCTTAACATTATGGACTTGCTTCCAGTGAGAGGAAGTCAGACTGTAGGTACTTAATGTATTGAAACACGAAGCTGGAAATTACCCAGTGCAGAAAAGGTTTGGCTATGAAGAGACTGGAGAAAGTAGGGTTGAATTTTTTGTTTTCCTATGAGAGTTTTGAGCACAATTAAAATGATGGCAGAACAGAGCCGCTTGCGTGGCTGAGTCAATTAAGTGTCCGACTCCTGATTTCCACTCAGATCGTGATCTAACAGTTTGTGAAATCAGGCTCCGCCCCTCTCCCACTCACACTTGCTTTCTCAAAATAAACAAAGTTAACCATTAAAAAAATGTTGGCAGAAAGGGTATTTTAGGAAAGGTTTGGTTGAAAAAAGAGGTTAGACAAGGGACAGTTCATAATGGACACTCCTAAAAGAAAAGGATCCAGATAAAAGGAGGTATGTTTTTATTTTAACAAGAGGCAGAGAGGATGGTGTGGAGTTTTCATTAGATTTGGTTGAAGACTTGGGAATTATAGTTAGGTGACTTCAATTTTGTGACTAAGTTATGTCTGAGGGCTAGAGTCAAACAAGAGAAACTTTTAAATAGCCATGAAGAGTGGAACTATAATCCCACGTCTCCATGTATGTTGTATAAATAAACAACTGAGTAAGTAATGTTTAAGCCTACTAGTTAGCTCTGGAATGAAATTTTGGGGGATCCAAATTCTTCAGTGAATATTGTATCTTCCTTCCATTCAAAACCACATGTGCTTTCTAATTGGTGAGCCTTTGATTCCAACAAAGGCTAAGACTCCCCTTTGTTGTTTCCAGCTCTTAGATGGAACAAGAGGCTCTGCTCCTCATGGAGAAACATGAATGCATGTTAGCACTAAGATACACACTTACCCATGCTTTTGTATAAGGCTGTAATGCCATCTGGTGATCATACAAAGAAAAATCAAACTTTTTCATTGAGTAATTATTTATTGAGGATCTGCTTAATGGCTCACCGGCAAAGACACATTGGAAACCAAAGTTAATACAAGGTTTCAGCTTATCATATGCCTGTTTCATGAAGGACATAGTACAAGGATGTGGATTCAATGACAAATTGCCTACCTTTTGAGGATCGTAGTCTGATGGAGATTGGACAAGGAATCTGGCCTCAAGGTAGGCCTGGCTGTGAATAGAGATGGACCAAGAGCTCTATATTGGTTTGGATAACTTGGGAGTGGGTGAGGTCTGCACTAGGTGTGGTAAATAATGAGACAAAAGCAAGAATTTCTGCTAAGACCTTGAAAGGTCTAAGTGACAAGCTTGGTACAACTATGTTACATGACTTTAATACCAGGAAAGAGCCTGGATTTGAGCTGATAATGAAGACCTTTCAGTTTTGACTAGGAGACATACTGAGGACATACATTTTGATGCCACATAATCACTAAGCAGCTTATAATACCTTATAATTACCATAATTTTGAGAGTAAGGTACCATTATTCTTGTTTTACTAAGATTAAAAAACTTGCACATGATGCAGCTAAATAGCAACAAAATGCAAGATTTGAACCCAGTTCTATGTAAGTCCAAACCCAGAGCTTCTGAGCATTATATGGTACTGCCTTCAGCAGAGCTGTAGTCTACTTGGAGGGGCAGCAAGAGGGGGGTTTAAGAAGGAATTTTTGAATAGGTATACATGTAATAAGTTTCAGAGAACAGTTTTCCCCAACTTGTTCCCCTAACTTAAAGGCAATCCACCTATCAACCATCTCTTGTGTATTCTAAGGATTTTCTATTAAGAAACATTTTTTATGTGTATGCACATTCATATATACACACATATATATATAAATGTGTGTGTGTATATATATGCTTGCTATCAAAGATGGCCACAAATTCTTTGCCACTCTTCTTATAACAATGGAATCAATTTCACCTCTATCTGCATTTGGAAGGGCACTGTAAATAGAAACAGCTTTGACCAATAGAATACAGAAGTGACTTTAAAAAAATTTTAATGCGTGTTTATATTTGAGGAAGAGAGACAGAGACACTGTATGAGTGGGGGAGGGACAGAGAGATCAAGACAGAGACCAAATCTGAAGCAGGCTCCACCTCAAAAACAGATCATAACCTGAGCCAAAAGTCACTTAACTGGACTGAGCCATCCAGGTGCCCCTTTACTTTTTATAAAAGCAATCTCTTTGCCAACCTGGCACTTGAACTCATGACCCTGAGATCAAGAGTCACCTGATGTACTAAATAAGTCAGCAAATTGCCCGTATATATAGAATTTTATTTTATTAAAAAAAATTTTTTTTTTAACGTTTATTTATTTTTGAGACAGAGAGAGACAGAGCATGAACGGGGGAGGGGCAGAGAGAGAGGGAGACACAGAATCGGAAGCAGGCTCCAGGCTCTGAGCCATCAGCCCAGAGCCCGACGCAGGGCTCAAACTCACAGACTGCGAGATCGTGACCTGAGCTGAAGTCAGACACTTAACCTACTGAGCCACCCAGGCGCCCCTAGAATTTTAAAAATAGTCACATCGTTCCTTTTAAGTACTCCTCATGGTTTTTAATTTAGAAGGCAAAGTCACTACACTTTGCAATTATATAAAGGAAAAATTGTGCTTTCTTATTGTACTTTCTAAATTTAATTTGTTTCAGAGTCTATTTCTGGACTTCCTTTTATCTGGTTCTATTCATTGAGTAATCCAAGTGCCAGTATCACTGTTTTACTCTTTTTGTAACATTTTAACATCTGATAGGGCTAGTTAAACTTTATTACTAAGTTTTAACAATAGTTATCGTTATTCTTTCTTTTCCATCCTGTTACAGTGGAATTTTTATAAACTTAGTTTTCTTTAGGAGATTTATCTTTATGTTGAACTTTCTTGAACACAGGATTTACATTTAAGGTCTTGTCAGTATTACACGCAACTGAGCCACCCATGCGCCCCTCATATACAAGTGATTTTTTTTTACTTCTTTCCCCATTCATAATTTTTTTCTCATGCTAGTTACTTCTGATAGTAATTTTGAACAAAGCTGGTTTCTTTTTTTAATAAGATCACTTCTAGAGTTCCTCATTAACATTGCACAGCCATTTAGAGTAAGATACTTTTAACAGGTTAGGAATGTTGACCCTCAGCAATTTTAGCAAATGGAGTTTAATAGCATGTAGGGAGATTATTCTTTTTTTTTTTTTAATTTTTTAAAACGTTTATTCATTATTGAGAGACAGAGAGACAGAGCATGAGCAGGGGAGGGGTAGAGAGAGGGGAGACACAGAATCTGAAGCAGGCTCCAGGCTGTCAGCACAGAGCCCGACGTGGGGCTTGAACCCACGAACTGTGAGATCATGACCTGAGCCGAAGTCGGTGGCCCAACCGACAGAGCCACCCAGGTGCCCCGGGAGATAATTCTTGAAATAATCTAGGAATGACTTTCCTGCATGTAATAATTCGTTTATATTTATCTATAAAATCTTTATGCAAGTATTTAGCAGGTATACTATTATATATGCATAACTAAAATGAGAACCCAACTTGAATCCCATCCTTTAAAAAAGTCAATCTTTGGGGTGCCTGGGTGGCTGAGTCCATTAAGTGTCCAACTTGGGTTTGGCTTAGGTCATGATCTCACGGTTCAGGAGTTCCAGCTCCACAGCGGGCTCTGCACTGACAGTACGGAGTCTGCCTGGGATTCTTTCTCTCACTTTAAATAAATAAACTTAAATAAAAAAGTAAACCTTTGAGGAATTTTTAAAGGTCTTGATATTTTTATTTTGACCCTCACTGAACCTACAGTTTAGTAGTGCTAGCACTGAATAATTTTAATAAAAATGTAAGAAATTCTATCAAAGGGCAAACCTGTGTGTGGGAATGTGTGACCCATTAAGGCCTTCCAAAGGAACATTTTAAGTTTATTTATTTTGAGAGAGAGCGAGTAGGGCAGGGGCAGAGAGAGACTCCTAAGCAGGCTCTGCACTGTCAGTGCAGAGCCCAATGAAGGGCTCAAACCCAGCAACCATGAGATCATGACCTGGGCCAAAGTCGGATGCTTAACCGACTGAGCCATCCAGGCACCCAGAGAGGGACATTTTAAAAAATCTAGGAGACTCACAGGTGATATGACAGAATGAAATAGATGGGGGCTAAAAACAGGCTAACGGGTTTGGCTGTATTTGTTCTTTAAATGTCAGGAGCAAAAGGAAGCTCAAGCTTCAGCAACAGTGGCCAAGATGCTGATAGCCTGAAAGAAGGTATTTGGCACTTGAAATAGTTTTAAGAAACCAGATGGAAACAGCCATTTCAGTAGTCCCTGCAAGACATTATTCGTTAGTCTGAGTGAGGTTGATGACTAAAGAAAGCAAGCAATTATTAGAATTAGTTGGGAAGACCTGGGGGCACCATACTTGAAAGTTCCAAATCAAACACCAGTTTCTGAGCCAGATTAATTGAACACAGTAGTTCCTGGACCCACTGTGTGACCTTGGGCAAGTAACAGCACTACCTTGTAGGGCTGTTGAGAGGATTCACATATGTAGAATGAGTTTAGCAATTCTGGCACATGATCAACATGCAATGTTGTCGTTGTAGAGCACCACATGTGCCGCAGTATATTTACATGAATATCCTAAAATGACAAAACCATAGATTCAAAGGTTATTTATTTTTATAAAACCCCAGAGTACACTTGTTAAAATTATCCATTTAAGTCTGGTCATAAGTTTTAAGCTGGCACCTACTTGTTAGTGTAAGGATTGCTAGTAAAAGAAGTTCTTCTAGTTATAATTTACACACAAAGCTGTTTCACACACTTTAATTATGAAGACATTTATAGATTACCAAAAAAAGTAACAAAAGGCGACACATATATTTCAGTTAACGCATGTTTCAAATTGGAACAAATCCTCTGCAAATCCATTATTTTCATTCAATACTTTTTGAAATTTAATTTAGTTAAAAATTTTTTTTAATGTTTTATTTTTGAGACAGAGCATGAACGGGGGAGAGTCAGAGAGAGGGAGACAAAATCTGAAGCAGGCTCCAGGTTCCGAGCTGTCAGCCCAGAGCCTGACGCAGGGCTCAAACTCACGGACCGTGAGATCATGACCTGAGCCGAGGTAGGATGCTCAACCGACTGAGCCACCCAGGCGCCCCTGAAATTTAATTTAGTTTTAAATAGTTGTGCAGTAGGTTACATCTTCAGAGTCCACTAGAAAATGCTTTGGAAATTGGACATCTTTGTTTTCATGGTATTTTTGTTTCAAACTATTAAAGAATAAAACCAGTGCTGTCCATACTCTCAATTACTGGCAAATTATTGAAAAGCAGGATAGATGGGCCTATAGCATTACTATATTTTTGATACATTTTGACGCATAGGTAGTATTTATCAGCTAGCTGAAGGTCCTTAGTTGTCAGTACAATTGAGGCTGCTTGGCTCTATGGGAATTATGTAAACCCACAGAAGCTGGTGTGAATAATACCTTTCAAAGGACACATGGCATCTGACTGTCTAGCTCTGTGGTAGGCCAGGTGCAATGACACATGTAATGGTTACTCAGATACCCAGGGAAGGTGGCTTCTCTACACATGATATGAGCTGAGATCTCAAAGGAGACAAAGTGGAAAAAAAGATGGAACCAGAAGGGGAAATACCAAGCACAGAGACCTAGTAGCAAAAGGCTTATCAAGGACTGAAAGAAATCAGTGTGGCCTGAAGGGAATCTGAGGGTGGTAAAGATGAAGATAAGAGGGGTAAGGGTTAGACTGTGTATGCCCTGATAGGCCATGTTAAGGTAAGCAGGGACTAAGTCTTGTTCATCGGTTATCCCCAGTGTCTAGGAGTTCAGTTAATAAAGCCTCTAAACTCATAAAAAGGGTGGGTTAAATAGTCTTCTGACAAGATGTGTGATTAGCATATGTCATTCTCTTCCTCTAACTCAGCCCTGGAGATTACAGAAGAAAGAAGTTAGGGATCTGAGAAACTAAATATAAAGATTCCTTGGAGGAATAGATCATGATTAGGTCCTATTATACAGGGGCAAGAAATGGAACCCTAGTGTAGAAAAGGACAGAGTGCCAGGAGTGTAGAGGTAGTAGAAGGTAGGACTTAAATTTTCCAGATTATAACTCAGAGGCTTTATGCCTTGAGGGAATCTCCACACTCTAACCCATTATGATTCTAGGGCCTGTCTGGGCTTGGCTACTCCCTTCTACAGGCATCTGATAAAAATTGCCATCCTTTGCTGTGAGCTCATAGGGTAATCAAATCATCTGAGAACTAGAGCATTCCCTTCCCTGCTCATGCTCTCTCTCAAAAATAAATAAACATTAAAATATTAAAAATAAAAATAAAATGAGCCTAAGGAGATACAAGAACTAAATGTAATATCCTCAATGGGATTCTAGAACAGACAAAAGACATTTAAGTAAAACCTAAGGAAATCTGCAAGTATGGACTTTAGTTAACAACATATTCATATTAGCCCATTAATTGTAACAAATGTCTATACTAATGTAAAATGTTCTTATGAAAGGAAACTGGGTTGTGGAGTACATGGGAATTCTTTGTACTATGTTTACAACTTTCCTGTAAATCTACAACTTTTCTATAATCTATTTTAAGGTCCATTTTATCAGCCTTTTTTGATGTAGTAGTAAAGTCACCCTTAACAAGGAGTACAGAATGTTCTCATATTCTAAAGGCCCTTTATTGGAGTACAGGAGGGCCAAAGTAACAGGCCTTCTAAATAGCATAAAGAGAATTGCTAAGCAGACATTCTAAGTATTACCGTTGATTTGTTAATTCAGTGAAATTGTTTTCCAAGAGAATATTGACAGGTCCATTAACTGGAGCTGTTCATAAAACCCTAATTAAGCAACAAGATTCAAGAAGTCATTGTCATTCTTTTAAGTACTTAATTAGTTGCTCGTCCCCAATTGTTTTCTTTTGTGTGAATTCCTAGGCACCGATCCACATTTTTATGTTCCTTTGGGGCCTGCAGAATTTATTTCTCCAGGGTTTTATTTTCCTGATTAAAATTTTGAGAGGTGATCCAAAATTTTAATTCAAAAGTCTGTTGACAGCAGTTTCAACCCTGAAGGAAAGGAAGTAAATTATTGATAGGCACCAGGAATGGCACTCAATACTTTCAGCCCCCTACCCATCCTGTTAGTTTTTCCTCTTGATATGGTACAGGTCTGAGGCTTGAAACTGAAGCAGAGCAATGAAGAGGGACACTGTGTCTACTAACTGCTTCCTATGACAAGAGGTGGCAGCTCAGGGTTAAAAAGGTCCTTTGAAATGTTTTACTTCATCTTTTCTTTCCTTACCAGGAAATTAAAAAAAAAAAAAAAAATCAACTCAACAGGGAGTAGTAGGTGACTAATTAACTTCACTCATCAACTAGGAAATCCCATTATATTACTTTAATGGGCATGATTAAGCCACTGAAACCTCCTGGGGTATTGAATACAGTCACTGACTTCAATGAATTTTCCTTCAAGTAGCAACAAAGGGGCCCCCTCTCTGCACCTGGGTAGACTTACAGTGGTCAGGAAGGCAATCTGTATGCTCACAGGAGCTTGTGATCCCAGATTTTTAAAATTAATTAACTTATTTATCTATTTACTTAATGTTCTATATTTTAATTTTTTTGTATTTAAAAATTTTTTTTTAAATCTTTATTTTTTAGAGAGACAGAGCTTGAGCAAGAGAGGAGTGGAGAGAGGAGACACAGAATCCAAAGAGGCTCCAGGCTGTCAGCACAGAGTTAGATGCAGGGCTAGAACCATGAAGCATGAGATCATGACCTGAGCCAAAGTCAGATGCTTAACCGACTGAGCCACCCAGGTGCCCTGATTATTTTTTTTTGTATTTTTGAGGTGGGGGGGGGGAATTTTTTTTAAAGTTTATTTGAGAGGGAGACAATCCCAAGCAGGGCTTGATCCCATGAACTGTGAGATCATGACCTGAGCCCAAATCAAGAGTCAGACGCTTAACTGACTGAGACACCCAGGTGCCCCAAAAAAGAGAAAATCTTAAGCAGGATCCACACTCAATGTGGAGCCCAACACCGGGCTTGATCTCACAATCTTGGGATCATAACCTGAGCCTAAATCAAGAGTCAGAAGTTCAATCGACTGAGCTACCCAAGAACCCAGTGATCCCAGATTTTAAACTCTGACTTCATGACATAAAGTTTTCCTCTTTTCTTCGGGACCATTTGTTTCACTACCAAGGGCTGAAACTGTGATCAGGCTCTGCTGCAAACTGAAGACTCGTGTTCTTTCTTAGGACCTTTCCTTTAGGTGTACATTAAAAATGAAGAGAACTGCTATGACAAAAGTAAGCCATGTAAAAAGTATACACAACGAACTCCAAATACAAAAAATGAGAACCATTCTATTTGGATAATTTACTAAAGTCATTTTACTCCTCTAAAGTGCCTGATTGCTGATTTTGGCTCAGGTCATGATATCATTGTTCATGGGATGGAGCCTCTGGTCAGGCTGCATGCTGACAAGGAGGAGTCTGCTTGGGATTCTCTCTCCCTCTCTCTGCCCCTCCTCCACTCATGCTTGTGCTCTTGCTGTCTTTCTCAAAATAAACATTTAAAAATAATAAAAGGTATTTAATACCATATGATAAAGGCTTGCTATAAGGCAAAGGTATTGGTAACATGGAATTTTTCAGAGACATGTTGGTACTAGCTTCAGCCTGTTACTAATGAGCTATCAATTCCCAAGGCCTGAATTTTATTTTCTAGACCAGGGGTTGGCAAACTCCAGTTCACAGGCCAGTTTTGGCCTGCCAATCTGTTTTCGAAAAGCTCTCAAGCTTAGAATGATTGGTGGAAAATTTTTTGTTGTAACAGTGAAAATTTTACAAAATTCCAATTTCATGGTCTATTAATAAAGTTTTATTGGGGGCACCTGGGTGGCTCAGTTAAGCATCCGACTCTTGATTTCAGCTCAGGGTCATGATCTCATGGCTCCTGAGATTGAGCCCCACTTAAAGCTCTGGGGCTGACAGCGCAGAGCTTGCTTGGAATTCTCTCTCCCCATCTCTCTGCCCTTCCCCTGCTTGTTTGCTCTCAAAATAAATAAAATTTAAAAAATATAAAGTTTTACTGGGGCAAAGTAATGCTCATTTATTGACACTTTCTATGACTATGGCTGCTTTCATACTGCAACTGCAGAATTGAGAGTAGTTATAAGAGAGACTATATGGTACACAAGTCTAAAATATTATTTGGCCTTTTACAAGTTTACCAACCCCTGCCCTAGAACAGCAGTGTATAATAAAACTTTCCACACAGGTGGAAATGTTCTCTGAGCTGTCCAATACGGCAGTCACTAAATACTGATATGGAAAAACAGATTCAATTTTTGTCAGTTGAAATAGCCTCATGTATTGTACTGCAGAGCTCTAGAAAATAAGAGCTTAGTTTAAGCCTTGAACTTTTGATTTAGTATTCTTCTGTAATGTTCTCATATTTCCTATAATTTTTTAGAACTTGTAAATTTTTCCACCTGTAAAGAAAACCTTACTTTTTAGAAGATTTTTCTGTGTGTAAATTAAGCTCTATACCCAACATGAGGCTTAAACTCATGACCCTGAGATCAAGAGTTACATGCCCTACCTAGTGAACCAGCCAGGTGCCCCAAGAAAACCTAACTTTGTATTTTTCCTTTACTCTCACACTACTACCACTCTCTCAACATTTTTGACACTGGATGTGTGTGGATTTTCTCCCACACCAAGCAAATTTGTGTCACCAGCTGGGTGTCGTACATTTTAGCCCAATTCTGACTCTCCATATACCTCGAGTATCATCAGATCCCTCAGGTTAAGGGCACAGTCCAATAAGACTGTTCCTCCCTCACTTCAGATGCCAATCGTTAAGTCCAGGTTGTTACCTGTACTTCTGACCAATATAAATCACAGATTCCCCAAATCCCCTCCTCAGGTTTGATAAATTTGCAAAAGCTCTCAGAACTCAGGAAAACGGTTTCCTTACAATTTACCAATTTATTTTAAAAGGATATGGTAGGGGCGCTGGAGTGGCTCAGTCGGTTAAGTGTCTGACTTCAGCTCAGGTCATGATCTCGCAGTTCATGAGTTCAAGCCCCGCACTGAGCTCTCTCCTGTCCATGCAGAGCCCACTTTGGATCATCTGTCCTTCCCCGGCTTGCACTCTCTTTCTCTAAAATAAATAAATATTTAAAAATATATTAAAAAAAATTTTTAAAAGGATATGGGAAAGGATATAAACATCCAGATGGGACATGAATAGGGCAAGGCTATGTGGAAAGGGTTGCTGAGCTTCCATACCCTCTCTGGATGTGCTACTCTCCCAGCACCTTCCCTCCATGTGTTCACCAACATGAAAGTTCTCTAAACCCAATACTACTGGGATTTTTATGGAGGCTTCATCATGTGGGAATAATCAATTATTTCCATTTCCAGCCCCTTTCCCCTTTCTGAAGAATGGAAGTGGGGTTGAAAATTCCAAGTTTCTAATCAGTGCTTGGTCTTTCTAGTTACCACCTCATTAGAACAAGACATTTAAATCACCCAGGAAATTCTTAGATTTAAGAGCTCAGTCAGGCATCAGCATGAAAAACCAAATATTAGAACAAAAGATGCTCCTAGTATTCTTACCACTTAGGGAATTTCAAGAGTTTTAGCAGCTCTGTGCCAAGAATGGGAGCAGAGGCCAATATATATATTTTGTATTATTTCACACCACCCATCTGAGGCTGAAAGTTAATTAGAACCTACATGACAAAGGACTGTATATATTACCTATCCTGGTGTCACACAGGGCTGTCAGACATCTGAGATTCTGATGGAGGCAGATTTCTCACTCAGATAAAGGCATCTAGGATTCAAAGAGGAAAGGAATGATAAAGTATCCTTAAGACAGGGTCCTTTCCTCAAAGAAAAAAAAATTGTTTGCACCCAGACTAGGACCAACTCCACAGGAGGAGTTACTCCACTCTCAGAGGTGCAAAACACTGCCCAAGAGTATCAGCCACAACACCAAAACAGTGCTTGAAGCCAGACCTCAAGAAGGTCAGCGTTTGCTCTTCCAACAGTGTAACACCATCCAAGGCATCATGCTGGCCTGGATAGCTGACAACTGCTGGATGATTCCTGAAACAGCTTTCTTTGTTTCAGATACCCAGGCACCCCAAGTAGAAGTTATGGATACAGGTATCCCAATGAATTCAATGTTGACTGCAAAACAGAAGCCTGGAAGCACTGATAGCAGACCTTGCTGCCAAGCCTTTTAGACAAATAGGAAACAGGAACCCCTTTCCCATGCTTTTAGTCATTTTGTCCAACATTCAAGGAGTTCCTGCTATGTGCCAGGTGCCATGATTGGGATCTAGCTGCCAATAGGCAAGATATGCCATCCTTCCTATCCTGGGCTTTATAATCTGCTTGTACATTCCTCAGATGGAATGATACAGATCATCTCAAAGATCCTATACACCTTCAGACTAGAACCACCAAAATAGCCTTTCACTGCTAAGAGGCCGAATTTGTCAGGGGCAAATACAGGTGATTTTGCCTCCCAGTTGTTTCCTAATGGATACCAACTAGCAAATAGGCCTGCCACATAGGCAGTAGTCAGTGTTGGAATTAATAGGGACATTTACCTGAGAACGCCATACAGACTATCCACGTGCCGTGAATTTACTCTCTTCCGGAAGGCCAAGGATGCCCTACTTTCAAGTCATCCTAAAAAGAAAAAGATTTCACTGTTGAACACTAAACAGTGTTGACTAAAACAGCAGCTCCTAAAACCTCTTTTCTGTAGAAATGGAAGCAGTGCTGCCTGCCATTTACGATTTACCCTATTTTCAATACCTCCAGAATTATTTTATTTCCTATTGTCTTTTTCTTGCCTATAATTACCATAAAGCTAACCATTCCCCCAAACCCTCTAGGTATCACTAGTATTCTTAAAACCCCATATGTAAAAGGCTGTTCACAATGAACATCTGAGGTATTCACACAAGGAATTCAACATTTAACTAAGAGAACTCTTTTTAGGGAAAGCCAATTGTTGGAACAAAACTAGTTTTTATAAATAACTCCCCCACCTCCCAACATCCTCAGGAGTTCCTCCTATGGAAACTAGGATGTCACTTTTCACAGAAGTAGCAACTAAGTCAATCCTATTGGACAATCTCCAGCACCACCATGAGTGCTGTGTGTTTGCCTAGAACTGAGAAGCATCTCTTCTCAGAGAATTAGCAATCCAAAACAAAATCACTACAAAAGGGACTCGTTATTTTACTGCCCTGAAGGGGCAACAACTCTGTGGGAAACCAACACAAATATACTGTCAGCCTAAAGCAGAAATTAGTACGGTTATAGCTAGGCCTACTATGTAGAGCCTCTCAATCAATTGGTATTTTTATATTTTATTAAAGAGCTAGAGAAGAATGCCTAGAATTTTAAAGCAAATTCACGTAACATTTCCTTAATAAAGCATCCCTATAGATCACTGCAGCTATAGAATTCCCTTCAGAGAGACTAGCTTTGTATGGTGGAGTGGGGGACAGGCACTTTGATTTCAGTGAAAATTGCACCCCTCCCTATACTTCTACATCCCTTCATGGCTTGATTACCTTTGTTCTGTTTCCAGCAAGTTCAACTAGACAAACCTGTTGAACCAGAACCACTCAGAAAGATTTGGATTTTTAGGTTTCTCCCTGCAAAGTCATGCCCTTACAGATTTCATCTTAATGAATGAACAATTATGCTGGCATCCTGGTATAGTTAACAACAGAGTTGGAATGAACCAGGCCCAGAATGCCAACCAGCTATCACGGCTGCTATTCTCCCAGCAGCGTAACACTTGCCTAGGTACACAGCAACCTAGGCAGCTGCCTACAGCTGGGGCCAAAGGCAGGCTAATGAAATTGCACTCACCTGGGGCTGCATCTATCCAAAGCCCATGGCTGGCCCCTCTGCAATCCAAGTACTCTGGGTTAGGCAGCTAACAGTAGTGAACACTTGTGTAAATTTCAAGACCTCTACCCTCAAAACCCCATAACTTATTTCAGAGCCAGAGAAATAGACAGTAAAACAAAAACCTTTCCCTTGGTTAGCTTTATTTTCACGTTTTTTACCTATGTACCACAGCAGTTCAACAGGAGCATTTTTTTTTTTTAATTTTTTTTTCAACGTTTATTTATTTTTGGGACAGAGAGAGACAGAGCATGAACGGGGGGGGGGGGGGCAGAGAGAGAGGGAGACACAGAATCGGAAACAGGCTCCAGGCTCTGAGCCATCAGCCCAGAGCCTGACGCGGGGCTCGAACTCACAGACAGTGAGATCGTGACCTGGCTGAAGTCGGACGCTTAACCGACTGTGCCACCCAGGCGCCCCAGGAGCATTTTTTTAAAAGATTTTTTTAAGTTTTATTTCTTGAGAGAGACAGCACAAATTGGGGAGGGGCAAAAATAATCCCAAGCAGGCTCCACAGTGTCTGCCCGGAGCCCAGTGCAGGGCTGAACTCATGAACCGTGAGATCATGACCTGAGCAGAAACCAAGAGTCAGATTCTTAGCTGACTGAGCCACCCAGGTGACCCTAGAAAAGATTTAAGTTTTATATAATCTGCACCTAACGGGGGGCGGGGGGGCTCAAATTTACAACCCTGTGATCAAGAACTGTATGCTCTTACAACCGAGCCAGCCAGGAACCCCTCAACAGGAGCATATTAATGGTCTAGTCAACAAGTATAAGCTATCACCTAACAACTATGTAACAGTGAACAAACAAGTGGGGTGCATGGGTGGCTCACTTGGTTAAGCATCTGACTTCTCCTCAGGTCATGATCTCACAACTGTGAGTTTAAGCCCCGGCACGCGTCTGTGCTGACAGCTCAGAGCCTGGACCCTGCTTCAGATTCTGTGTCTCCCTCTCTCTCAAAAATAAACATTAAAAAATTTAAAAAAACGAAACAGTGAACAAGTAACTTAACCTCTCTATACCTCTCAGTCTCCTCATCTGTCAAATAGGAATGTTATCAATGGTACCCTGTACAAAAGATGGTTGTTAGGCTTAAGAAGCTTATATAAGCCTATATAATATGTTTTAGAGTGTGTGGTCAATAAATACTTGCTGTTATAAAAAGCTACATTCCAGACAAGGATATGATAAATAGGGGGAGTAAAAGGGGAAATGTTACCTTGGTAGAGCAATGGGCAGTGCAAATCAGAAAGGCTAGTTAAAACTAGATTGGAGAAAACGTGGTTAGGAGACCTTTTGAAGCACAATAAAAGCGGTACTCCAGAAAAATAACAAGATGCAGTAATGGGTATGAAAGGAAACGGAGACATGCTGCCATTCCTACCAACGACCTCAACTGTTGTTGAAAGCAGTAACTCAAGTGTTTGCAAGAATGTTAGTAAACATTCCTACCCATTCACAATTATAATTTACCTTATTTACATAATAAGAGTAGGGTATCTAAGACCATATGTTTTTCCAGCCATCCTTTAATTTCACTTTTAACCACCCCCAAACAATTGGGAGAAAAGGTAAAATAGGCTCATTGTCCAGGTCTAAAAACTAATCTAAACACAGCCTGCCCCTTTTAGGGGACTGGGTTGCAGGACTTGACCGAGCTCCACCCGGACACGTGCTCATCACAAATCTTCCCAAGCTCCGGGCTCTGGCGCCAGGGAAGCGAGGATCTCGGAGACCAGCTGTAGGAGACTCTCCAGGGACAAGAGGGCTGGCAGAAAACAAGGGGCGACTCTAGGGCTACCATCTCCCAGCGACTCTTCAAGATGCCCTCCAAACACGGGGTTATGATGGAACGAACCCCAATTTCGTCCTGTCCCTGGGAAGAAGCCTCCCCACAGCTGCCTCTCGCCCCAAACTAGTAAACGTCCAAGGCTTCTGCCCACTTGGCCTTTACTTACCCGCACGTGCCTGGAGCTCGGCCCGCGTACTGCCGCCAGAGCAGAGGCCGCAGGGGAAAGGACAGCACCAACCCGAGGGGAGCTCCGCCTCGGGGCTGACGCTGAGCAGGCCCTCAGTGGGCGGGGCCCGGAAGCCCCGCCCAGGAAAGGCCGACTTAGAAAAATGCGGGAGCGGTGGCCGAGGTGAGCATACTCTTTACAGAAGCTAGAGCCCCAGCGTAGAAAGTGTAGGAATCCTGACGAGGACTGTATTTGACTACCATCCCGTTTGTTATTTACGTATGGAAGGGGGCGCTGGGTTTGGACGTGCTAAAGACAAAACCTGGAGTGTCCCGGGGAGGCCGTGCTTCCTGCCTGCCCACACCGAGTGCCGGTTCACCGTACAAGTGTGGCACCTTTCGGTTTCTGCAAGTGCAGCGTAAGCTTTTTTCATCTCCCACGCAGATCTTTTTTCCGGCTTTCTGTAGTAGGGTCGTCCCTCGGCTGATGGCTTGCCCATCAGGTCGCCTTGTTTTTCGGTTCTTTTCAGGAGATTTTCGGGTAGATTATGCCTGGCACTCCTACAGCCTAACCCTGTGGGACAGCATCTCTGGTGCCCTGAAGTAGAATCCTTCGCTGACTTGCAGTATTTAAAGAATACTCGCTTCCTCTGCCGGAGTTACTTGGCACCGTGGCACAATCAGCCCAAGAAGCCACATTTTCAAGGTGGACAGATTGCCGGTTACCAGCATTTCTTTTGAACACTAAAACTTCCTCTCCTCATTAGCTGGAGTCAATACTATTATGTCCTGCAGAACGGTGGGGAAAGCTGGAGTCCCTCCCTTTCTTTGCCCCCACGGCATCCTACCAGGCCTGCTCATCTACTGCACCTGACACCTTTGCCAGGCAAACCCCTAGGAATCAGCCACTGCCCCTGGCATCTGCCAACATGTTTTCTTATCTTCTCCCAGCGATCATAATGGGAAAAAAAATGTGTTTCCTATGCACCCCAATCCTCACAGACCTCTGCTGAGAAAGGCTAGAGTGAGTGCTAAATTGACTGCAGCTAGAGACACTAGACTCTAAGGCCAGAGAGAGACTGGAGAAGTGGCAAGCCCAAATCCTCGAGTTTGATGGAGGTGGACATAGGCTCTGGTTGGAAAAAGACTTACATAAATACAATAATTTAAAAAAAGGCACATGAACACTGTTGAGCCGGTAGGCAGGAGCTCTGCTTTGTTAAATAGGAATGTAGCTGAAGACTGCTGCCATAATCAGTGCCCGCATCCGGCTGTCACAATGTATTCATAAAGGATGGTTATGAGAGCTATAAAACCCTGCAGATTGGGTGGGTAATTGTCCTGTGAAGCTCTGCTAAAGGAGAAATTGCATTGGCATTTCATATATTTTGCTTTCTTTTCTTCCAAACACATGAAATGGAGAAGGAGTCCTACCCTGAGGATTCATGAAAAGGAAAGATGAGGTTTGTGTGAATATATGCATGCATCTGTGCTTTCCGAGAAGAGACAGGAAGTGATTCAGGCTATACAGATACAGGACCTAAGGAGAGAGAGGGACCCAATGACCTGGTGACTACTGGACACAGATTAGTCAGGTAAGAGGCAGGATTTGTGTGGAAAGAAGGCCAGCCATCATGGATAAGGCTGAGTGGTGGGTCATGTTGTTATGTCACTGAAAATATAGTCACCTTTGTTAGATATAGGGCTTTCAGTGTGATAAGGAGGAAAACCTAGATTATGGTTTCTGCATTTCTTAGTTAAAAAAATCCTTCATAGTCAACCTTCTTAACCTCCATTCTTTAAAATTCTGAATTTGTTTTGGTGAGTTGATTTATGTGGTCTTTTACCTGTAATAGCAACTACTTTTCTACTTTCTTATCCTTGCAAAGACAAAATTGTTAGAAATAATAACAAAAAAGAAAAAGGAGAATTTCTAGAAAAAAAATGCAGCCAGATGAAAGGCAAAAAAGGATTAGGGTAGGTCCATTAGCTCCGAGTTTGACCTCATAATAATCAGAAGGTTGGCCCTAAGGGACACTAGGTCTCTAAATTTCTTGTGTGACTTTACCTTTCTCCTCCATCTATTCTTTCCTTGCTTCCCTTCATGAAGGCTTTTGCCCCTGAGGTTGATCCATTCCTCTCCTCCCTGGACAAGAATCACAGGTAAAGAAATGTTTAATCGTTTACTCAGTCAGTCAGCCAATCAGCATTTACTGAACATCTGCCATTTGCCAGTTCCTGTTCAGGTGCTGCAGATAAAGTCAGAGCACTAGAGATCACTGCCTGCCCAAAGCTTACAATCTAGTGGGGAAAAGAGACAGTGGTATAGGTATCCTTTGGCAGATGTCAGAAGACAGCTAACCCAGCCCGGGGAGTCACAGAGAGTACTAAAGATGGCAGTGTTCCCTCTGGATGACCCTAAGAGCTTACAGGAGAAGAGGGATCCCTCTTCCATCCCTGGACTCTACTCCTCTTGCTGTTTCTCTGTAATAGCTATCTAGATCAGAGTGGATCCCTGCAGTTGTCCTTGTTATTTCTCAAAAGCATAGTTGGATTGGCAAGGATATAGAGAAATTGGAATCATCATACGCTGCTGGTGGGAATGTAAAATGGTGCAGCTGCTTTGAAAAACTGTCTGGCAGTTCCTCAAATGATTGAACATAGAGTTAGTTTATGATTCACCAATTCTACTCTTAGAGGTATATACCCAAGAAAATGAAAATGTGTGTCCATACAAAAACAAATTTTTGTAGCAGCATTATTCATAGGGGCTAAAACACAACTCAAATTTCTAACTGACAAATGGATAAGCAAAATGTGGAGTATCTATATAGTGGAATATTATTTGGTCAAAAAAAGGAATGAAGTACTAATTCATGCTACAACATGAGTGAATCTTGAAAATGTTACATTAAGTTAAAGAAGTCGAACTACATATTGTTTGATTCCATTCATATGAAACTCCAGAACAGGAAAATCTGTAGAGACAGAAAATAAATAAAGGGGAGGAGGGTTGGGGTACCTGGTGGCTCAATAGGTTGAGCATCTGACTCTTGATTTCAGCTCAGGTCATGATCTCATGGTTTGTGAGGTGGAACTCAGAATGCAGAGCCTGCTTTGGATTCTCTCTACCCCTCCCTCTGCTCCTCCCCTGCGCACACGCGCATGCTCTCTCTTTCAAATAAACATTAAAAAACATTAAACATTAAAAAATAAACATTAAAATAAACATTAAAAAAAAGAGGAGGGGGGTGATAGCTAAAGATTATAGGTTTCTTTTTGAGGTGGTGAAATATTCTCAAATTGTGATGGTTACACTTATCTGTGAGTGTAATAAGAAACCATTAATTCTATAGTTGAAATGGGTGACTTGTATGATATATGACATATACCAATAAAGCTATTAGAACAACAATGAAAAAGCATACTTGGGGAGCTGAAAGACATGCATTCTGATTAAAATTGTGGTCTGCATGGTCATTTACAATTTTAAGGACTAGAAAAAACTTTTTATTCTGGGTCCTGTGGCCCCTCAGAGCTCCTTCCTTAGTATACAGAGAAAGTTAATGCATCCGGGTGGGCAGCCTGAACAGATTCAGAGGAGTAGACTATGCATTCCTGTCCTACTTCCTAACTTCACTCCCTCATAATGATTTGGTTGAACATTTATGGTATGCCTACTGTGTACAAGATTTATGGACATGAAAAAGACAGTTTCTTTATTCCCTCCAATGGCTAAAATTAAATCATTAATATAATGTTCTCTATATAAACAAATAAAGCTCTTTAGAAGATAGGCAGTGTGACACAAAGAATCATTTCAAGGCCATCTTGGGATTCTGGACTCCTTCTGTAGCATGTAGGGAAACATCACAATGACATCAGCTAGAGCAAGACCAATTCTCAGTCCTTCTTGATGTTGAGCAAGTTCCAAGACTTGACTCCCTCCTCACATGCCTCCAATCACCTCTTCATTTGGTTTCTAGACTCAATTAGTCTATTTCCATACCCTTCATTTTCTCACCAACTCCACCCCCATGATGTCCAAATTGGCCCTCCGATGCTGAAACCATTTGCCAGAAATTCATTAAGCTGAACACATGGGAAATTACAGAGGAGATTTCACTTGTCACTTAGGCTCAAATATAGAAAGTAATTTTAAAAGGACAGTGGCAAGAGGCTATTTTTATCTTGCTTGTTTGTGCTGAGTTTTCTTATCTTGCTGTCTCTCACCCTCTTCCTAGCTACCTCTTTTCTCCTTCTTTAAATTGAATGTTGGCCTTTTAAATGTTTGTCTCACATTCTCTTACCTTGTTTTATGGAGTCTTCTCTTTCTGTCATCATTCATTCAGTCAACACATATTGAGTATCTACCAAGTAGCAGGCCACGTGGTAGGCACTAGGGAGGGATAGTATGATGAATAAGATAGACATGATCCTTACCATTAAGGAGATTACAATCTGGTGAAGCAGGTGGACATCAGGTAGAGTGAGTACAGATTTGGTCGCAGCAAAGACTTGAGAGTTACTTGTGCTTTTTAAAAAAAATTTTTTTAATGTTTATTTTTAGAGAGAGAGAGGCAGACTGCAAGTGGGGGAGGGGCAGAGAGAGAGAGAGAGAGAGGGAGAGACAGAATTAGAAGCAGGCTCCAGGCTCTGAGCTGTCAGCACAGAACCCTAAGCGGGTCTCCAGGGACCATGAGATCATGACCTGAGCCTAAGTAGGATGCTTAACTGACTGAGCCACCCAGGTGCCCCTGCACTTTTCTGATGTTAAATGTACCCTGCATGTTTGTAGGACTAGGGGATAAACCTAATATTCACAAGGAATGCAAAGAAACCAAAGACCCAGGTTTCTGTGTGATCTAGTCAAGCCCCTTGGGTAGAGAGAACATGGATGTGGGAGTGAGATGTCGATGAGATTCTGGCTCCACCACCTACCTGTCAGCTGTTTGACTTTAAGTGACCTCTGGACTTCAGTACCTTCACCTATAAAATGGGAATTAGAGTCTCTACATTTTAGGTTGTTGTGAAGATGAAATGAGATGTCATATATAAGGGACCAGGCAGGTGCTCAACCTATGTCACTTCCTTTCTCATGACTCCCTAGCCCACTATGAATCACACAATAAAAAAAAAAAAAAAAAAAAAAAGAGGGGCACCTGGTGGCTCATTCAGTTATAAGTGTCTGACTCTTGATTTCGGTTCAGGTCATGATCTCATGGTTTGTGAGTTTGAGCCTCACATCACGCGGAGCCTGCATAGGATTCTCTGTCTCCCTCTCTCTCTGCCCCTCCCCTACTCACTCTATCTCTCTCTCTGTCAAAATAAAGAAATAAACATTAAGAAAAAAACAAAAGAGCCCAGTTTCTGAGTTGGTGGGAAATGAAGTTCCTCGAATAGTATTCACCAATCATATGCCCAAAGATATGGGTTATAACTATACTGGTTATACTGTAAGTTGTTCTATACATGCAACT
Organism: Lynx canadensis; assembly: GCF_007474595.2. Classification (NCBI taxonomy): domain Eukaryota; kingdom Metazoa; phylum Chordata; class Mammalia; order Carnivora; family Felidae; genus Lynx; species Lynx canadensis. The sequence continues at coordinate 115,528,807 of NC_044303.2, read as the reverse complement.
TATGACAGTCAAATCACTCCCTTCTTCTGGGGTAAGGGAAAGGCAGTAAAAAATGAAGTTACAGGGAAAAGACTGAAATGAGATATAACAAAGGACTTCCTAGCCATGAGGGCTGAAAGTGTGAGTGGATGCCAGAGGGCGCTGCAGAATCTTCTTTTCTATTAGTGTCTGGACTGGGCTAGGGTAGGCCTACTTGGAGGTCAAGAATAAACCTGCCCGCCTCTTCCTCTCCCACTCAGCCTAGGGAATCTTTGCGGGAGGAATTGCAGTTCCTCTTCCTTTTGCAAGTCAGGCGTGCTCTGGGGAGATGGATGCTGCCAAGAAAGCTTATTGCTTGTGAGGAAAGGAAAAATGGCAGCTGCCATTTCAGGCACTTAGTGAGTACACTAAATCGAGAAGCTGCTGTTTTGGTTTACCTGGTTCCTCCTCTCTGATAAAGAAGAAATCGCTTCAGAGGTTCCTTGGAGCCAAAAAGGAAGCCCGAGCTCCACCTGTGGAAATTGGCAGAAGCAATTGGTTTACCTGGTTCCTCCTCTCTGATAAAGAAGAAATTGCTTCAGAGGTTCCTTGGAGCCAAAAAGGAAGCCCGAGCTCCACCTGTGGAAATTGGCAGACACAACACTCAAAGGAATAAACTGGGTTTCATGGGCAGCATCAGAATTCGTAGATGGCTCCCTCCGATCCCTTCCTGCCATCCACTCCTAGGAAATTTCAGGTTGCCTTTGTTCTGCAGACTCTTCGTTTCAAAGGGGATGAGTTTAGTTGTCCTTTTTTTCCTTCACTATTTTTTTTCCTCTTCCTTCCCCTTTCCTTGTTCTTGATTTCCCTCCCCTCTCTCTCTTCCCTCCTTTTCCTTTTTCTTCTCCTTCTCCTCCCTCCTCCCAGTCTCCATTTCACCTGTTGGATCTCATTGCCCACCTCACTGGGATTTGTTTTAGGAACTTTAGAATTCCTTCTTGCTCTAAAGGAGCAATGTTATCCTGATGACAAAGATGGTGTATTATGTATTACAGAGATCAAGACCAAGTATAGCCAGGTGCATTGGGAAAGACCTTACATGCAGGATTTTCAGACCCTTTCATATGCTAATAGTTGTGAATGTCCAAGAAGAGTCATTAGAGTATTGGAACCCAATGGGGCACTTGGGTGGCTCAGTTGGTGAGGCGTTTGACTTCAGCTCAGGTCATGATCTCACGGGTTGGTGAGTTTGGGCCTTGCATCAGGCTCTGTGCTGACAGCTCAGAGCCTGAAGCCTGCTTCAGATTCTTTCTCTCTCTTTCTCTCTCTGCCCCTCCCCTGCTTGTGCTCCCCCCTTTCAAAAATAAATAAACATTAAAAAAAAAGAATATTGGAACCAAATTTCCCAAACCTCTTTGACCTTTTTATCTCCCCCCATCCCCAAGAGCATATCCTGAGACACGTGACATGGCCTTTAGAAAACATTTCAGAAACTATATTATGTGTTAGATTTTTAAAAAATACTGTAACATTCATTAGTTGATTTCTATATCTACATTATAGGTAGGACAGGGAGGTTATAATAACTTCACTTTACAAATGAGTAAAACTGACCTCAGAGAGGTTACATGCCTTGCTCATAGTAATGTAGCTAGCCAGCAAGCAACAAAGCTAGGTCTCCTTATATGTGGCTCTATTCTCTCTGCACTGCCTTACACTGCATTTAAGATAATATATATGTGACATCATAACATGACATGTGATATGAGGCATCTAGAGGATATACATACTACAATTGATGAATTGTAACATTTTGTCCCTATTCAACTGAATATGTACACATCTGTTATGTGTATCACTAATCACTAGTCCAAGTGTTGGGGCTAGAGCAGTGACCAAAATAGACAAAAACACAAATTATTGCCTTCATGGAGCATATATTCAAGGGGAGAGATAGAAATGAGAAGATAAATATGTCAAATATATTTTATTATATATGTTACATAATCATAAGGGCAAAGGATAAAAATAAGGGAAAAGAATAGGCACACATGGGAGCTGTAGTTCAGGTGTGCAGAGGGTCAAGGAAAGCTACTTTGAAAAGGCTATATGTGGGGGACTTGGGTGGCTCAATCGGTTAAGTGTCTGTCTCTTGATTTGGCTCAGGTCCCGATGTCGAGATTCGTGGGATCGAAACCCGCATGGGGTTCTGTGTTGACAGTGTGGAGCCTGCTTGGGAATCTCTGTCTCCCTCTTTGCCCCCCACCCCCACACTCTCTCTCTTTTTCAAAACAAATAGATAAACATTTATTAAAAGAAAAAAAAATAAAAGGCTACATGTGAATACAAGACCTCAACAAGATAAGGGAGCAATCGTGCAGAGATTTAGGGGTAGCTGGGAGGGGGCTCCAGCAGACAGAAAAGCAAATTCAAAGGGCTTGAGTGAAGCAGGAGTGAGCCTTGGGTGAGGCTGAGCTGGGGAGAGGGTGGGGTAAGTAAGGGATGAGGTTAAAGAGGTTGAGGGGGTGGGGTCCACATATTAGATGTTATAAGAAAATGGAGTGATATAATGCAGATGATACACCATGATATAATAATACCATATGTCAGATTTATTGTGTTGCTGCATAACAAATTACCCCAAACTTTGAACATTTATCTGAGTTTCTGAGGGTAAGGAAATAGGAATAACTCAGCTGAATTGACTCAGGGTTGCTCATGAGTTTGCAGTCAGGCCGTTTGCCAGGGCTGCAGTCATCTGAAGGCTTCCTAAGAGGATCTGCTTCCAATCTCACTCATGTGGCTGTTGACAGAAGGCCTTAGTTCTTTACTGCATGAACCTCTCCATAGCGCTGTTAGCAACAAGGCAACTGGCTTCCTTCAGAATAAGTGATGAGGGAAAGAGGCAGAGAGAGGGGGAGGGAGAGAGGAACAGCCGCAGAGAAGGGAGCCACAGTGTCTTTTTTAGTCTAATCTTGGAAATTACGCACCATTACTTCTGTCCTATTCTGTTGGTCATAGATTAATGCTTGTACTTTGTGGAAGGGTGATTATAAGTGGGTGATTCTCAGGACATGGAGATCATTGGGGATCACCTCCGAGGTTGGCTACCTTAACTGATTTGCGGGAAATCTCAAGCTAACCATTACTTCAAGAAATATCAAAAATAGGTGCCAGGCATTATAGGTGGCCCCTATAACACTGGAGCTCACAACCCTATCTGGTTGAGGCCTGAAAAGGTACCGCACGGCAGGAACTTCAGAAACCCGTTGAGAGTCTGAAGGCCTTATTTCGATTCTGCATGAGCAAGCTCATTTCTTCAAAGCCCCACTTCCTCTAGGCCTGGCCTCATTATTTCATTCACCCAATTAATATAACTTGGAATAATCTTACTTAAACCTGCAAAGAAAACAAAATGTTTTGAGGAAAGCTATAGAACTTCAAAGGCAGGCTGAGACCCCTCTGGGCAATTTAACCTTAAGACAACACTGGACTTTGATGAAGGGCAGAGCCAACCTCCTTGTCTCTCCAGAAGCCTTAGGTACCTTTCTGTGAAACAGAGGCATCCTGCCTTGTCTAAGGAGAATGGTGACAGTGAACAGACCATTGCTCTGTCACTGAGGCCTGTTACTGGGTCCGTCCAGAGACAAAGACATGGCTCTTCTGAGACCTAGGTGGGCCCCCTTCCCAACTGCCCTGCTCTCCCTTGGTTGTGCAGACAGAGTCATCCAGTTTCCTAAATTGAGCAGCAGATGGCATCACAGCCTCAGGAGCGAGCAGCTGAAGCTGCTGGCAAAAGCAGGGCACTATTAGCAACTCAGGCTCGTGCTTGGCATCTGGGGGCTCCTGGGGGTGGGGGCTGCTTCCCCAGCTCTCAGCTCAGAGGAGTTTCTGTGCTGTGCCTGCAGATTGAGATATTGTCAGGCCCACATCTCAGGGAGCAAAGCCTGGAGCCCCCAGTTAGGAAACAGATGGTGAACACAGGGTCTTTTCTATGATCTTTACTGAAAAAGATGAAAATAAGGGACTGCTGTTCCCAGAGCAACTGTATTTTTCCATCACTGCCTGTCCCTACTCCTGAGGGTCGCATGGAGTATATTCTGGTTTGAAGGCTGGTAGGTCCCTGGCAGAAGCCTCCTAGGCCAGATGGGGCCAGAGATAACTTGAGGGATCATTCAGGGAATCCCAAGAGCTCAAAATTGAATCCTCTTTATTCCCCCCAGTGACCCAAATGAGACAGGCAGGGTTCAATCCTGCAGGCTTTTTTATCTCTGCCTTCATCTCCTTCCCTGTCCACGTGTTTGACTCCTCTTCCTCCTCATGTCTCTGTTTGACTTTTTCTCTCCTTACCTTTTCCTCTGTCATTTCTATCCATTTATGTCTTTCCTTCTGTGGATCTCTTTATTTCTCTGTTCCAGGGTAGAGAAGCCAGTTGCCTGGATGAAGTGGTTGTAGGCACTGGGCTGCAAGACCATCTTCCATCCTCCTCTCTCCCCCCCACTTCCTGCTGCTGCTTGATGGCTAGTCTCGTGGAGACCTAAACAAAGGGAGGTCCAGATGTCACCAAGAAAATATATTCTCTTTCCCCTGAGGCTGTGCTCCTTGCTTTGTAGTTGCAGACACAAAAGCCCTCAGGGGCTTCCCAGTAGGACTGAGATCCACTGAACCCCCTGTTCACTAGGCACCCATATATGCCACTAGAATGTGAGCCTAAGGGCAGGGTGTTGGCTACCTTGTTCACTGCTGTATCCAAAGTATCTAGTATGTAGTAGTTAGTCAATAAAAACTTGTTAAAAATAAGAATAAAAAATAGAGGAAGACGATGGAAGGTGAGTGCTGACCTCTGTTTTAGGCCTTGGAGTAGATTCAAGGTGCCATCCCTATCCATAAAGAGAGAGGAACACCCAGAGAAACAATCACCCATAATCCAGAATAGTATGTACGATGTGGTGGTAGCAGAAACTGCAGTGGGTGCCTGAGTCTGCACTGTGAAGACAGGGAAGGCTTTGTTCACTTACCAATTCAACAATTGTTCTGGAAAGTCTACCGGCACTAGACTCTGGGTTATAACTGGGAATAAGGTTGGGCCCAGTTGAGTGTGGGAAACACATGAGCAAACAAATATGTAGTAAAGGACCAGATAAATGCTGTCATAGGGGAAATAATGGGCAGTGAGGGCAAGAAAGCAGAGGCAGCTTGATTCATCAGGGGGGTTCTGGAAGGCTCTGTGGTGAAGTGAGTCCAGGCCAAGATCTGCCTCAAGGGTGAGTAGAAATCAGCTGAGGGAAAAGGAAGGAAAGGGAGTTCCAGCCAAGAGAACATTATGTAGTCAAGAGAGAACAGGCAAGTTTCAAGGACCTGAGTAAAAGTGTCAGGAAATCTGGCTGGATTACCAGTAGGGTGGTGGGTAGGGCTGGAGGATGCGAAGCAAGAGAAGTGGGTGGGAGTGGGGTGCAAGAAGCACCCAAACCAGGTTAAGTTATGACTTTACCTTCAGCGCATGGGAAACCATTTGAAAATTTTAAGAAGGGAAGTGATAAGATCATGTTTGCATTTTATAAAGGTTACTGTGGGTGCAGTGTGGGCACTGGATGGTGTTGGGCCAGGGAGACATCCTAGAGACTAGTGAGGGAGCAGTCCAGGCAGGAAATGATGGCCTGAGTGATGATGAAATCAGTGGGGCTGGAGATCATGTTTGAGCAAAGCTTGAGGATAATTAGGAGTTTTCCTGAAGAAAAACTTGGAGTAGAGAAGATGCTGGAATTCCAAAGAGAGAAAATGCACATGCAAAGATTTCAAGAATTTGCCATATTTGGGGAAGTGCATGGGGTTATATATATGGAGCCTGTGACAGGGCACAGGCGTAGGTAGTGGGAGATGAGGTAGAGAGGAGCTAACCTTTGCTGAAGAGCCTGGGAAACCCAGGGTCAGTCCACACCCATTTTGTTAGAGTTGGGGGAAGACAGGGTAGGTACAGCCATACTCTCCAGACATCTGAATTATCTGCAGAGGTTCCAGAGTTTCCTGGTCCCTCTAGGCATTTTCAGAACATATGTGTCACCTAGAAACTGAAAGACAAGGGCAAACTGTATGTCAGGAGGCGAAAAAGGATGTGGGAACTGGAGTAAGCAAGTGGGTCAAGTCAGGAAATGGGGACAATGGGAGACACTTCCTGCCAAGCAGAGAGGTGAGCAAGGATGGGTGAGATAGGTCCCATCAGAACCCAGAGATCCCACTTCCAGCATTGTCTGGTTCCTGTACTCGCGCTTCCCAGTTCTGCCTCCAGGCCTCAAAGACCTTCTTACAGACATCTCCCCCAAAGAAGAGATTAGAAAAAAGGTAGAGAGCAGGGACCAATCAGTGTAATGGTTGAGCAGTTGGTCTCTGCTTCTTCCTTAGTTTGCAATAGGGCAAACCCCTTACTGGGGTGATTTTCCTTACTTGTGAAGTGGGGATGATAATGCCTACTTCATCAGTACTGAACGATGGATATGAGGTAATGTGAACAGGAAACTTACACAGTGAGAGTTCTCGGTGTATCTTGGGTGTTATTAACATTTTGGTATGAGACAAATGGGACAGGGGTTGGGGGCAGAGAGAGATAGGAAGGGATGTAAGTAAGGAGGGCTGAATGGAAGAGCAGTGAGTTCCAGTCTATGCAGAATTCCTCAGAATTCCATGGCCTATGGGATAAAATCCTCTACCAAGGCTTATTCCTGCCTACCTGTCCTGCCTCATCCCACTGTTCCCAACCTCACTTTACAGCCTAAACATAATCCCACCACCTATGATTCTCAGAACATAGCAAGTTCTTGAAGCCTTTCCATGAGCTGTTAGGGAGAAAAAATGCCCCTAAAACCTGTCTTCATACTAAATATCAGGAAGCTGTCAGATACTTGGAACAGATGTTAGGAAGGGACTCAGGGTATGTTTATTATGGGGAAAGGGTGGGGGGGCTAAGGGAGGGAAGAGAGGGGAAAGTTAATATGGTTCAAATAAATGGCATTTGACCTAGTACTTAGGTGAGGCAAAGGGGTGGGCAGGCTGATGTGCATGCTTCTCTTGGTGGTGAGGCCAAGACTGGAGGAGAGGAGAGAAAAGGCAGAGGTTTAAGGGGTTTCAGACCTGCATATCCCTGCTCTTCTGCCTCCTCCCCTGTTATCTCTTTCCTTCCTTCCTTTAGGATCTAAGTTCCCAAGGCGGGAATTGCAAGCCTGAGTGTGTTGCCCACGGGCTTACTTACTCCTGTTAGGAGCTGACATCCCCGGATACAAAGGTCGAGTTATAATACAGTGTGGGGAATGTGTTATGAAGACTTGTGCTAATGGATTATTGGTAGCCTGTGGGCTTTGCAGAGGTAGGGAGCTGGGTCTTAGCAAAGGAATATATTATCACACGGGAAAAGGTTTCCAGGAGGTGAGCTCCAGGAAGGAGCTCATCCTTCTCCATTTCTCCATCTCCAGAACTGAGCTCCTGTACCTCCTCCCAACCCACCCTGGGATAGTCCATAGAATCTTTGACTATTAGAGCTAAAAGAAATCTTAGTGATCTTTCAGGTCATCCCAGTCTTTCGAATTTTATGTTTGGAGAAACAGAGCCCCAGAGGGAAGAAGAGGCTTGTCTAAGGTCTCTCAGTAGATGAAGAACTCAGTCAGATCTCAGAGTTTCAGACTTGTCTCTGCTCACATTTCCTAGTGCTACTTTGCCTCAACCTCAACCACTTTGGCCCCCATCCTCCAGCCCCACCCACAGGGGCTGGGTTTGTTTTTGTTTTTGCTTTTGTCTTTTCTGGGTGAGGATCGAGAAGGATTTTTACCTAACCCCTTGTTATCCAAAAATAATAACTGCAAGTATTCCTTATCGAACATTTACTATGTGTCAGGCACAGTTCTAGGTGCAGGGGATATAAACTAAACAAAGTTTCCCCTTGCATGCAGCTCACATTCTAGGGTAGAGACAAAAAGTTAAATAAACATGTAATGTGGTGTCACCTGCTAAGTAAGTACTATAAAGCAAATTGAGGTTGGAAAGGAGGGTTGAGTGTGACTAGAAGGAGGCTATTTTAGATAGTTACCTATCTAAATGTATACTATCTAGATGTATTTTTTTTTAATTTTTTAAGATTTACTTATTTGTTTTTGAGAGAGAGAGAGAGAGAATCAGCTGGGGAGGGGCCGAGAGAGAGAAGAAGACACAGAATCTGAATCAAGCTCCAGGCTGTGAGCTGTCAACACAGAGCTCGATGTGGGGCTTGAACCCACGAACCATGAGATCATGACCTAAGCCAAAGTCGGATACTCAACCGACTGAGACACCCAGGCGCCCCATCTAGATGTATTAGTTACCTATTGTTGCGTAACAAATTACTCTAAAGCTCAGAAGCCTAAAACAGCAATAAATTATTGTCTCACAGTTTCTGAGGGTCAAGAATTCAGAAGTGGCCTAGATGGGTCATTCTAGCTCAGGGACTTTCTTGATGCTGCGGTCAAAATGTCAGATGGGACTGCAGTTACCTGAAACCTCAACAGGGGGCTGGAGGACTCTGTTCCAGGATGGTTCACTCCAATGGCTGTTCGCTGGACACTTCAGGTGCTCACCCTCCTCCTGGGGCTGTTTGAGTATCCTGGTGACATGGCAACACGTGCGTTCCTAAGACGGAAAACAAGGGGGAAGACACAATGTCTTTTTAAAAAAAACTTAATATTTAGGAATAACTTTAGATTTACAGACAAGCTACAAAGATAGTACAGAGAGTTCCCATACATACTTCGCCCAGCTTCTTCTAATGTTAATATCTTATATAACCATGCTACATTTCTCAAAATCAAGAGATTAATGTTGGTACACTACTATTAACTAAACTACATACTTTATTCAGATTTTACCTGTTTTTCCATTAATGTCTTTTGTGTTCCAGTACCCAGTCCAGGAGATTATGTTGTGTTCAGTCAGTATGTTTCTTTAGTCTTCTTTGATCAACAATAAGAGTTTCCTACTCTTTCTTTTTCATCATCTTTTCTTTTTAAAAAATTTTTTTTAATGTTTATTTATTTTTTTTTTAAATTTTTTTTTTCAACGTTTATTTATTTTTGGGACAGAGAGAGACAGAGCATGAACGGGGGAGGGGCAGAGAGAGAGGGAGACACAGAATCGGAAACAGGCTCCAGGCTCTGAGCCATCAGCCCAGGGCCTGATGTGGGGCTCGAACTCACGGACCGCGAGATCGTGACCTGGCTGAAGTCGGACACTTAACCGACTGCGCCACCCAGGCGCCCCCTGTTTATTTATTTTTGAGAGAGAGAGAGAGAAAGACAGAGCACGAGCAGGGGAGGGACAGAAAGAGAGAGGGAGACACGGAATCCGAAGCAGGCTCCAGGCTCGGAGCTGTCAGCACAGAGCCCAATGCGGGGCTCAGACTCATGAACTGTGAGATCATGACCTGAACTGAAGTTGGACGCTTAACCGACTGAGCCACCCAAGTGCCCCTCATCGTCTTTTCTTTCAAGTTTTTATTTTAATTCCAGTTGGTTAACATACAGTGTAATATTAGTATCAGGTGTACAGTATAATGGCTCAACACTTCCATAGATGACCTGGTGCTCATCACAAGTGCACACCTAATCCCCATCATTTATTTCACCCATTTCCCCCATCCACATCCCCCCTAGTAACCATCAGTTTGCTCTCTATAGTTAAGAGTTTGTCTCTTGGTTTGTCTGTCTTTTCTCCCCTTTTCTCATTTGTTTTGTTTCTTAAGTTCCACATATAAGTGAAATCATACAGTATTTGTCTTTCTCTGACTTTTTTGCTTAGCATAATACTCTTTACCTCCCTCCACAATGTTGCAAATGGCAAGATTTCATTCTTTTTTGTGCCTGAATAATATTCCATTGCATATATACGCACCACATCTTCTTTATCCATTCATCGATCGATGGACAGTTAGGCTGCTTCCATAATTTGGCTATTGTAAATAATACTGCTATAAACCTAGGAGTGCATGTATCCCTTTGAATTAGTGTTTTTGTTTTCTTTGGGTAAATAAATACCAAGTCATGAGGTTGCCAGATTGTAAGGTAGATCTATTTTTAACTTTCTGAGGAACTTCCACACTGTTTTCCACAGTGGCTGCCCTGTTTGCATTCTCATTAACAGTGCAGGAGTGTTCCTTTTTTTCCACATCCTTGCCAACACTGGTTGTTTCTTGTATTGTTGATTTTAGCCGTTTTGACAGGGGTGAGGTGATATCTCATTGTAGTTTTGATTTGCATTTCTCTGATGGCAAAAACATGGAACACCTCATGAATTTGCGTGTCATCCTTGTGCAGGGGCCGTGCTAATCTTCTCTGAATCGTTCCAATTTTAGTATATGTGCTGCCAAAGCAAGCACTGTTTTTCATAATCTTGACAATTTTGAAGAGTACTGATCGGGTATTATGTAGAATGTCCCCACATTTGAGTTTGCCTGATGGTTTCTCATTGCCAGACTAGGGTAATCCCAATGCCTTTTATGACCTTGTCTTACAAGTCACATGCTGTTACTTTTACCGTATTCTATGATTTAGAAAGTAGACACTAAATCAAGCCAATACTCAAGGGGATTGGGGGGGATGAAGTTCTGTCTCTTGAAGGGAGGAGTCTCAGAGGTTTTGTGGACATATTTTAAAATCACCACAGGGGAGTCATGGAAGGCCTCCCTTATACAGTGACATTTGAACAAAACTTGAAATAAGCAGGGGGCCAAACCATGGAGAGATCAAGGTAAAGCTTTGTAGGCACAGGGGACAGCCAGGAGGGCCTGAGGCAAGAGTGTACACAGCAATGTTTGAGAATATGTCAGGCAGCAAGGGGAAGGTAGGGCATGAGGTCATTAAGCTTGTACACTGGGGATTAAGGAGGTAATGTAAGGTTTTGTAGGACATAGTTAGGATTTGGATTTTATGCTGATGAAATGGGAAGCTATTGAAGGGTTCTGAGCAGAACAGTGACATGATTTTAAAAGGATCACTCTGGCTGCTGTATGCATATACCGCAGATGGAAAGGGCAGAAGTTGGGTATCAAATGAAGAAGAACTCAGTGTTCTTCCAGAAGGAGCCTCTTTCCATAGTCGAGGGGAGAGATAATGCATATGCTCTCAGTCCCTAACTCAAGGGCCATTATGAGGATAAAAGAAGATAACATAGTTAGGGTATGTAGCACACAGTAGGTGTTAAGCATATCAAAGTCTCAATGAATAGTGTCCTTGAGGAAGAAAATAAGTACCTTCCATTTTCTGGAAGAAAAGGAAAGTCTGGACATTGTCCTTCTTTTATGTCCAGCATGTGGCCTGGCTCTAGGGATACAGAGAAAAAACCGAGTTCTTGACTTTGAGGAGCACATACTCTGGTGGGTTGAACTTTCCTGCAAGAAATAATCCCACCTCGACTGGCCAAGTGCTACAAGGATTTGGTACAGGAGGCTCTGGTAGGCTTAGCAAGAATGCCTGATTTGGGGAAAATACCATAGCACTCATCTGACACCCAACTTCCACCGTTGCCATCTGTAGTGTATTCATAGAGAAGCCAGACTTCAAACTTGAAGCTGTCTGAATCTTGGGACCCATATTCCTAGCCACTTTGATACACTGCAAGCCCTGTGGTGACATGGTCCTCCTACACTTATCCATTGGCCTTGACATTTATACCCTCAGCAGATGCTGTTATTCAGTGGATTGAGGAACTTTCAAGATCCTAAAGAGAGAGGGAAAGCGAGGCTTGTTATCTCCCGATTCATATTTACTGCAAATAACATTAAATAGCACATACGCTGGGACAGGAAATAGCTCTCTGTTGGGTAATAGCTTCCTGTGGCCTCAAGGCTTTGGTGAGGCTTCTCTGGATAAGGATGTAGGAAGGTCAGTGCTGTGGTTCTGGTACCCTTCCCTCACAGGCCCACCAGCACTGGTTCAAAAACCCTTTAAAAAAACTCTGTCCATTTTATAGATGGAGAAAAATGCCCTTTGCAGGCAGAAGGCTTTGGGACAAGACTGGACATGCAACAGTAGAAGTTGGCCTCTGAAATTACCAATTTCAATTCATTTGGATGAGCTCTTCTCAAGAGAAGCATGGGAAAGAGAAGCAAGAGGGAAGAAAAAAAGAAAAGAATAAGAGACAGAAAGTGAGGAGGATACAATTAGTGGATGCCGAATTAATTGTGGGACAGAAAGGGGCGGAACATCTGAGGGAAGTTAAAAAAGAAAAAAAGAAAACAGCTGGAAAGGATGGAAGAGAAAATGCATTTCTTCTTCACTAAATACACAGCAGCTGATAACAGTTCCCTCCGTGTGTATGGCAAGAGAGAGCACCTCCAGTACCTGCCCTCAGTCCACCTTTGCCATCACATCACCCTGTGTGGGAGGCAGGGTGGTGCTCACTCCCCAGGAGCTTCTTATCCCTTCATTCCTATGACAAGTATTCTTATTAAGAATCTACTTGGAGTGCATCTGGGTGGCTTGGTTGGTTGAGCATCCAAATCTTGATTTCGGCTCAGGTCATGATCTCATGGGTCGTTAGATAGAGCCCTATGTTGGGCTCTGTGCTGACAGTGCAGAGACTGCTTGGGATTCTGTCTCCCTCTCTCTCTGCCCTGTTCCTGCTTGTGCTCTGTCTCTCTGAAAATAAATAAATAAACATTAAACAAAAAAAAAAGAGAATCTTCTTTGGGTCAGAAACTGCTCAAGGTACTGGGGATAGAGCTGTGAACAAGGCAATAAGTACTTAAGTGAGTTAATAACCCCATTGGAGATAGTGGCAAATACTATGAAGAAAATGAAATGGGGGTAACAGAATGGGGTGTCGGGAGACTGCCCCCAACTAGGGTGTTGTCATCTGTGCAATGGAGATAATAACAGACTGTTCTCACTGGGTTGCTGTGAGGATTAGTGGAGTTAATCCATGGAAGCGATTAGCACAGTGCCTAGTACAGAGTGAGCTCTCATTGCTATTATCCTTCCTTCCCTCCTTCTTTCCTTCCTTCCATCTTGCCTAAAGCTCTCCCTTTCTCCCTGTGTCTTCCCTCTCATTCATCTGTCTTTTCAGATCTCTCCTCTTCCTCCCTCCCTTTCTCCTTTCCCTCCTTTCCACCCTCCCTTCATAGGGCAATAGCCTTGCTCTTTCCTCCCTAAATTGAAGGGCAGTAGTGTAGTAAAACAAATCGCTGTCAACAAAGTACATTTCCACTGTATTCATCCCCGTGCAGAGAAGATTTATCAGGGTCTCTCACCCTGCACTGTTACGTAAATGTGGTAATCCAGTGGAAATATGATATCTGAGGAGTCTGAGGATAAAGACACCATAAAAACTATCAATTACCCAGTGGAGCTTGGGTTTGGTTAACTCACTCACTGCCTTGTGTGTCTCCTGCCTTTCCCTCTCTAGGGGGGAAACTTGATAGGTGGTGACAGCTTATAAAAGATGCTTTTTTTCCTCCTTGGGTCCTAGGAGGTCATCTCGAGGACCAAATTTTGTAAAGTGCCTGAGAAATGTTAAAGCACTACATAATTCAAGGGTATTATTATTCTCTTGTCATGTGGGCCATCTCCATGCCTCTTTGGTGTGACAGATGTCTGCTCTGTCTGCAAGCCTGGACTGACCCCATGCTTGGGTATCTGTAACCTCCTTCTGCTGCCTGAACCTATAAGCAATGCTCCTTTTTTTCCCTCTTTCTAGGTAACCCCTGGGAACCCAAGAATCTCATTGATGTTTGTCCTAGGAGTTTAATAGGAAGTTAACCTCTTGAGAGGGATGAGAATCCTGAGTAGCCCACCACATTTTCACCACTCAGGAGTAAAAAGTGGGGCAAGAGCCATGGGGAATTAGGAGCGAGGCCGGGGTCAAGGCCCTCTGCCCCTCTGGACCTCAGGGCAGCTGTACAGAGAGTTTCAGGGATGCATGTGCTGCCCTAGAAGACTCAGAGGCTCTGCTCAAAGAGGCCTACACTGTCCTCCATCCCAAAACAGGCAGAGGAGCCTGGTGGTTCAGAGCCCAATATCTGAGTCCTGGGGTTCGATCCCCGTTCTGCTACTTTCTAAATTATTTCTCCCTTATTTTTTTCAGTTGCCAAATGACAGTGATAATAGTATCTTCTCATCTAGTTGTTGGGAGGAATAAATGAAACAAAACTTGTGAAGCACTTAACATGTCATAAAATAATTTTGTTGTGGTTTTAAGTGTTGCTTGGAAGATTTTCTACAGCATAGGCCCTGTTCCTCAAAGGCCTGGCCATGGGGATATAAACCTTGCCTGACCACCTCTACCAGAAAAGGGTACCTAGGTCTGGGTTGTGCCTGCTTCTCTTGGGAACCCAGCAGCCCCATAGAGGCTGGAGTTGAGGGACTAGAAGAGGCAATGGAAAGGAAAGAAGAGTTTTGGGGGAGGTGGGTGTTTCTTACCCAGAAATGTCAAGAGTCAGAGCTTCTAGCTCTGGGAAGGGAGGTGGCGGGGGAGTGGGGAGGAGGGGAAAAAGATAGGATGTCTCTAAGCTGCCAGAATCCGGATGGGGCTGTAGCTCTGGGGCTCTGGCACTTCCTGCCACCCCCAGTCTTAGGAATGAGTCACTAGAGGGAGGAATGATGGAGGTGTCATGCTCTTCCCACAGATCACTGGGCTGTTCCCCAAAAGAGGGCTGTTGGGAGGGAAAAGGAGATCTCGAGGCCTAGGGGTGGAGAGGTGCTAGGAACAAGGGGAAAGAGGAGGAGCTCCTAAGGTTCAGCTCACCTATTGGAAGGCCAGGGAGGCAGGCCCTAGCCTCAACCTCCTGTGCCAGCTTCACTGCCCATCCTGGCCACTGCTCTTTTGACTTTTGCCTTTGCCTGTGTTGGGTTGGTTCTATTCAGTTTCCCCACAAAGGGGTACTTCACATCCTTTTGGTCACCAATGGTGGGGAAAGGGACAAGGATCCATTTGTCCCTTTGCTGTCTGGACAACCCTTGAAGTCTCATTTCCCTTAAAAGCCTTTGCCTCTGACCCTGAGCAAATTGTCTATAACTGTATCATAGCGCCTGGCTCATTTTGTTGGGATTATTTTTCTTCAGGAATGCCTGATTCCTTAGACTTCCAGCTCCTAAAAGTCAGGGACTTCTTTATGTCCCAAGAGCCCAGCCAAACATTAGACATAAATGTATGGATGTGGCCTTGGCCCACAAAAACTATTTTTTCTCCTTTCTTCGCTCTCTAGTTACTGCTATTCCCTGACTCTTTATGTTTTCCATTTAGTGAGTACTTATTATATGGCAGATCCCTTTACATCTTAATTTATTTAATCCTCACAGTGATCTGCCCTAGATGAGAAAGCTTTACAGATGGGAAAGCTGAGCTGAGTGAGATTCAGTAACTTGTTCAAGGTCACAGAGTCAACAGGTGCCAGAACTAAAATGTGCTAGCAAAGCTCTCAGATTTTTTTGTTTTGAGAGTCTTTTTTTTTATTATTAAAAAAAAAAATACAACCATGAGAGGCATCTGGGTGACTCAGTCAGTTAAACATCCAACTTCAGCTCAGGTCATGATCTCACAATTCATGGGTTTGAGCCCCGCATCAGGTTCTCTGCTGTCGGCACAAAGCCTGCTTGGAGCCTCTGTCTCCCTCTCTCTCTGCCTCTGTCTCTATTTGTCTCTCTCTCAAAAATAAATAAACATTGAAAAAATACAACAATGAGATCACTTAGTTGTAACAATTTGATACAGCATTTTTAGTTGATTTTTGAGTTTCTTTTTTCTTTTTTTTTTTTTAATTTTTTTAATGTTTTATTATTTATTTTTGAGACAGAGAGAGACAGAGCATGAATGGGGGAGGGTCAGAGAGAGAGGGAGACACAGAATGTGAAGCAGGCTCCAGGCTCTGAGCTGTCAGCACAGAGCCCGACGTGGGGCTCGAACTCACAGACCATGAGATCATGACCTGAGCCGAAGTCGGACGCTCAACCAACTCAGCCACCCAGGCGCCCCCGATTTTTGAGTTTCTTGTTGCTTTTCTTCATATATATGTAAATACATATAAATATACATCTTTATTGAGATGTAATTTGCATGCTATACAATTCACCCATTGAAAGTGCACAATTCAGTGGTTTTTGTTATATTTACAGAATTGTGCAACCATCACCACAATCAATCCTAGAATATTTTTGTCACTGCAAAAAGAAACCCTGTACTCATTTGGAGTTATTATCCATTTCCTCTCGATATCCTCAGCCCTAGGCAACCATTAGTGTACTTTCTGTCTCTCTAGATTTAGTTTCTCTGGACGTTTCATATAAATGGAATCATACAATATGTGGTCTTTGGGACTAACTTCTTTCACTTAGCATAAAGTTGTTAAGGTTCATCCATGTTGTAGTGTTTATCAATACTTCATTTTTTCACTGCCAAATAATATTCCATTAACATTAGTGAAATGAAATAATAGTATTCCATTGTGTGGATATGCATGGAAATACCATGCAATACTATGGTACGTTATCCATTTATCAATTTATGGAAATTTGGATTGCTTCCACTTTATGGCTGTTATGAATAATGTTGCTATGAACATTCATGTACAAATTTCTGTATGAACACCTGTTTTTGGTTCCCTTGGGTATATATCTAGGAGTGGAATTGCTGGCCCATATGGTAAGTCTCTGTTCAGTCTTTTGAGGAAATGCCAGACTATTTTCCAAAGCAGCTGTAGCATATTACAATCCCACCAGAGGTGCATCAGGGTTCCAATTTCTCCATCCATCCAACATTTGTTGTTATCAATCTTTTTTATTATAGCCATCGTAGTGGTGTGAAGTAGTATCTCATTTCTCTGATGACTAATGATGTTGAACATCTTTTTATGTGCTTGTTGCCTACCTCCTTTAGTGAAATATCTATTTAGATCCTTTGCCCATTTAAAAAATTGGGTTGTCTTTTGTTATTGAGATGTGGAGTTCTTCATATATTCTAGATTCAAGTTCCTTATCAGATATATAATTCTGCGATATATATTCTCTCCCATTTTGTGCCCCCCCCACTTTCTTGATGGTATCCTTTGAAACACACAAAAAAATTTTAATTTGGATTAAGTCACATCCAGCTTAGCTTTTTCCTTTACCCTTGTCACTTGTGCTTTTGTTACCATACCGAAGAAGGCTTTCCCTAACCCAAAGTCAGAAAGACTTGCTCATAATTTCTTCTGGGAGTTTTATTGTTTTAGCTGTGTAAGTCAATGGTCCATTTTGCGTTAATTTTTGTATATGGTATGAGGAAAGGCATCCAAGTTCATTCTTGTGCATATGGATATCTAGTAGTCCCAGAACCATTTGTTGAAAAGACTATTTTTTCACCATAGAATTGTCTTGACATAAAATCAAGTGACTCTAAATGTGAAAATCATTTGAAAATCAACTGACTAGAAATATGAGGGTTTACTCTGACATTTCAGGTCTATTCCATTTATCTACTTGTCTATCCTTATATCAGTACTACACTGTCTTGATTAATATAGATTTGTGTAAGTTTTGAATTCAGAAAGTGTGAGTCTTCCAACTTTGTTCTTTTTTTTTTTTTTTAAAGATTGCTGAGGGTATTCTGGGTCCCTTGCATTTCTATGTGTTTTTAGGATTAGCTTTTAAATTTCTATAAAGAAGCCAGTTCGGATTTTGATAGGGATTGTGTTGAATCTGTAAATCAATTTGGAGAGAAAGCCCTCACTCTTAATGAGGACACCATCTATCATTTACAATGCAAAAGGAGACAGAAAAATCATACAAGAGGAGAAAGAGAGAGAAAGAGAAAGAGAAAGGGAGGGAGAGGAGAGATGGGGGGAGAGAGAGAGAGAAGAGGAGAGGAAGAGGAGGAGGAAGAGGAGGAAGAGCATTAAGGAAGAGCAGTGGTCATCCATATGGAATAAGCAGAAATGAATCCAGATGTGGGGAGGCCCCAGGTCAATCAAGAAACAGAATCTTGGGAACACTGAATTCTCCATCACCAGATGCATCTTCCATTAACCCAATTTCAGTTCATATGTTAGTAAATGGTACAGCTTCTTCCTCCCCAAGACATTTCTTTCTTTTCCCTAAGATCTCTTCCAAATAACTAGAAGATATGAGGATGCTTTATATGCTTGATTTGTGGAATTTAATGGAAGTTCCTGTTAAAAAAGCCCCAAATCTCAGTAATGAAAAGAAATGAATGTCGTGCCCCCCCCCCCCCACTTTTCTGCAGTAAGAAGTGCTATAGTCCTTTCTTGGTGAGTATTAGGGAAATTAGCCTGCCCTGAGATCTCCTTTCTGGAGAGACTGGCATATGACAGGTGTGCATGGGTCTTAATGGATACTTTGGGGGCATGCAGGGTGGGGAATGGGGCTGCAGATCTCTTATAGCCTCATGATCTGGTGAATTTAGGTGGGCCCAAAGTGTCTTGCTATAATCTGTACCTTCTGTATCTCAACCAGACCATCCTTCTTACTAAGCTGTGAGGGAGTAAGGGTATGGGAGGTGGGGATACAGGCTGGAGAAATGAGCTTAATTCCCTCCTAGTGGATGGAGAAGGGATGATTGAAATTGCTCATTTAGCAAACGATTTAGCCTGCTGTAGAAAATCCTATTAAATGACAATTCTTATCTCAGTCCCTGGCTCCTGGGAAGAGCAGCTCTGGGCTTTGTGAAGACCAGGGCAGAGTCTTCTCTGAATCCAGCCGAATAGTCACCACCAATAAGAAGCTAAAATCCGCAGGCAGGGAAACTTTACCAGGTTTCCCTGTCTCTTCCCACCCCTTCACCCTAGTCCCTCATATCATCCGTCAATTATCTGGTTACTTGAGCCTTTTCTCTGCCCTTTGTAATATAAATAGCAAGCATTTTATGGGTCCCCATTAAGCAATGTGATCAGCATCAATTACCTAATGAGACTCTGGAAAGTCGTGATTTAAAATCCTGTCCTCAACTGTGATTTGGCTTTGTCTGCAGCCAACGTGATAATTGCAGTGACATCCAAACTAATGGCGCTCCAGATGTGGGGCCTCTGCTGTCAGCCTGGGTTTGGCCCTGGGGAAAATTCACCCTCTGCCAAGGGGGCTGATCTCTTTACTTTTTCTGAAAAACAGAGTTTTACGTGTCCTTTCAGGGCTCAGGGGGGTGATGGCACAGACCAGGGCACAGTTGTGTCCTATAGCTTCAGGGCCTCTGGTTGTGGAAGGCTAGAGGAAAGTGCAAGGACACAGGAGACTATCAGCTCCAGAGGGTGGACAGTTTTGTCTGTTTTATTCTCTGCTGTTTCCATAGAGCCTAGACTACCTGACACCTAACATAGTAGGGGCTCCATATATACTTGATGAATGAAGGAATAAAATCCTGGGATGGTCCCTTAGCCAGCAAGCCCTTCTCTTTGCATATTTAGGTGTAGTTCCCTGGAAGATGTGGAGAGATTTTTGTGCTTAGCGATGATCTTTCCAGTCTGAAGATTTAGTAATTGCCCATTTGGACTGGTGGCCTAAGATACAAATATTTGATGTTGACAGTCTGAAGGTTTTCATTTTTCTCTCTAAACATTCCCTTCCCCATTCCAATTAAGGATTATATTCTGGCTTCCCCTGCCCCGCCCCTGCCCCCCACCCCCCAGCAACACAGCAGCACAGCAACCACAGATAAGGTGGTGCTTATCTTCCTCACTTTTCCTTCTTCCTTCCTTCTTTCCTTCCTTCCTTCCTTCCTTCCTTCCTTCCTTCCTTCCTTCCTTCCTTCCAAGATTTATTTTTATTTATTTTTAAGTAATCTCTACACCCAACTTGGGGCTTGAACTTACAACTGCAAAGTCAAGAGTCACATGCCCTACTGACTGAGCCAGCTAGGCACCCCTTCTTCCTCACCTTTCTTAGGTTCTCCCTTGGAACCATTTGCTGTATCAATTTGTCAGTTTTCAGTAGTCATTTATTCTGTGTCTTAGTAGCATTTGACTTAGTTGGTCCCACCCTTCCTGTTTTTCTTTTTAAGTTTATTTTTATTTATTTTTTGAGAGAGAGAGCGATAGAGAGAGAGAGAGAACTAGTAGGGGAGGGGCAGACAGAGAGGGAGAGAGAGAATCTCAAGCAGGCTTTGCACTGTCAGCACAGAGTCCCACTGAATCCATGAACCATGAGATCATGACCTGAGCTGAAATCAAGAGTTGGAAGCCCAACCAACTGAACCACCCAAATGCCTCCCCACTCTTGCTTTTGAAACACTATCCACTTGGGGCACCTGGGTGTCTCAGTCAGTTAAGCGTCCGAATTCAGCTCAGATCATGATCTTGCGATCTGTGAGTTAGAGCCCCAAGTCAGACTCTGTATTGACAGTTCAGAGCCTGGAGCCTGCTGCAGATTCTGTGTCTCCCTCTCTCTCTGCTCCTGCCCCGCTCACGCTCTGTCTCTCTCACTCTCAAAAATGAATAAATGTTAAAAATAAATAAATAAATACATACATGCATACATACATAAACGAAACACTATCTACTTGACTTCCTGGGCACTAACACTTTCATGGATTTCTTCCTGCTTTTCTGGCAGCTCCTTCTCCTGTCTTCATGCCCTCTACCTGTTCAAGGTCCCAGGGATCTGTTTTCTACCACTCTCATTTCTAAGTGATTTTCTCTAGCATCAAGCTTTAAATACTCTTTATTCTGAAGACATTTAGTTTATATCTCTAGTTTGGACCTCTCTTTTGAGCTCCCAATTTAGTCATCTAATGCTTACCTGACATTTCCCCTTGTTTGTCTAATAGGAATCTCAAACTTGATATGTCCAAAACAGAATTCTTGATTCTTTGACTCTCCTTGCCCACCATTCCCTGTACAATCCTAGAACCCAGTTCTTTCCAGGTAGCATCTCCATTTATCTGCTTGCTCAACTCAGATACCTAGAGGCCTGCCTCTTGATTCCTCTCTTTCCCTTAGTCTTTACATTCAGTCTATCAGCTCTCTGTAAGCTAGGTCTTCTAAATATGATCTGTGTCTGACTACTTCATACCAACTTTATCATCACTGTCCTGATCCAAGCCATCATTCTCCTTCCTTGAGGTTACAGTAGTAACTTCATAACTGGTCTCCCTAATTCCACCTTTGCTCCTTACTTTATATTCTGTTTTCAATTCAGAAGTCAGAGTAATCTTTTAAGAATATTAAGTCAAATCATATTTCCTTTCTGCTTAAAGTTGTCCAATGAAAAGGTGCTCAACGTAATTGTTTATTCATCAGGAAAGTGCAAATTAAAACACTTTGAATAACCATTATATACTCATCTGAATGTTAAAATTCTGACAATACCAAGTATAGGCGAGGATGTGGAACAACTGTAACTCCCATTCACTGCTGTTGGAAATATAAACTGGTAAAAGCACTTATGTAAACTCTCAATTTCTACTAAAGCAAAACATATACCTTCCCTATTATCCAACAATTCTACTCCCAGGTATATACCCAAGATAAATGAACACATATGTCCACAAAAAGGACATGTGCAAGAATGTTCATAACAACCTTATTTATAATAGCCCAACTGAGAAACAACTCAAATGTGTACTAACAGGAGAATGGCTAAATAAGTTGTATATTCATTTAATGGAATACTACACAGGAATGAAAAAAGAATGACCTATGAATATATATAAGCTGATGTTGAACATCTGGTCTACTGAACTGTGAGAAAATACATTTCTGTTGTTTTAAGTCACCAGGGTGCAGTAATTTTCTTATGGCAGTCATGGGAAACTAATGTACTTACTGTGGTTTAAAAGTCTCTATATGATAGGTATAAAGTTTCAGGTTTGTAAAATGAAAAGAGTTCTGGAGATTGTTTGCACAATAATGTGAATGTACTTAACAATAATGAACAGTACATTTAAAAATGGCTAAGCTGGAAAATTTTATGTTATGTGTATTTTACTACAACTAGAAAAGAAAATAAAATTTAATTTAAAAGGATCTACATGATCTCACCCCTTTACCCCAAGTAGCTTTGCAACTTTGCTGCAAGCTCACTTTCCTTGAGCATATCAAATATACCCTAATCTCAAGATCTTTGCGTTTAATGGTCTGCCTGCATGGTAACTCTTTACATTAATATCTGCACTGCTCATCCCTCACTTCATTCAGGCTTTTCTAATATCACTTTAGAGAGGCCTTCCTTGACTATCATATCTAAAATAGGCATCAGGGGTGCCTGGCTGGCTGAGTCGGAAGAGCATGGGACTCCATCTCAAGGTCGTGAGTTCTAAAGATTGGGTTTAAAGATTACCAAAAAAATAAAAATTAAAAAAAAACCCTTTAAAACAGGCATCATTCCATCACTTGCTATTTTATACCCGGTTTTATTTTTCTTCAAAGCACTTTTTAAAAACTAAAATTTTTACCTTAGAATAATTTTAGATTTGTAGAAAATTTGCAAAGCCCGTACAGAATTCCCATATACTGTATACCCAGTATGCCTCCCATCCTGCCATTATCAACATCTTTTAGTATAGTACATTTGTCACAACTGTTGAGCCAAATTCTAATATACTATTATTAACTAAAGTCTGTATTTTATTCAGATTTTCATCTAATGTCTTCTTTTTGTTCAGGATGCCACATTTCATTTAGTTGTCACGTCTTCTTAGGCTCCTTTTGACTATGACATAGTTTTTCAGACTTCCCTTGTTTTTTTTTTTCCTCCACCCCTCAAGACTTTCCTTGTTTTAGATGACCTTGACACTTAAAAAAATTTTTTTATGTTTACATATTTTTGAGAGAGAGAGAGAGAGAGAGAGAGAGAGTGAGCTGGGGAAGGGGCAGAGAGAGGGAGACACAGAATCAGAAGCAGGCTCTAGGCTCTGAGCTGTCAGCACAGAGCCCAACAGGGGGTTCAAACTCATGAGCTGTGAGATATTGACCTGAGCTGAAGATGGACGTTTAACCAACTGAGCCACCCAGGCTCACTTGACACTTTTGAAGATTAATGGTCAGGTATTTTGTAGACTGTCCTTCAATTGGGATTTGTCTGAGTTTTCCCTATGATTAGATTAGGGTTTCGTGTTTTGGGGAGGAAGGCTATAGACATGACATTCTCACCACATCGTATCAGTTGACATGATTTATTAATGTTCAGGTTAACCCTGATTACCTGGTTGAGTTTAAGTTTGCCAGGTTTCTCCGCTATGAAATCACTCTCCCATCATCCCTGTCCTCCTTTCACTCTGTACTCTTTGGAATGAAGTCACTATGTACAGCCCACATTTAAGGAATGGGGAGTTGTGCTCCACGGCCTTGAAGGTGGGGTATCTATATACATTATTTGGAATTATGTAAAGGGGATTTGTCTCTTCTCCATTTATTTATTTAGTCAATTAATTTATTTTTAATTTTTTTAATGTTTATTTTTGAGACAGAGAGAGACAGAGCATGAACAGGGGAGGGTCAGAGAGAGAGGGAGACATAGAATCTGAAACAGGCTCCGGGCTCCAAGCTGTCAGCACAGAGCCCGATGCGGGGCTCGAACCCACAGACCGCGAGATCATGACCTGGGCCGAAGTCGGACGCTCAACCGACTGAGCCACCCAGGCACCCCTAGTCAATTAATTTATATCAGTATGAGCTCATAATTACTTATTTTACCCTTCAGGTTATAATCAATAATACTTCATTTGGTTGCTCAAATTTTTCCAGTTTTGGTTACTGGGAATGCTTTCAGTTAGCTATATCCCTTTGATATACTTCCATCACTGGATTTTTCACTGGATTTCCTGCCCCAGCCCTAGAATCAGCCATTTCTCCAAGGAGCTCTGGGGTCTTTTATTAGAAAGGAGTTTCACTACCTGAAATTATATTACTGTATTTCTTTGCATCCTATCTGTATGTCTCACTAGAACATTAGGTCCTTAAACAGGACCTTTTCTGCTTATTCACTGCTAAATCCCCATTACCTAGAATAGTATCTGGCACACAGGAGGATATCAATAAAACTTTAGTGAATGAATGAATAAATGAGTAAGTATAAAGTATTATTCCTTTTATGTACATACATTCTTTTTTTTCTTCAATATATGAAGTTTATTGTCAAATTGGTTTCCATACAACACCCAGTGCTCATCCCAAAAGGTGCCCTCCTCAGTACCCATCACTCACCCTCCCCTCCTTCCCACCCCCCATCAACCCTCAGTTCTCAGTTTTTAAGAGTCTCTTATGCTTTGGCTCTCTTCCTCTCTAACCTCTTTTTTTTTTTCCTTCCCCTCCCCCATGGGTTTCTGTTAAGTTTCTCAGGATCCACATAAGAGTGAAAACGTATGGTATCTGTCTTTCTCTGTATGGCTTATTTCACTTAGCATCACACTCTCCAGTTCCATCCACGTTGCTACAAAGGGCCATATTTCATTCTTTCTCATTGCCACGTAGTACTCCATTGTGTATATAAACCACAGTTTCTTTATCCATTCATCAGTTGATGGACATTTAGGCTCTTTCCATAATTTGGCTATTGTTGAGAGTGCTGCTATAAACATTGGGGTACAAGTGCCCCTATGCATCAGTACTCCTGTCTCCCTTGGGTAAATTCCTAGCAGTGCTATTGCTGGGTCATAGGGTAGGTCTATTTTTAATTTTTTGAGGAACCTCCACACTGTTTTCCAGAGTGGCTTCACCAATTTGCATTCCCACCAACAGTGCAAGAGGGTTCCCGTTTCTCCACATCCTCTCCAGCATCTATAGTCTCCTGATTTGTTCATTTTGGCCACTCTGACTGGCCTGAGGTGATATCTGAGTGTGGTTTTGATTTGTATTTCCCTGATGAGGAGCGACATTGAGCATCTTTTCATGTGCCTGTTGGCCATCCGGATGTCTTCTTTAGAGAAGTGTCTATTCATGTTTTCTGCCCATTTCTTCACTGGGTTATTTGTTTTTTGGGTGTGGAGTTTGGTGAGCTCTTTATAGATTTTGGATACTAGCCCTTTGTCCGATATGTCACTTGCAAATATCTTTTCCCATTCCGTTGGTTGCCTTTTAGTTTTGTTGGTTGTTTCCTTTGCTGTGCAGAAGCTTTTAATCTTCATAAGGTCCCAGTCGTTCATTTTTGCTTTTAATTCCCTTGCTTTTGGGGATGTGTCAAGTAAGAAATTGCTACGGCTGAGGTCAGAGAGGTCTTTTCCTGCTTTCTCCTCTAGGGTTTTGATGGTTTCCTGTCTCACATTCAGGACCTTTATCCATTTTGAATTTATTTTTGTGCATGGTGTGAGAAAGTGGTCTAGTTTCAACCTTCTGCATGCTGCTGTCCAGTTCTCCCAGCACCATTTGTTAAAGAGACTGTCTTTTTTCCATTGGATATTCTTTCCTGCTTTGTCAATGATTAGTTGGCCATACGTTTGTGGGTCTAGTTCTGGGGTTTCTATTCTATTCCATTGGTCTATGTGTCTGTTTTTATGCCACATACATTCTTTTTAAAATTCAAGTTTAGGGGCGCCTGGGTGGCGCAGTCGGTTAAGCGTCCGACTTCAGCCAGGTCACGATCTCGCAGTCCGTGAGTTCGAGCCCCGCGTCGGGCTCTGGGCTGATGGCTCAGAGCCTGGAGCCTGTTTCCGATTCTGTGTCTCCCTCTCTCTCTGCCCCTCCCCCGTTCATGCTCTGTCTCTCTCTGTCCCAAAAATAAATAAACGTTGAAAAAAAAATTAAAAAAAAATAAAATTCAAGTTTAATTAATGCACAGTTATATGTTAGTTTTGAGTGTACAATGTAATGATTTAACAATTCGATTTTTTAAAAAAATTAATGTTTATTTATTTTGAGAGAGAGAGAGAGAGAGAGAGAGTGAGCAGGGGAGGGGCAGAAATAGAGGGAAAGAGAGAGAATCCCAAGCAGGCTCTGCACAGAGCTCCCAAGCTCTGATGAGAGAAGAATTCTCTCATTCCGCTGAGGGAGAATCCCAAGCAGTGCAGAGCCTGATGTGGAGCTCAAACTCACCAAATGTGAGGTCTTGACCTGAGCAGAAATCAAGAATCAGATGCTTAACCAACTGCGCCACCATGGCGCCCCTTAACAATTCTATACATTGCTCAGTGTTCATCATGATAAATGTACTCTTAATCCCGTTAAGCTGTTTCGCCCACCTCCTCCCCCCACCTTCCCTCTGGCACCCGTTAGTTTGTTCTTTGTGTTTAAGAGTCTGATTTTTTTGTTGTTGTTGCTTGTCTCTGTCTTTTTTTTTTTTTTTAACGTTTATTCACTTTTGAGAGACAGAGAGAGACAGAGCATGAGCAGGGAAGGGGGAGAGAGAGAGGGAGACACAGAATCTGAAGCAGGTTCCAGGCTCTGATCTGTCAGCACAGAGCCTGATGCAGGGCTCAAACTCACAAACTGTGAGATCATGACCTGAGCCAAAGTCAGACGCTCAACCAACTGAGCCACCCAAGTGCCCCCCCCACCTTTTTTTAACTGTGAGGCCCTTAATGTTTACTATTCATAGATTCCATATATATATATATTTTTTTTTAAATAATGATTTTCTTTCTTAAAACATTGTTTTAAATGTTTATTTGTTTTTGAAAGAGAGAGAGAGAGAGACAGACAGACGGAGTGTGAGCAGGGGAGGGGAGGAGAGAGAGGGAGACACAGAATCTGAAGCAGGCTCCAGGCTCTGAGCTGTGAGCACAGAGCCCGACTCAGGGTTCGAACTCAGAAGCCATGAGATCATGACCTGAGCCGAAGTGGGATGCTTACCCGACTGAGCCACCCAGGTGCCCCAGATTCCATATATTTCTTACATGTTTATTTATTTTTGAGGGAGAAGGGGAGTAGGGGCAGAGCGATGGGGACAGAGTATCTGAAGCAGGTTTTATGCTGACTGCAGTGACCTTAATATGGTCCTCGAACTCACGAACCATAAAATCATAACCTGAGCTGAAGTCAAACGCTCAATCAACTTAACCACCCAGGTTGAGTAATTCCATATATATACATACATATATATATATATATATATATATATATATATATATATATATATATACAAGCATTCTTCAAGGTACTTTGACACTTACGAGAATTTGATCAAAGGATAGATATAGAGATGGGTGGACATATGAATATATAATAAAAAAATGAATGAATGAATGAATGAATGAATGACTAAACACATGGATAGATTATTAGATGTATGAATGAACTGAGACACGGATGGAAGTTGGTGTTACCACTTGCCCTCCAGTTATTCATGATAGAAAGTGAGTGGTAAGGGACCTCATTCTTGATTCTTTCCACACTTTCCTCTTCCACATTCAATCAGCTGCTAAGTCCTGCCAATTTTACTTCTTAAATACTTCATAAATCCATTTCCTGTTCTTCACTTCAACCGCTCATTATCCTAGTTCAAGCTTTCTTCATGTCTTGCCTGAATGCTGTTACAGCCTTCTAACTCATCTCTTTGCCTTCAACCTTGTTCCCACCCCCACTCCCATCCGAAATCCTGCTGGAGGGCTCATTCTAAAATACAACTATGCCTGTGACACTCCTCTGCTTAAGCCCTTAGGGTAAAGTCTAAACTCCTTCGCATGATATAAAGTACCTTTGATGACCTGTATCTTGGCTATCTCTCTAGCCTCTCTTCTGCCATTCTCCACCTTGCATTGATTTGTATGCCTCAGAAATACCAGACTGCTTATAGTTCCCACCAGGGATCATTCTGTTTCCTTGCTCTGTCCTTTGCTCGTAGTAGTCCCTCTGCCTGGAATGCCCTTTCCTCACATCCATGGTTTAGAATTCTTACCTGTTTTAAGTTGAGAAACAGTTTACAAAGCATGTAACTTTGTATTTGTGATTATGCTTATTAACAGGGCCAGGACTAGGGTGCCATGTTTTTCTTTCTACCCCACGTAGCGCTTGAACTCAGGACCCTGAGACCAAGACCTGAACTGAGATCAAGAGTCAGATACTTAACCGGCTGAAGCTAGGGTGCCAAGTTTAAGGTTTATTTATTTTTGAGAGAGAGAGAGAAAGAGAGAGAATGCACAGGGTAGGGGCAGAGAGAGAAGGAGACACAGAATCTGAAGCAGGCTCCGGGCTCTGAGATATAAGCACAGAACCCAATCTGGGGCTCGAACTCATGAACCGTGAGGTCATGACCTGAGTCAAAGAGAGACGCTCAACCTACTGAGCCACCCAGGTGACCCTAAGGTGCCAAGTTTAAAGAGAGCTGTACAGGTGAAAGTAAATATACCCCTCATTTTTGTGCCCTTCACTTGACTCACCTTAGTTTTGGTCTTAGCCTCTTCTATATTGGGAGCTTCCTGAGGTCAAGAACTTTGTCTCTTAGTCCTGTAATCCCTGGCTCAAGGACTGGTGCCAGGCAGGTGCACAGTAAGTGTAGGAGGGAGGGAGAAAGCATGAATTGGAGGTTCACTGACTACGCCTTCAATCCTGACTCTATGTATTATTGGCTATGGGAATCTGAACAAGTTTCTCTTTGTTCCTCAGTTTCCTCATTTGTGGAAAAGGAAAAATAATAATGAATATCTCAGTTATAGGATTGCATTTCCATTTTGAGGGTAATTATCCACTTTGCCAAAAATTTGAGATTTATTAACCTAAAATATTCTTTACAGTATTCCCTCATGACTAAATTTTCTGCTTTATCTTCAGGTATGTCTCTTTAAACATTTTTTGAAATTCTTTACTTATATCGTTTCTTTTTCTTGATTGAACTTATCAAAAAGTTTTCTAGATCCTCTATAGTATCTCTATTTTCTAATTAATTTTTGTTTTTGTCTTATGATTTTAACTCCTACTCTCATTTGGATTAATCTGTTCTTTCTTAACTTCTTAAGTTGGATACTTTGTTTCAACGTTTGATTTTCTTATATAAGCATTTAAATCCACACATTTCCCTTTAAGTATCACTTTATCTGCCTTCCACAGCTAACTTGCTAACTTTCATTTCTAAATAACTCCATTTTGATTTATTTTTTTGTCCCATGAGTTTAGAAGTGTATCCAAATGCATGGGTGCCTTGTTATCTTTCTGTTGCTAACTTCTATTTTGATTAGAGAAAGTAGTCTATTGATTTTTTTTTATGTTTGATGAGATGAGCTCTCTGGTCTAGTATGTGATCAGTATTTTAGATGTACCACGGGTGCATGAAAGGATAATTGTTGGCTGCCTCGTGGGATTATTGTGAAGATAAATATTAGATAATACGTATACTGCACTTAAAATAGTGCTTGGCACTTAGTAACATCTCAAGAGGTAGTGGCTCTCATTGTTGTTTTGTTATTATTATTGGTGGATGATAATCTTACTCATCACTCTGTGTGTCCCTAGGTGCCCTGGGAATTAGGGAAATTGAGTCCTCTCCTGCAAGTCAGTGCTCTATGCTTTAGCATCTATACTGGCTACAGGATCAATTAATCTTTGACACTCACAGAAAGTACCACTCAGCTCATTACGTGGAAAACAGCTCAGAATTTGACTCAGACTGACCTGTGCTGGGGTCCTAATGTGGCCTCTCTCTAGTCGTGTGACACTTCTTCCCCCAAACTCTACTTGCCTTACTTGGGTTTGATCTTGGACTTGTAGCATTGTTAAGAAGATTAAGGTAAAAGCCTTCACCATAGGACTGGACAGAAAATAGACCTTTGATAGTGTTGGTTTGTTTTCCTTTCCTCCCACTGAGCCTGCAGGAACAAAGAGGAAGGGAAATTAGAGTTATAATACTATAGCCATCTCTACTCTCCCTTCCTGGCCTTCTCTCCTTAGAAAGTCTCTTTTTCATCCCTCCTGCAAGGCTGCATTTTTCTGATGCTCCTCCTCAGGGAGCGGCTTGAAACTAGCCCTGATTGGGGGGGGGGGGGAGGGGGAAGAGGATGTTGACATATGCAAATCAGTACCCAGCCTCCTGCCAAATTAGTGTGACACCTGCTTGGACAGAATTTCCTTTTTATCTCCTGTGTGGAGCAGCCCATTTTTTTTTTCAGGCCACCGGTTACCATATCTAGATGACAACCCCGTAGACCTGCATGAAAACAGCAGCAGCATCCTTCTTGGAGGCCACACAAAGTTGGATTTGTCTCTGCTCATTCTGGGGTCCCCCAGGTGGACTGAATATCTTGGGCACCTCTGCCTTGCCCTGGGGCTGATGCTGAACTTCCCTCAACACTGACTTCAACCTCTCTTATTTTCTCTCCTCTGTTTATTTATTTGTTTGTTTGTTTGTTTATTCTTTATTTTTGAGAGAGAGCGAGACAGAGTGCGAGTGGAGTAGGAACAGAAAGAGAGGGAGACACAGAATCTGAAGCGGGATCCAAGCTCTGAGCTGTCAGCACAGAGCCTGATGTGGGGCTTGAACTCACTAACGGCAAGTTCATGACCTGAGTGGAAGTCAGACACTTCACCGATTAAGCCGCCCAGATGCCCCAAGAGAAAGAGAATCTTAAGCAGACTCATGGATCCCATCTCGAGGCTTGATCTCATGACCCTGGCATCATGACCTTAGCTGAAATCAAGGGTTGGACACTCAATCCACTGAGCCACCCAGGTGCCCTTGGAAGTTCTATTAAAAAAATTTTTTTTAATGTTTATTTATTTTTGAGAGAGAGAGAGAGAGAGAGAGAGAGAGAGAGAGCGAGCATGCACGAGCAGGGAAGGGGCAGAGAGAGAGCAAGACACACAATCCAAAGCAGGCTCTAGGCTCTGAGCTATCAGCACAGAGCCCGACGTGGGGCTCCAACCCAGGAGCTGTGAGATCATTACCTGAGCTGAAGTCGGATACTTAACCAACTGAGCCACCCAGGGGCTCTGGGAAGTTCCATTTTTAAAGAAATCTCCCCATGTAATTTTAATGCAGCTAGTTCATTAATTGGCATGTGGAAACCACTGGAGAACAGAATATTTGCTTTTAGGTTTTACATTCCCTCCTGAATAAATGCAATTCTGGCTTCCATGTCCACCACATATCATGATTGTAAATAATGAATAGTTGACTAACAGTGATTTAAGGAGTAAAGGCATTTATTTATCTCACATAATAAGAAATCCACAGGTTAGTAGTTTCATGTTTGGTTAATGTAGCCACTCAGTAGTGTCATCAAGGATCCAGGTTTTCTCATTTGCCATCCTTAGGGTATTTGTTCCATTTTCGGGTTTGTTCCCTTATAGTCATAAGTTGGCTGCTGCAGCTTGTACAGCATGAGCCTCTATGACAACTTCCAAGGTGGGGAAGAAAAGGATTGAAGATACCTATTGAAATGAGTAGGAAAATCTTTTCCAGAAGCTTCCAGACTTGCTCCCAAGTCTCTTTGTCCAGAACTAGGTCACTTGTCTACCCTTAGGTTTAAAGAGTTGCGAAAAGGGATATTGAGAAAGCATCTGGCATTTCTGAGTGTCTGTAGTGGGAGATAATTCTTACTAGTAAGGAAAAAGAGTGGGAAAAAGGCTTTCAGATAAGTAACCAACAGTGTCTCCCAGAAGACTTCTCTAAAACTACTCTTGAAAAGTCTCTTTAGGGGCGCCTGGGTGGTTCAGTCGGTTAAGCGGCCGACTTCGGCTCAGGTCGTGATCTCGCGGTCCGTGAGTTCGAGCCCTGCGTCGGGCTCTGTGCTGACAGCTCAGAGCCTGGAGCCTGTTTCAGATTCTGTGTCTCCCTCTCTCTGACCTTCCCCCATTCATGCTCTGTCTCTCTCTGTCTCAAAAATAAATAAACGTTAAAAAAATTTTTTTTTTTTAAAAGAAAAGTCACTTTAACCGCTAGGTCCAATGACTTCCCTCCAGTTGTCCTTGTACTTGACCTCTTTGTGATTTGTTGTTGTTGTTGTTGTTGTTGTTGTTGTTGTTTTGTTTATGTTTATTTATTTTTGAGAGAGAGAGAGAGACAGAGTGCGAGTGGGGTAGGGGCAGAGAGAGAGGGAGGCACAGAATCTGAAGCAGGCTCCAGGCTCTGAATTGTCAGCACAGAGTCCGACTTGGATCTCAAACCCATGAATTGTGAGATGATGACCTGAGCTGAAGTCAGACGCTTAACCGACTGAGCCACCCAGGTGCCTCTGTGATTTTTTTTAAGTTTATTTATTTTGAGAGAGAGAGAGAGAGAGAACACAAGAGAGAGAAATCCAAGCAAGATATGAGCTGTCAGCACAGAGCCCCACATGGGGCTCAAACTCACCAACCGTGATATCATGCCCTGAGTGGAAACCAGAGTTGGACGCTTAACTGACTGAGCCACCCAGGTGACCATCTCTGTAATGTTTTATGTTGCCAGCTCTTTCATTCTTGAAACTCTTTTCTTTTCTATTTTTTTAAAGCTTTTTTATTTATTTTGAGAGAAAGAGAGAGAGAGCGCACGCATTCTTGAGCTGGGGAGGGTCAGAGAGAGAGAGAGAGAATCCCGAACGGGTTCTGCACTGTCATCACAGAGTCCCACTTGGGGCTCTATCTCACAAACCATGAGATCATGACATTAGCTGAAACCATGGGTTGGACGCTTAACCGACTGAGCCACCCAGGCTTAAAATTCTTTTCTTGTTTGTTGCTGTATATTCTCTGATCACTTCTTCACTACCCTTCTTTTCTTTATAGGTTAGTGTTAACATGGGTTTTTAACCAGACCCTGTCTGAGCACCTCTGAACATCTGAACCAAGCAATCCATCCTAACCACGTGACCAAGACCTAACGATAGCTCTTTGTGGTCTACCTCCTTGAGACTTTATATTTGGAAATGGGCTTCCTTTCCCCTCTACAGTCCTGATTCACTCTCAGCCATGACTCTTTCTCTTCTCTGCATTACAGAGGTATTGCTCTCGATAAGGTCCTTAACAGCTTTCTCTTAAGGACAGACTTTTGGTGCTCCTGGGTGGCTCAGTCGGTTAAGCGTCCGACTTCGGCTCAGGTCATGATCTCTCGGTCCGTGGGTTCGAGCCCCGTGTCGGGCTCTGTGCTGACAGCTCAGAGCCTGGAGCCTGTTTCCGATTCTGTGTCTCCCTCTCTCTCTGACCCTCCCCTGTTCATGCTCTCTCTCTCTCTGTCTCAAAAATAAATAAATGTTAAAAAAAAATTAAAAAAAAAGGACAGACTTTTAAAAAATGTTATTTATAACCTCTTACAGGATAGATGCTGGAACTGAAGAGCCCTTTGTTTTTCCACATTCCCTGGGATTTCAGAGTGGAAGCTGAATTGCTCTACAAAATAAAGAGGTGATGAGTTTGGAGTCCCAGAGTTTAAAAGATCAAGAAGAGAGAGAATAGAGTCAGTTGAGGGCTGGTTGATAGAAAGTTGAGAAGCACCTACCACTTACAGCTATATGAGAGAATCTGAATAGACATGTTTAGAGCTGAGTTTTCAAGTGAAACAAGGTGTGATATGCCCCCTCTCCGTAGTATACAAATTTTTATTAAAAACTTCTGAAGCCACCATGTATGTGGTTTGGCTCGATTTCTGACTGACAGCAGTGAGGGGGCCATAGGTTTAGGAAGCGGGCAGTGTGGACAGTCCCACATATGAGTTACATCCAGACTATCAAAGCCTCTCTTGGATCTCTGGTCCTGAGCAGCTTCGATTCTACCCTCCATGTAGCTGCCAGAGTGATCTTTCCAAGACACAAATTCAGGTCATTTCCCTGCTTAAATCTTTTGCTGGCTCCCCAGTTGGTTCTTCTTCTTCCTCTTTAAGTATTTATTTTTGAGGGGGCTGGATAGCAGAGAGAGACGGAGACAGAGGACCCTGAGCGGGCTCTGTGCTGTTAGTGAAGAGCCTGATGTGGGGCTCAAACTCATGAACCAGGAGATTATGACCTGAGCTGAAACCAAGAGTGAGATGCTTCACTGAGTGAGCCACCCAGGTGCCCCTCCCCACTTGGTTCTTCTTAAACCTGGGGTTCTTCATGGATCTTCATTCTCAGGGATCTTCAGTACCCATTAGAACGTTTGTTATATAATCTAGGATTATTTTTTTAAAAAATGTAAGCATAGTCTATAATACCCAGATTACCAACTTATAACAATGTACTTTGAAGAGATTTTATTTTATTTTGTTTTATTTTTAATGTTTATTTTTGAGGGGGGAAGGGGCAGAGAGAGAGAAAAAGAGAATCTCAAGGAGGCTCTACACTGTTAGTGCAGAGCCCAATGAAGGGCTCGAACCCACAAACTGTGAGATCATGACCTGACCTGAAATCCAGAGTCAGACACTTAACTGACTGAGCCACCCAGGCACCCCTTGATGAGATTTTACTATTAGTTTGCACTCATATTTATTGATCAGGGTGGTGCCAGGTAATCTTCTGAAACGACTGAATTTAACTTTTAATGTTGTAAATTATTTTTAATCTCATTGTTCACAGATATATCCTCAGCACCTGAAACAGTGCCTGGCACATTGTAGGTGTTCAATAAAGATCTGTTGAATAAATGAATGAATGAATAAAATATCTTAAACTGAGTTCTGATATTGCTTGAGGTCTCCTCAGCGTGGCATGTGAGGTTCTTCACAATCAAGCTAGGAATACTCAACTAGTAATTTTATCAGACAGTCTGGGCAGGATGTGGAGGCGTAGTCCTTTTTAGAAAATAAAAAAATGAAAGTAGAAAGGATTTATGTACATTTTGACAGGGAAGACGTGATATGCAAATGGTTGCAAATATAATGCAAATGACATGCAACTTCTCATGCAAATGAGCATCCTGTCTTTGGAATCAACTGCCAGAGTATTCACTAATTTGTCTGTGGTACTGGCAGTAAATCTTTCAAGAGCTTAGGATGCAAGTTTCCTTGGTGGGAATGTGTATATATTGGGAGGAGGAGATGGTAGGAAGGGGTCTCTCAAGGAGGAGTCAGTGTGATGCTGTAAGCCTACTTTTTAATATGAAGCTGGTACAGTATACAGCTTCATATAAAGTTATTCTGCCATGACATTTGAAAGGCTAGTGTTTTGGAATTGGCAGAGAGTGTGGGGCAACAAAATGCAAGTCCTTATACCCCTTCAACTCTTTGGCAACGTCACATCTCTGTCCTACCTGTTTCACACCATCCAGGCTGTGGACTACCAGAGTACTGAGTGGGGAGATCCCTGGCCCTAGGTCCTCACCATAAGAACCACAGACGAGCCTGAGATAAGGACTCTTGTAAATTGTATCTGAAGGAGGCTAACAGCCTGATGTAGAGTTCTGTATTTCCTAATCTCATGACAAGAAGAATTTAGCTGAATTTCTGCTAGACCTATTAGAAAAACATCAGTGGTTACAAGAAGCATGGGGGCTTTCTGAGAAATATATCTACTTAATTTCAATGCCAATGATGCGGTCTGACAAAATTGGAAGCTTACTTGGAAATCTAAAGGAAAAAAGTCAACTGATTTTTTCATTATAAAAACCTGTTCTTCCCTGTCCATGATGCGAAAGGAAATTTTTGGTTACACACACTCCTCTCCAATGATTATAAAAATATTGGGAATACAAAATACAAGAGCCTCTAGCAGATATATTTTAACATACTTCAGAATCTGTTTTTTTCCCTGATGCTTTGCTTTGCAATTAGACTCCCAGCTATACAGACTTGGGCAACTTATTCAACTTTTCTAAGACTTAGTTTCCTCATCTGTAAAATAGGAATAACAGAATCCTCAGGAGATTGTTGTGAAGGGTAAAAGAGATAATGCATATACTTAGCACAGTGTCTGGCTCACAGTAAGCATTCCATAAATGTAGCTCTTTGCAGTGGTCATCTGTGGATTTGGTGCTTGGGGTGCATTCACTTTCCATCTGGTAATGGTACCTCATTTTCTTCTGGTGAACGATCATTGTCTCCTCAATCCAAGTGGTTCTAGTGAGACTGACTCCACCCTCAGCACTAGGAATGGAGCATGTGACTTAGGTTTAAAACAATTAGACCATTCCATCCTCTAAGCCACAGTTCTTGATTGAAAATGGGGGCATACATAGAGTTACCACATGACCCCGAAACTCCACTCCTAGATACATACAGGGGAATTGAAAACAGGTGTGCAAACAACAACTTGAATATGAATGTTCATAGCAGCATTATTCCTGTCAGTCAAAAAATGGAAATGACCAAAATGTCCATTATCTGATAAACAGATAAAGAAAATGTTATTATACAGTAGCAATGTTATTCAGTCATAAAAAGGAATGATGTACTGATGTATGCTACAACATGGATGAACTTTGAAAATTTATGCCAAGTGAAAGAAAAAATTCACAAAAGGACACATATGATTTCATTTATATGAAATACCCAGAGTAGATAAAGGGGAGTGGGGAGTGACTGCCAATGGATACAGGGTTTCTCCTTGAGGTGATCAAAATATTTTGGAATTAGCTAGTAGTGATCATTGCGCAACACTGTAAATATACTAAAAAAAACCACTGAATTGCATACCTTAATGTTTATTTATTTTTACTGAATTGCATACTTTACTATTTTATTTTATTATTTAATGGCTATTTATATTTGAGAGAGAGAGAGACAGAGACAGAGCACAAGCAAGGGGTGGGGGGCAGACAGAGGGGGAGACAGAATCTAAGCAGGCTCCAGGCTCTGAGCTGTCAGCATAGAGCCTGGCGTGGGGCTTGAACTCAAGAGGTGTGAGATTATGACCAGAGCCTAAGTTGGTCGCTTAACCAAGTGAGCCACTCAGGTGCCCCTGAATTGCATACTTTAAAAGGGTGAATTTTATAGTATGTGAATTATGTCTCAATTAAAAAAAAAAAAACTAAGCTAGAAATAAAGTGTATGGGCACATGGCTCAAGAAGGCCGATGAAAGCCAGTACAAATGAATCCAACCATCTAGAGCTATGAGGGGACTAAACTAGTTCCCTTCTTGTAGGATTCCAACTTGAGAGAATATAGGGTCTGGAGCTGCTTACCTGTAGAGTCTGAGACCGAATCATCCAACCTAGCTGCAAGCATAGTCAAGAAATGAAGAGACATCATGACCTGGTTACACGTTGGAGCAAGACTAGCTAATTATCCCTGTGTGCCTGGGATTTTCCTGGTTTTAGCACTGAAATCCCTGTGTCCATGTTAGTCACCCTTGTTGGAGCTCTGAATCAAGCTCTACTTGAAACCCAGGACTCCACCTGGGGACTTTCTAATTACAAAGGTAAATAAATTCCCTTTTTGTTTTAGCAAGTGTCACAGGTTCAGTTCTCCAGAGGCAGGCACTAAAACAGACTTTAGGGTTCAAGATGTTTATTAGGGAGCAACACCTATGCAAAGAAGAAAGCAGAAGAAGAATTAGGTAGAGAAAGAAGTAAAAGTGTGATGTGGGCTCTTGGCCACTCCAGCAGAAATCTCTGGAACTAGAATTGCTGGTCAGAAGCTCCCACACTGAAGCAAAATGGCTCGGCCATTATACTCTTTCTGCTCCTTTCACCTCCAAACTTCTAGTGAACCTTCAAATTTCAGCCTAAATGTTGCCACTTGAGGGATGCCTTTCCTAAAAACCTCAGTGACATTAAGTCCCATTGTGCCTGGCTCATCTCCTTTATGTGGTTATTTGATTAATTATGTATTTTTTGGCTTTGTTTTATGTTTTACTTGCATTTTTTTAGTATCATGGAGAAAAGGACTGTTCTGGTTAGCTGTCTAGGTAACAAACAACCTCAAATCTTAGTGGTTTAGGGGCACCTGGGTGGCTTAGTTGTTTAAGCATCCTACTTCGGCTCAGGTCATGATCTCACGGTTTTTAAGTTCGAGCCCCACTTCAGGCTCTCTGATGCCAGTGCAAAGCCTTCTTTGGATCCTCTGTCTTCCTCTTTCCCTATCTCTCCCCCATCTCTCTCCCCGGCTTGCGACGTGCAGCAGGTGCAAGCGCTTTCTCTCTCAAAAATAAACATTAAAAAAAAAATCTTAGTGGTTTAAAACAGAGTTTGACAAAGTAGGGCCCATGTATCACTTCTAGCTCATAGCCTGTGTTTGTATAACTAGAAAACTAAGTATGTTTTTTTAAACTTTTTTTATTAACTTTTTTTAACATTTGTTTATTTTCAAGAGACAGAGAGAGACACAGTGCGAGGGGGGAGGTGCAGAGAGAGAGGAAGACATGGAATCTGAAGGAGGCTCTAGGCTCTGAGCTGTCAGTGCAGAGCCCGACGCAGGGCTCAAACCCACCAACAGTGAGATCATGACCCGAGCTGAAGTCAGACACCAACTGACTGAACCACCCAGGCGCCACCTTTTCACATTTTTTAAGTTTGTTTGTTTACGAGAGAGAGCTCATGCACAGGGGAGAGGCAGAGAGAAAGGAAGAGAGAGAATCCGAAGCAGGCTCCGTGCTGTCAGCAAAGAGCCCAATGTGGGACTCAGTCCCATGAACCTGAGATCATAACCTGAACTGAAATCAAGGAGTCGAATGCTCAACCGACTGAGCCATCCAGGCACCCCTAGTTTTACATTTTTAAGGGGTTATTAAAAACAAAATAAGGGGCGCCTGGGTGGCGCAGTCGGTTAAGCGTCCGACTTCAGCCAGGTCACGATCTTGCGGTCCGTGAGTTCGAGCCCCGCGTCAGGCTCTGGGGTGATGGCTCAGAGCCTGGAGCCTGTTTCCAATTCTGTGTCTCCCTCTCTCTGCCCCTCCCCCATTCATGCTCTGTCTCTCTCTGTCCCAAAAATAAATAAACGTTGAAAAAAAAATTGAAAAAAAAATAAATAAAAAAAAAAAACAAAATAAAATAAGACAAAACAATGACAGCACCTGACAGAGATAGTACATGGTCTGCAAGGCCTAAAATATTTACTATCTGGCCCTTTATAGGAAAATTTTGCCAACTCATGGATTAAAACAACAGTCAGTTTGTTATAGCTCATGATATTACATGCCAGGAATTCTGGAATGGTTTGGTTAGATGATTCTTCTGCCCTATGTGATGGTGACCGGGACCTCTCAGTGACACTTGACTGGATGCTGGTCTGGTCTGAAAGGTCCAAGAAGGCTTCACTCAAATGTCTGGTATCTTCCCTGGGTGGCTGGAAGTCAGGGCTTAGCTGAGCCCCTCTCCCTATCCATGCTGTTTCTATTTCAGGGTGGTTGGACTTATGGCAGAACTGCTCAGGGCTCTAAGAGACCAAAGTGGAAGTTTTCAGAGTAGGCTTAAAACTGAATAGCATCACTTCTGTACTTTATTGGTCAGAGCAATCTCGAGTCAAAGGGAGCCAGCCTAGATTCAAAGGGATGGGATATATACTATACCTCTCAATGATGGGAGTGCAAAGAATTTGAGACCACTTTAATCTACTTCCAGACTAAGTCTGCTCACTTATCGTTAAATCCCTAGCTCTTAGCATAGCACCTATCACATGAACGCAATAAATTTGTTAACTAATGAACATACTGTAGGGGCGCCTGGGTGGCTCAGTCGGTTAAGCGTCCGACTTCGGCTCAGGTCATGATCTCGTGGTTCGTAAGTTCAAGCCCCGCGTCGGGCTCTGTGCTGACAGCTCAGAGCCTGGAGCCTGTTTCCGATTCTGTGTCTCCCTCTCTCTCTCTCTGACCCTCCCCCGTTCATGGTCTGTTTCTCTCTGTCTCAAAAATAAATAAACGTTTAAAAAAAAAACCGAACATACTGTAATAGGCAGAATCTGACCTATTTGTGATACGAAAGTATTAGATTCGGAGCTAGAACAAAGGGTCTAATTGGACCCTTAGCATCATTCTATTCCACATGTTTCATTTAGGGGCATTTATGGTCCCAGCACTGTGCTACATCTCTCAGAGTATTTGAACTTCAGGTTATATCTGTATGTCAAAGGATTTCTGTGAGAATTAAAAGGCGTACATGAGAAAGCTTTATAAACTGTAAAGTTCTGTTTAATGTTGTTATTATTCTCATTGTTGCCCAGGGTGGGCAGTGGACAAGGCCAGAACCCCTAAATACCCTGCCCTGGAGGAAGGCTCCTCAACTTTTCTCCACTCTCCATCTCTTACCCCTGCCAGTTACTGAGGAGCAGACATTAGGAGAATGGAATAGGGTTCCTGTGGCTATGCAATCCATTTCTAGCCAGGGCAGATTTATTTCCCTAGAGTGGCTCTCATGATGGTTCAATCGGTCTCATAATTCCATAATGATCTTGGTGCCAATGCCTCCCACTCTGGGTGTCTCTGCAGAGGCCATGGGGAGATGGGAAGCCACACTAGCTAAACAAATAAGAATGATTAGTTGTGTGTGGCCAGCCCCTTGTCGCCTGAGCTGGCCCATTGTGTGCTCCAGCATATGGAGCAATAAAGATGCTGCTGAGAAAAACCACATTCAGCTTGTCATCTTCATCCAGCTCAGGTAATAAAGTATGCCTTCTCCAGAAGATCTCCCAAGACCCTCTGTTCCAGAGATACTCCCATACCTTTCATTTCATGTGTGTCTTATTTGTTTAAAAAAATTTTTTTTTTTAAATTTTTTTTTTCAACGTTTATTCATTTTTGGGACAGAGAGAGACAGAGCATGAACGGGGGAGGGGCAGAGAGAGAGGGAGACACAGAATCGGAAACAGGCTCCAGGCTCCAAGCCATCAGCCCAGAGCCCGACGCGGGGCTCGAACTCACGGACCGCGAGACCGTGACCTGGCTGAAGTCGGACGCCCAACCGACTGCGCCACCCAGGCGCCCCTAAAAAATTTTTTTTTAAATGCTTATTTATTTTTGATATTGAGAGAGACAGAGCACAAGTGGGGGAACGGCAGAGAGAGAGGGAGACACAGAATCCCAAGCAGGCTTCAGGCTCTGAGCTGTCAGCACAGAGCCCGATGTGGGGCTCGAACCCACAGACTGCAAGATCATGACCTGAGCTGAAGTTGGACTCTTCACTGACTGAGCCACCCAGACACCCCTCATGTGTGTCTTATTTGTGACAAGAGGAAGGGTTTGTCTGCCTGAGTAATACCTCTTCTTCCACCCTTTCCGCAAAAGCTCATATATAGCCTGGGCATGATGTATAAGGTGTGTGTAGGTCTGGGAGTGGAATAATCAGAATACTAAGTGGGGACATAAAGCAGGATCCACATGTGTATTTGTGTGTGATTTAACTTTACCCAGCTTCTATCACCATGTATGTGTAACCAACAGGCATGGAGAAGAATAGAGAAGAGAGAAGAAGATCAGTTCAGCACTTACTGTGTCAGGCACTGTGCTGAATGCTTTACATATGTTATCTCATTTAATCTCCATAACAATTGTTGAAGGAAATACTAATATTACCTCCATGTTACAGATAAGGAAACACCACTGTAAGGTAGGTTAGGGTTAAAGCAACTTGCTTAGCTAGTGAGGAGCAGTCAAAATTTGAGCTGTCCGATGCTGAAGCCGGTTCTTAAACTGCTCCACAGTCCTGAATCCAGGCTCTCTGCTGACAGTGATATTGAATTTTTTTTAAGTTTATTTATTTTGAGAGAGACAGAGGCAGCACGAGAAGGGGAGAGGCAGAGAGGGAGAGAGAGAATCCTAAGCAGGCTCTGTGCTGCCAGTGCAGGGCCTGATGCAGAGCTTGGACCCACAAAGCTGCAAGATCATGACCTGAGCCAAAATCAAGAGTCAGATGTTCAACCTACTGAGCCACCCAGGTGCCTCAGTGGTATTGGATTTGATGATCTAATGTTCTGAGTCATGCCACACTGCAAGCCTTATTGTCCACACATGATCTTCCAAAGCTCTGGTGCTTGGGAACCTTTTTAGGGACAGCGTCAGAGGAGTTGTTCTCCCCTTATTGACTTGCTGACCCAGGACTGTGCTAGCATGTGCAGGCATGGCCAGTCACTGTACCCGTTATGCCCAGGATCCTGTAGCAGACAACATCCCTTCTGCATCTCTCTGCTTGAAGAAGCAGCCCTGGCCCTTATGTAGGGGTCGGCACAGATTGGACCAGGAGAGGGCCCATAGGCTGCCCTACAACAGCCCTGCAGTAGCCTTGTTCTTAGGGCTCTTCCAGGTGTGTGCGTGGGGGTGGGCAGAGACTGAAGTGAACTATTCCAGTCAACTTAACTCAGCCCAAATTTAGAATGTAAAG
This sequence comes from Lynx canadensis, assembly GCF_007474595.2. Taxonomy (NCBI): domain Eukaryota; kingdom Metazoa; phylum Chordata; class Mammalia; order Carnivora; family Felidae; genus Lynx; species Lynx canadensis. The sequence goes on along the minus strand of NC_044303.2, from coordinate 115,486,862 downwards.
TTAAGGGGCGCCTGGGTGGCGCAGTCGGTTAAGCGTCCGACTTCAGCCAGGTCACGATCTCGCGTTCCGGGAGTTCGAGCCCCGCGTCAGGCTCTGGGCTGATGGCTCGGAGCCTGGAGCCTGTTTCTGATTCTGTGTCTCCCTCTCTCTCTCTGCCCCTCCCCCGTTCATGCTCTGTCTCTCTCTGTCCCAAAAATAAATAAACGTTGAAAAAAAAAAAAGAATGTAAAGTTAAACTGTATTGGCCAGTCAGATATCTTGATGTGATGCAGACAAGAGCAAGAGGACTGGTGGTCTATGAGAAGGAGAGATGACAGTATAGCCTGTCTTCAGACCACCTTGGTTCCAGCTCCTGTCCCTGCCTGTCTTTCTTTACATCAGCCTTTTATCATGGATCTGGGCAAACCTGAACTGCTCTGTATGACCAAAGGGTGAGGAAGGCTTGAGGGAAAATCCTGGAGAAGGAGATGTGAACTGGCTGACTGGGTACCATGCAAGGGAAAGAAAAGATAAAAAATGATCCATGGAGGGACAGAGGTGAGACAGGGACTTGGGAGGAAAGAAGTGCTCAAAAGGGGTTTCAGGTTATCTGCTGTGGGGTGTGGGGGATTAATGTTCTCCTCTATCATCTCTATGATACCTGCAGCCATGGGTTCTTGGTGGGGAAATGGAACAGGGTGAGGGACAGCTCACACCTAGGTTATACTCCATCTGCTCCCAGTCTGGTTTCCTGATGGTCTCTGATTGATTTTCAATATACTCTATATGGTATGTTTTCATGTTTCACTAGATACATTTAATTGTGTAATTATGTAAGAAATATATTTGTGGTAAAGTCCATACCATTGTGTGACAGTGTTCATGTGTATAAATGCAGAATGTTTTAATTTATGTACATGTGTAAACTTGTCTGTGTCCTGTGTTTGACTTTGGATGTGTAAGATGTGTGTACGACTGTGGGTGTTTGTGCCAGGGTGTGGGGCTTGTGGCTCTTTTCCAGAGGTGGCTGCAACGATATATCCCAACCCGTGTGTTCTCTTTACAATATGTCAACTTTTCCCATAGACAGATGGTCTCTCTTTCCTTCTCCTTAAATGTGGACAGACCTCTCTGAGTCTCTCAACCAACAGAATATGGCATAAATGATGCTATGTCCCTTCTGAAGGTAGATCATTAAAGTACCAGGCACTTCTATGTTTTGTTCTCTTGGGATGCTCATTGTTGGAAACCAGCTACCAAACTGTGAGGAGGCCAAGCAGCTACTAAAAGAGGCCGCTTGTCAGTGTCCTGGCTGACAGCACCAGTTGAGGTCCCAACTGACAGCCAGGATCAACTTCCAGCCATGTGAGTGAGCATCTTGCCTTTACTGAACTACACCAGCTGACAGTACACAGAGCAGGGTTGATTCTTCCCTGCCAAGCCCTGCCCAACCTGCTAAATAAATGATTATTGTTTTGGGATGCTTTGTTGTGCAGCAGTGGATAGCAGGAACAGGGCTGTACCTTTGCCCTGTGTGTATGTGTGTTCCTGTGGTTTGCTGCCTTTGTGGGTGCCTGCAGGCAGTGCATTTGTGTCACATGTCTGTGTACCTGAGTAGGTGTGTGCTTGAAGGTGTTTCTGGAGACAGAATCATGGTTCTGGGGTTTTGCTTCGGCCTCAGTGGGAGTTTTTTGGTGAGAACCCTTTGAAATCTTGCCTGTCTTCTAGGTCTCTTCTTTTGAGTGCTTTTCCTTTGAACCAGAGACGCCTGTTTAGCTGAGAGCAAATGCAGCTTAAATTTACTGACCTTTTCTGGCTGAAGCCCCTCGGAGCTGCCAAGGCCTTCTAGCAGGTGAGAGGCTGCCATACAGAGGCCTCATATCCCTTTTGCAGGGGGCATTTTGTTATTTTTCTTTTCCTGCTAATGAGGCCTTCAGAAATGAACCAGAGACGGAGCAAAGTATAGTCACTGGGGTCCTTGAGGTCTCTTGGGGTAGAGATACCTAGAATTCTGGAGTTCCACCAAGGAAGCTGCTTATATGGGCTGAGATGTGCCCAGGTTTCAGTGTGGAGATCATCTGGTTTCCATTCTGCCTTGGTTGCTGCCACCCACTCCATCTGTGTGCAGCCCAGAAGTGGAGGGCCCTGGTTCAGACGGCCAGTTCCTCTTGGTCTCCTTGGCAGTGCCCCTCAGCTTCTTGCTTCTTCCATGTTGGCAGCTCTACTCAGCTTGCCTGGGAACACTGAGAGCTCTGGCTTCATTCACATCCCTGCCCTTGACTGACTTTCAGGACCTCTAAAGTGCTGTTGTCCAAAAGAGCTTTCTGTGATGACAGAAATGTTCTATAATCCATGCTGTCTGATACAGTTGACATTATTCACATGTGGTTCTTGAGCACTTGAAAAGAGGCTAGTGTGATCCAGGAACTGAGTTTTAAATTTTATTTCATTTTAATTAATTTAAACCTAAATACTGCATGTGACTGTTGGCTATCATATTGGGCAGCACAGATCTGATGAGTTCAAAGAGTTTTGCTGTATCTGTAAAATGGGAATAAAATTTGCCCTATCTGTCTCACAGAGCTGTCTGGAGCAAACAAGATGATGAATGGGGAAGAATTTTACTCACATAAGGGATTTGGAAACAAAGACAGCCGTGTGAACTGAGTGGGCCTATTCTTTTTTTTTTTTTTAATGTTTATTTACCTTTGAGAGACAGAGAGAGTGAGAGCAGGGGAGGGGCAGAGAGAGAGGGAGACACAGAACCCGAAGCAGGCTCCAGGCTCCGGCACGAATTGCGAGATCATGACCTGAGCCAAAGTGGGACACTCAATGGACTGAGCCACCCAGGTGCCCCTAAATGGGCCAATTCTTATAGTTCTGTTAATACTTCTGTTTTATAGTCCTTGTTGGACTGTGTTGATTTGATCTGTTTACATTTCTGTATCTCTCATCTAACCCTGAGCTCTTTAAGGGTAAGAACCCAGTGGTACTATTTCACAGCTGTATCCCCATAGCCAACAGCTGGCATGTAGTTTGGTACTCATGTTCAAGTGAATAAAATGTCTGGAGTCCAGGAAGGATTTCTGGCAGAAGGATTTAAAGTGTATGGTGAAAGCTGAGGGGGAGGGGTGCAGAGAGGAAGAGGAAGCAGGACAGGACAATTTGATGATGAGACAGAGCTGGGGCTCTTGCTCCCCATGCTCAATATTCTAGGCCAATCCAGAGGGAGCAGGGAGCCAATTCCTGCTGCCAGAAATGCTTTCACACACTGGGTATCAGGTTTGTGGGAGCTTAATTGAGAAAGGCTGATGAGAGGAGAAATGATCTACTCAACACATTTTCCTTATTGAGGAAGGCTAATTGATCATCTAAATCTCTTGCCTAGCAGGGCTCTGGGTATGCCACAGCAGGGCTGTGGTTTCCTTTGATTGGTGGTGGTCAGGTTGAAGGTAATTTCTCAGGCTCTGTACTCTTGCAAGCTTTTGCTCTTCTGGGGCGTGGAAGAGGGATCTTGGAAGCTCTCCAATAGAGCTGCAAGAAGAGGTGGCTTTTTGTTTGTCATTTACTTATTTAAAAGAAAAATTTAAACTTATTTCTGCTCAATTCCAAGAGTAATACATGGAAACAGAGAAGAGATTTCTGTGATCCCACCACCCACCATCCCACCATCCCTGGACCTCAAACTTCCCACCTTTACAGTGGTTCTTCTTGTTTGGGGGCCATGAAAGTAGGGGCTGTTTAGGCTCAGTCCTGCACACTGATTTTAGCAGCTGAGAAGACTTGAGATCAGAGCTAATTCTCCTGGGAAGGAGGTTCTCAGGTCTTTTCAACGTTTTGAGGCCTGGGGAGATTCAGAATTTCTCTTTCCCCTACACATCAACTGATTAGAGCTGTCCCAAGGAGGCAGCCAGGTTCCTATGAGTGTTGGCAGCTCTGTGTCCAGCTGGACTCTTTTCTTGGCCCATGCATTTATTTATTCATTCTATTATAAGATTTGAGCTTATTCTATTTATAAGCATAATACTCTCGTAGCACTTTATTAGTATCTTTTTATAACATGTGTCAGGCTTGATTGTACTTTATATGTTCATTCTGTAATTTACCACTGATGTAATAGATATTTGTTGAACGTTTATTATTTATCCTCATGCTACTAGGAAGTGACACAAGCTAGAATTATTGCTGGGCTACTCTTGCTAGCCTCTTGGGTGTTCCATGGAAAAAGTGAACTGTTCTCTGTCCTTTCCCACTCAGTCCTAGGGAAGTGTCCTATGTAGACCTTTCTTAAAAACTGACACTACCCACTCCACTATTGCCCAGAGGCTTGTTCTCCTTCCCCAGGCAAACCGAAGTTTGCTCATGGGTGCGATTTCCCATCTGTTTGAAGTAAACATAATCAAGAAAGTATATTAACTGCTAGAAGCCCACATTATACCTCAAAAATGTCAGAAAAAACCCACAAACTTGAGACAGGTGGATTGCTCATGGGGAATACCTGTTCGGGGGAAGTCACTGCTTGTTTGGATTGTACTTTTCTCCACTCATGATTGACCAGGAATCACTGTGTCTGGACTCTCAGGGCCTGAGGGAGCGCTCCATTTTACTAAGCAGGTTAAACTACTCTGGTCAAGGGGAAGGTCTTATGGAAAAAGAACAGGACTTTGGGAGGCACTCAAATCTGGCTTACATTCCCAGTTCTACCACTTCCTGACTATATGACTTTCTACAAGTTCTTCAACTTCTTTGAGCCTTAGCTTCCCCACCTATAAAAAACGGATGGCTGTTCTGATCTCAGGAAGTTTTGAGAATATATATATATATATATATATATATATATATATATATATATGCAACACCTGGCACATATAAGATATTCAGTGCTCTAGCAGCATTTGAGCTGTAGGGTACTTTGAAAATAATTGGTCGTTTTTAATTCACACAATACATAAGCATATAAAGTAGACGACTTATAGGTGACCTCTCTGCACGAATTTTCAAAGGACTATTTACAGCTTAAGAGTCTCGGATTTATCTATTCCACACTGAGTGGCAACAGCTTAATTTATTTCTACTTCTCATGCCCGCTGGTTTCCTTCTGATGTTCCTTCCGCTAGAAAGAAATTACAGTATTGGAAAATCAGAAATGAAACTTCGAAGTCCCATTTTGGTCTAGCTTGGAAGCAAAATCAGCCCCGCGGCGATCTCCTTCAGATGTCTCACGCTGGCGGAGGGTTACAGCTGAAAAGCCGACTCATCACGTGTGCGTTAGTGGGCGGGACTTAACAGAAGCGGGGGGGGGGGAGAGGCGGGGCTTAAGAGCTACCAGAGCAGAAAAGAAAGGGAGGCGGCCGCTCGTCGTCCTGGAAGGCAGCAATTGGGTGAGGTGGGAAGTGACGTAATAAGTGCGCGCTCACAGATTCAGAAGGTCGCCGCGGCGTCTGCGCATGGGGAGCTGGTTGCCGCTGCAGCCGCCTGGAATTGTGGGGGTTGTGTCTGCCCCTCGGCTGCCGGGCGGGAAGCCGAAGGTAGGGGCGGTGAGGGCCACCCGGCCCTGGGGCTGCGCGGGGGGCTCAGGGCGCTGTCCGAGCCTCCTCCCACCAGCGGCCCCGGCGCCTTCCCAGCACTGTTGCGGGGTCCCTACACATCCCCTCCCTGTCCCCGTCACACGCACATCTCGTCCCTCCCAAACGGGACGTCCAAGTGGGCCCTGGCCTCAGCCTAGGAGTCGCCTTCCCTACCTTTTGTGCTCAGAGAGTTTCCAGTAATTCTTATTAAGTGCCAGATGAGGCGGTGGGGATTCCGAGATTAGCTCTTGATTCTGCATCTGTTCCCTTTCTCCCACCCTCAGTTTCTGCATTTAACTGCTCCTTTGTTGAAATTCTGGTTCTTGGCAGAGGCCAGGAATTCACCATATGGAATTGCCCTCTACTCGCGTCGTGTTTCCACTCCTATCTTGTGTTTTCCTTTTTCCTGGTAGGTCGAAGACTTGCCTTTGAAGTACAGGTTACAGACTTTGTTGTTTTTCAAATCAACTAAGAAGTTGTGTACATCCCTGGGCTTTAGTAACTGATTTCATTTAAAGTGGAGCATGGGCACCTTCAGTGCTTCCCCGGCGTTTCTGATTCACGTGGTCCTGAAATCCTTGCCTTGAGATTCTCCGCTTCAGAAGGGAATCCACTGACGTTTGAGCCCCTGAAATGGGGTTCTGGCGGGGAAAGAACAGGAGTCAGGAAATGCCTGGCACCAGAGAGGCCAGTGTGGGGTTTCTTTTCACAGTAGAAGCTAGAGGACCGTTTGATGCTACACACACACACACACACACACCCCACCGGTATGTGGTCAGTTGGATTCAAGCCCATCTGGCTTTCTGACCTCAATAAAACAAAACCACAAACTGGAGGATTAACCCAGAGTGGGTAGGCAGAAGAACGAATCCTCCAGGTTTGCTAACAAAAGAAAGTGATGTGTTTGTAAACACTAAGAGTGTTTGGACAGTGTGAAAGATGTTTTGGTATATATTGGTGTGTCTTTTTACCTCTCACAGCACCCAAACTTTATTTTCTGATGAAAATATAGCCACATTTGGGGATTGGATAGGACTTTGATAGCTGGGGTAGGAGGATATTAGATTTGATGTTTGTGTAACATGGATCAGTTGAGAACATGGCCCTTAGGTTTTTAAGAGGGTGTTGCCACGTGGGGTTTATTTTGGCTTTTCTTTGGGTTATTTAATGAATTTAATATGCTAATTGATACATGTGTTGTTATGATGAAATTGGGTACAGAAAAGGCTTATTGCCCCCATTTTACAGATGGTGGTAATGGGGGATATATTAGTACAGCTGTGGTAACCCAGAATGAAAAGTTGTCTTGTTCTTGGATTCCTGCTTTCTTTGCCTTCCCTGATGTCTTTGAAGGCTATTTATTACTCAGTTCTCTACAGAGGACAACTTTGAGCCCTGGTGTGTTTCACTGACACACAAAATCTAATTAAGCAAAACTGAAAAGCAACAAAATGGGTTTTGTAACAAACATGCTAGCACTTCTTGAGTGTTGTTTTCCTTTAGAGTGGTATATGTATATCACTTAAGTGATGTCGCTGTCCAAAGCAGTTTTGAAAATCCACATCTGAAATAGTCTTCAGAGACATTTTTGAACTATGTTAGCGATCAACTTCATTAATACATAATACTATACTTTTTTTTTTTTTAACCCCAAATGGTATGGTTAAGCAACCTTGTTAGCTAGCTTGTCTTCAGATGAGTAAACAGTTCTTTTGAAGTGGACATAATACATTTTTGGTGTGTGGTGAACATTAGTTTTGAATCTGAGTCTATCACTTATTAGCCATATGACCTTGGACAAGTCACCTCTTAGGCTCAGTTTTCCACTGCCTAAAAATGGGAATCTTGGAGCACCTGGCTGGCTCAGTTGGTGGAGCATCCGACTCATCTTGGGGCTGTGAGTTCAAGCCCCATGTTGTGTGTAGAGATTACTGTACTTAAAGGTAAAATCCTTTAAAAAAATGCAGATACTTACTTGGAAGAGTGATTAAATGAATGGAACACATTAAAGACCTAGAAATAAAATAAATATTTAGGCCATCAAAGATTGAAGATTTGCTATTAATGAGAATATTTTTTGAAAAATGAGTCTCTAAAGGCATGTTGTACCTTTTTCCAAATAGGTATATGCCTTCCAGTTTTCTGTTCATTATCTTTGTGGATTCATGCTCTGACCTCATCCTACTTCTTGTCTTCTTTTTCATTCATTTTCTGTCCTTTCCCAAGTGAGTCAAGTTGTGCTGCAGAGGCTGTCTGCCAGTCTCTTGGAGTAAGCCTCTTTTCAGGAGAGCTAATCTGACCATTGTTACAATGCTAGCCCCTTGGTCATGTGTTCCTGGGGATTTTTCTCTGGGGCCTCAGCTGGCTCTTAGACCACGCTCTGTAGCACAGGCATCTCTAACTCCGGGATTTGGTGTCAATTTGGAGACCTGTCCTTGTGAGGCTAATCTTTTCTCTTTCTGAACAAGGATGAATACTTGATTCTTCTCTGAGTTAGCCTTAAGCTGGAGGCCTTAGTTTTTCACAACATAGAGCTTCTTGTTTTAAGTACGTGTGGTCTAAAGGGGCAATATCCTACCATTTTCTTCATTTTCTTTCACCAAGGGCTTCACTGCTGGGTAGAGGAGGAGGAGAATAGCCCCTTGCCATTCAGGTGGGCTTTGGGTAATCCCTGATTCCTAGCATCAACAGTAATTGAGTTTGAGACAAAAACCTTGTAAAAGATAGAAGCTGCTCAGGACACATGTGAAGAATCTCCCAGAATTTTACTGACTTAGGAAGGGCTTACACCTGGCATCCATTCTTGTGCTATTTTCCACCTTGGAGACAGAATCCAGGAGCAAAAGAATTATGTTCAGCTCAAACTTGTAGTTCCTTTGGGTTCCACCAGGCAGCACATGGAGAATGGTGTGATTGTGTTGGTTGGCTAAGTCTGTCCTCGTTCCGCTTATAGTGCCCTTGATTTTGGTGTTTTAGGCATGGAGAAGCTTCTTAGTTACGGGCTGCTGTAACAGAACACCATAGACTGGGTGCTTAAACAGCAAACATTTATTTCTAGAGATTGGACCTGTGAGATCATGGTGCCAGCATGGTCAGGTTCTTAAAGGAACTGGGTCAGCTCTTCAGACATCTAATGAAGTGATTGTCAACCTTTTGTTCATTATCACCTTTTGAGACACCCCCTTCCATTTGTCCCCCCGTCCCTGCCGCCCCCTGTGAAATTTTAATACCACTGATACTCTGTGTATCCGTTTATGTACTGTGGCCCTTTGGAGGACCATAAACTTAAAATATCTAAGATTTTTCTAACCCAAGAATCAATCCCCCCCACCTTGCAGTGGGGTGATACTGTCTTCATTGAAAATACATGGTCTAAAACAGCCACCAAGGCATGTTTTATATCTAGAAGACCAGCTATTACCACACCAACCACCAGTGAAAGGGGGAAAACTTTATTTTTACTTGTTAAAAAAAATTTTTTTTTTTAAATATTTATTTTTGAGAGAGAGAGATAGAGACAGAGTGCTAGCAGGGGAGGGGCAGAGAGAGAGGGAAACACAGAATCTGAAACAGGCTCCAGGTTCCGAGTTGTCAGCACAGAGCCTGACGTGGGGCTCGAACTTAGGAACCATGAGATGATGACCTGAGCCAAAGTCGGATGCTCAGCTGACTGAGCCACCCAGGCGCCCCAGGGGAGAACTTTATCTCATGCATACTTGATATCAGCCTTATAAAATCGTTGGTGTTACCCCATTTTACAGATGAAGAAATAAGCTCAGTGAGGTTAAGTAATGTGACCAAGGTCAAAAAGTTTGTTGATCTTAAAACCCAGTTTGACTCCAAAGTGATTTCTGTTGTTGAGTGCTATCCTCCTCTCACCAGGAGTCTGTTGTCATCAGCAGGACATTTGACCATTCACCTTCTTTTCACAAGGGCTTCCTAGGTACCAGGCCCAATTCAAGATGTTGAGGACACTAAAGTGGGAAAGAGATCCTGCTATTGAAGAGCTCGCTGAGTTTTCCAGCATGGGATGCTTTAGGGCTAGTGTCCCTGTCACCTAGTCTTATTTTACTTCTTGTGAGATGGCTAGCAATAGCTAAGGGCTTTCATGGAAAGATTTGAGCTAGTTGGCCTTTAGGAGGGTCTAAGCTGTGAATATGTCCCTCCTAGTTCCATCTGCCAACCAGGTGAGCTGTTTCTAATCGCTGAGCCTGTTGCATAAAGTCTGTAGCAGGCTCAGGAAACTCCTTGGCCATTAGATGCTTGTAAACATGAGGATTAGTAAGAATCTCATTTCTATTTTTCTTACTGCTATTCCTAATAATTCAGAGCAGAAGTTGTTTTGTCCCTTTCTGAAATTATTCCATGTTGTCTGGTTCAAAACCTAATGCTGTTGAGAGGATTGGAGAAGAAATGGAATATGTGTGGAGGTGGAAGGAGGAATAATTTTTCCTCGACTTCTTTAAAGGGGCTGGAATTACTCTTTACTGTTATTCTTTTCCTCCAAATCTTGGGACTTTTGAGGTGTTCCATTTACCATCTGTTTCTCTGATGCCTCCTTGGCCTTCTTTTTTCACAGCTGTGTCTGCTGTGTTGGCTCACGTGTTCCTGTACCAGAAGTTGGAGCCTTTGGGTAGTGTCTGATGTTTAGCCCATGTCACAGTCCTATCCACAGAAAAATGGGAAGGGGTATGTTTCTGAGGTCTGCTTGCTGGCTGTGTCTTGACTGAGGGTGTGGGTGTGCCTTTTCATTACCTGTTATCATTCCGGGCAGAGGAATATCACATCAGTGAACTGATCCATGTCCTGCTACTTGCCTTTTTGCAAGTCGTGTGCCTCTTCTGTCTTAGGACAGGAAGGAGTTATAGAAACTGAAAGAAGAATCACAGATGCCTCTCTTAAGTCATGTGAGGAAGGCTCATACCAGTGGACTTTTAAATGAGCATGTCTTTATGTCTGTATATAGTTTCATGCTTTTGCCTCTCTCTTTTCTGTGAGGCTCCCAAGGGGAGTCAGCAGCCATCTGACCAAAGGGGTCAGCAGCCATCTGACCATACTCAAGAAAACTAGCAGGCTTCAGTTCAATGGAAGTAACATAAAGTAGGACAGTCGATACAGACAGCATTGATTGGCCACACTTTGAATCCATTGGGTAGTAGACATTGGAAACTTAAGGGGCAAGCTCCTAAGCAAGGTATTTAAGGTTGATTTTTTTGACCCTCCCCATCCCTAGTCATGGGGAAGTGGGTTTGATTGTATTCCTGAAGCACAGTCTCTGTCCTTGGGCCCAGCTGCTCAAGTCTGAAATCATGGTATTTATGGGTTGCAAGAGATCATTCTAGGGGTCTTTATATCAATTTTATTGGAAACATCAGGGCTGGGTCTGTTTCAGATCCAAGGAATGACTGTTTGTGGTTAGGTGAGTGAAGAGTCAGTAGATAGCCTTCAGGTTCTGTCATCTTCCAGTGGTTGAGTTTTGGATTTGGTGATTTCTTGCTTTACTGATGACAAAATTGAACTCCAGCGAAGTGAAATGGGCTATATACCTTTTTTAGAACCATCGGGATATTACTGGCAGAGCTGAGACTCAAGCCAGAGGGTTCACAGAGGGTGGCCATAGAAGTTGTTAACATTATTTAAAGCCTTATAAAGATGCAAGATGCTGTTGCAGTTAAAAAATCTCCAGGGAGGGGAAAAAAGTCTCCAAAGAAGGAGAAGGCCCCACCTCCACTGACTGCTTTATTCCTTATCTTAGAACCCTCACTGGTGAGGTTTTTGGCTGTCATGCTGATTTCTTTCCCATTCATGTTCAAGTGAGTTTCCTGTTGATCTTACCCCAGAGGAAATAGATATGAAGTTTCCCCCTATTTTAGAAACAAAGAAAAAGTGCTCAGGCCAGGCTGTTCTGAGTGTGTTCTGTAAAGAATGGGGCCAGTGCACCAGTGGACCTTATCTGGTGATCCAAGAAAATCTGTAATACATCACTAAAAAAGAGTGAGGGAATGAATGGTATGTCAGAGAGGTTTAAAAAATTCTGGAATCCGCTCACTTGGTTTCATACTCTGCTGTTTACTTACTAGCTGTCAGATCGGAAACAGGCTCCAGGCTCTGAGCCATCAGCCCAGAGCCCGACGCGGGGCTCGAACTCACGGACCGCGAGATCGTGACCTGGCTGAAGTCGGACGCTTAACCGACTGCGCCACCCAGGCGCCCCAACTAGCTGTCAGATCATGGACAAGTTACTTATTTTCTCTAAACCTTAATTTCATGATCTGTAGAATGGGAATAGTAATAGCTACTCTTGAAGCTGTCTTGAGGATTGAGAAAATACGAATGGAAAGTGCTTCCTCTCTGTATTTTCAGTCATGTCAACAACTGTAGTTTCTATTTCTTGACCCAAGACTTGGTTATAGGATAAGTTGGGTTGACCAAGCGAGTATTATCTTAACCATCACATCATTGTCTGTCTCCTTTGTTGGTTGATTATTCATATCATTAGTCACAGCTAGCTCGTGCTGAATAACTAGAAGTCATGAATAGCAGGGAACTTTGAAGCGTCTCTGCCATCTTCTTTCTTACTTGGCTTAGTTCTCACCTTTCTGGTGCTGTCTTTAATTGGCTGCCCTGGCTAGTGGGCCTTGTTTCCTGGCCATTGTCTGACATGGGGATGTAATGGAGCAGGGCTGGCTGTCCAGAGTCTGCCTGGGGCCCTCTGACAGTATGTTTTCCTCGTCTCTTGCCTTCTCTTCAGCCAGACATGAAGGAATTAGCTTGTTACGGGAACTTTGACTTCTGTCACAGCTTTTTTTTCTGATTTGTATGCCCATTTCTGGTCCTTGTGCAAGGTCAGGGAGGCACAGTCAAATACACTCACTTGGATTTTGTGTTCAAGTTGACTCTCTTTGAGATTGACAACTAGTTCAGTGTAGCAGTGGGGGTGCGAGTGGGGAAAAAGCCCTTGAAGCTACTACCCGTTTTTATATTGATCTCAAGCTGATTTTTAAACAAAACCTGAGTACCATAATTGTAGATTGTGCCTTACATCTCTGAATGAAACAAATAGGGTAAAACCTTATTATTTGTGGGGAAGACTGGTCTGAATTGGTAAAAAAAAAAAAAAAAAAAAAAAAAGAAAAAAAGAAAAAGAAAAGAAAACAACTGAGGAGTCTTTTCAGAGAAATGCTATTGTCTTAGATTTTTTGGCAAGCCTCTGCAGTATCTTTCTGATATAGTCTTATTGCTTCCCTTGTTTTCCTGCTTCTGAGTTCTTATGGGAGCCTCCTTCTATACCCTATATGCAATGTTCCTCTAGGACATTGTGTACCACTGCCCTTTGCAGTCTTCCTAAATGTAGTCCTGATTGGAGAAGAGTCTTTCTAAAAAGCAGTCAGTGGCACCCCCTGGCTGCTGCTGAATAAATTCCAAATATGTTAGTTGTCCTGATGTTCTGTGCCTATCACGGTGTATCCTTGTCCTACCACTTTAATTATGTTCTACATTGTTACCCACATGTACCCTTTGCTCTTGATAAACTGGTCCACGTGATCCTCTAAACATGACTCCTGTTAGTGTCTCAGCCAGTGCTTTTGCCCAGAGTCCCCTCTCCTTAGTTTCCTACTTAAGCTTCACAGCTGCCTTCTTCAGTGAGTCTTGTGTCATACCTCATCTGTATCCCCATAGCAACACTTTGATTATAGAATTTAGCATACTTTATCCTGGTTAGTTATTTTGTCTCTTATTTAATATGAGCTTCTCAAGGACATGGCCTGTGCTTATTTTATATTTCCAGCATAATGCTTAGTATAACATGGACACCAATAAATGCTAGTTGAATGAAGGGATATATGAAAGCTGAGAAATGGTACCAGTCATGTTCAGTTCCCAACTCTTTGCTGAGGCATTCCTTGAACACTAGTCACAGTGAGTCTGGCATGCTCAACTCCCAGAGCCTTTTGTGTAAGTCTTACCTTCCCACCAGGGTTAGAAATTCCCAGAGCTGGGGGTCGGGGGTGGGGGCAGAAAACGCATTCCTCATTCCTCATTGTGTACCAGCCCCCAGCACAGTTCCTGGCATGTAGAGCGTGTTTCATAAGTACTTGTGAATGAGAGAGTCCTGCTCTTTGTCAGCTGATGTGCCTACCAATTTATCAGCCTCCCGTGTTGGTCACTGGCCAGGGGTCTCCAACTCAAAGGTGTTTTCAGGGCCAGGTAGGGAACAGTGTGAGCAACATGGAACAGTGTGCCTGTGTCAAACTGGAGTGTTCATGTGTTCATGGGGAGCAGCTGCTACTCAGCCTGTTGTCATGAGTGAGTGTGGCTCTAGTGTCATCATCTCCTATTACAAGAGAAGCCAAAAGTCCAGATTTTTATATGAAATACCCAGGGAATACCAGAGTACATATCTGGTCCAGATTTGACATCGAGGCTACCCATTTGTGACATATTTAAATTCCTTACAGAAGAAGAAAGGGAGCAGAAGCTAGCACCTGAAAGCTTTTGAGGGAGTTTTGTTGAAAGCCTAGCTTTGGTTAAGGGTGTCTTGTAATTTTCTGTGGGTAGTCACTTAGTCTTTTGAGTCAAGTCTTTCAGAGACCACCTGTGTTTTGCTTCATCCTCCCTTGCATTCTTTTTTTTTTTTTTTTTTAACATTTATTTATTTTTGAGACAGAGAGAGACAGAGAATGAACGGGGGAGGGTCAGAGAGACGGAGACACAGAATCCGAAACAGGCTCCAGGCCCTGAGCTGTCAGCACAGAGCTTGATGCAGGGCTCGAACTCACGGACCGCGAGATCATGACCTGAGCCGAAGTCGGCCGCTTAACTGACTGAGCCACCCAGGCGCCCCTCTTGCATTCTGTCCCTAGAAAGATGATGACCTAGAGACTTGTATGATTTTTGCCCTATTGCCCGGCCTCTGCCGAGGCAAGTTTGATGGTTGTTCTTGTTTTTGTCTCCTGCTAAGGGCCTGGCGGTCAGCCTGATATAACGTCCCAGGGATCATTCCTGTTAATGGCTTCTTTGAGGAGGAGTTCTGGGTGAACTGGCATACGTGAAAGGGAAGTATATTGTACAGAATTATTGCCTAGATGTGGTTGGCCAGGGGGCAAAGTAGCATAAGGGCCAGGAGGAAATCTGTACCTTCGTGGAGGCTTTTGCAAGGCAATATCTTACCCTCTGGCTGCCCTGTTCTTTTTTTTTTTTTTTAATTTTTTTTTTTAAGTTTATTTATTTTTGAGACAGAGAGAGACAGAGCATGAACGGGGGAGGGTCAGAGAGAGAGGGAGACACAGAACCGGAAGCAGGCTCCAGGCTCTGAGCCATCAGCCCAGAGCCGGACGCGGGGCTCAAACCCACGGACCGCAAGATCGTGACCTGAGCCGAAGTCGGACGCTTAACCGACTGAACCACCCAGGCGCCCCTGCCCTGTTCTTTTCATAGTCCCTAAGGGCCTCTGGCATAGCTTAGTTGCTTGGCAAACTTACGTTTTAGTCCTGAAAGTGTTGCCACCAGTGGTATCTCCATCTGAGACTGAAGCAAGCTGGTTGATTACCTCTGGAAGAATACATGAGAAACTGGAGAGTGGTTGTCTTTGGTGAGGGGCCCTGTGTGGCTGGGGAGTGGGGGAGGAGGGAGACTTATTTTTCACTGTATACAAACTTTGTGCATATATTGTTAGTTTTTTGTTTTTTGTTTTCATTTTGTTTTTTTTTTTGAGAGAGCAAGAAAGCGTGTGCGTGTGGGAAGGGCAGAGGGAGAGAGAGAGGGAGAGAATCATAAGCAGGCTTCATGCTCAGTGAGGAGCCCTATGTGGGGCTTGATCTCATGACCATGAAATCATGACCTGAGCTGAAATCAAGAGTCTGGATGCTTAGCTAACTGAGCCTCCCAGAAGTCTCTGTTACTATTTTTTCAAATATCACTGGATAGACCCAGGTATGGCCTCCTCTTAACATTTCACTCTGCCCTCACTGTGTGCTTTCTGTAAACACCTAGAACCAGTTACTGTAGACTGTCCCTTGGAGGTGACAGCCTTGTTTCTTTGTTTCGCAGAAGTGTCTTAGGCTTTCTCTACCAGAAGTCTTGGGAATAACAGTCAGGCTTCACATATGTTCATGTTTTTAAAGGGCTTTCAAATATGTTTTTTTTTTAAAGTTTATTATTTCTGTGAGAGAGAGCATGTGTGCACATGCAAACGGGGGAGGGGTAGAGAGAGAGGGGGAGACACCAAATTTGAAGCAGGCTCCAGGCTCTGACCTGTCAGCACAGAGCCTGAGGTGGGGCTCAAACTCCTGAACCTCAAGTTGATGACCTGAGGGGAAGTCAGATGCTTAACTGACTGAGACACCTAGGTGCCCCAGGGCTTTCAAATATCTTATCTGATTCTTACAACATCCCCATTTTATAGAGGTGAAAAATTGAGGTTTGGAGAGTCTAAATTACTTACTGAGGGTCATACAGCTTGTCAGGGTAGGGCTGTGGCTAATCCAGGTAGCCTTCATGTTCCTACCCCTTGCTTTTAGATCTTAATGTCAGTGAGGTAGTCTTCCTTTTTGGAATTCTCTTAGAGGTTTCCAGAGCTGTTTCATTTGGGGCCTTCCCCCTTAGGACTCTCTGGAAAAAAGTGGTTAGTAGTAGGTTTCTCCATTTTCCTAGTTAGGGTAAACTAAGGCTCCACTGGGGCCTTATCTTTTAGGGAAGCTTGAATTAATAGTTTTGTTTCCTTTTCTTTGCTGAGTATTATTGCTGCTATTAAGCAGAGGGCTTTGTTTCCAGGTTACATATCTTTTTAGCAAAGAAGTAAGGGTGGAGTAGAACTAGAAGGACTCAGGTTGTTCTTGGATATAATTTAATGCTCCACATCCCAGAGAGAGTAAACATTGTAAAGTGTGCAAGATGGGTTTGGATTAATATCCTGACAACATATGGCTTGGCATGTAGGGCACTCCTGGGAGACCCTTCTCACCATACAAAGCCTGCCTTTGCCAGGTGGCCCCTTCCCACAGGTCTTCCCAGCAGCTGTTGTGCACCTGGGTGAATCATCAGCTTTCCTAAGCTTCTGGGGAGAAAACCCAATGTTAACTGTTAAAAGTCCTCATATAAGAGGTGAAATAAACAGGCAGTCCTGAGAGACCAGTGTGTTTCAGTACTACTTAGCTTCCCCTGCATTTGTCCAGGGTAATCACTTCCGTTAGAAACACTGGCTATTTGTCACCGCTGATCTCTTCAGAATACAGCACTGAAAATCATCTTGCCCTTTCTACTCTGCTGCCCCCGAAGTCATGGGTGTAAAAGGTCTCTGAAAGCTCTAGAGAGGCAGTGGGCAACATGGAAGGAAGGCTTAGTTGCTTCTAATGACCAAGCAGAAATTTTTTACTTTTTACTTTTTCTATTTCTACTTAAATCAGACTTAGTTTACCTGCAAAGAGGATTCTGTATATTACAGACAGAGCTCAGAGTGGAAGAGGATCTTGGTACTTCTTCTGCAGTCTCTCAAGGGAACTTACTGCGGACACATAGAGATCATGCTTGGATTGTCTTTTCCTCCCCCAGCTCTGAGGTGCAGTATGCCAAGAGTGTTGCCCCAGAGATAGGTACCAGCTGATGGCTTAGTCAGGGTGTCGCTGGCTGGCAGCTTTGTGGGTTTGGAACCCTAGCCAGTTCACCTAGGTTTAAGTTCCAGTGGGCTCTCTGAAGCACATGAAATTGATGAGACCATCAAGTTGTAGTTCCAGTTAACTAATTAACTCTAAGAAACATGCCTAGCAAGTTGATTTGTGTGGACAGGTAGGAACCTTGTTTCCTCTATAGATTGCTGGGAAGCCACCTCACCTCTTCGAGGAAGTCAAGGTGAAATATGGTGGAAACTTTTAGCCATAGCCATCAGATAGAACCAGATTTAACCATGTATTAGCTATGAGACTTCAGATGAGTTATTTAATCTCTGTCCTCCTATGTCTTCACCTGTAAAACTCCTTGGGGTTTTCAGATATGCACACAGTATGCATTCAGTGTATGTTTTATACCATTTAATCACATTTTTCCTCTACTCACAGCCTTGTACTTTTAGGACTATATCTGTATTCTGGCCAAAACACACTGGTTACTCTGTTAGGGCACTAGAAATGTGTATTTGAGAGAGACTCCATTTAATTCTGGGTACCTTTTTGTGTATTCTTTGCAGACCACAGTAGGAACAGTTAGATTCTAGCTGTCATCATTTGGCTCCAACCTATGGAGTCTGTGGTTATCATTCAATCTACAGTTCTTTCTTAAGACCTGTTATGTGTCAGTTACTGCTTGGCCTTGGAAATTTAGTGGTGAGTGAGACTGATCTGGTCACTGACCTTAGTAATACCTCTCCAAACCCCTCCTTAGATGGGTTCCTTCTTTGGGTGATTAGTCTTGTTCATTCTTTGTTGATTCATACTAATTTGCTTCTGAGAGAGTAATCTTCTCCCTAGACCTAGGGGACAGTGCCCCTTTGTGCTGCCTGGGCCTTGCCTGCTGGCTTGCCGGCTCTCAAACAATGAGAGCAGCGTGCTGAGGCTGAAGGAGAAAACCCCGCAGGCTACTACTGCCTCGGCCACACATGTCCCAAGAGCCTGTACTTGGCACTCTTGAATGTTCCTTTTCTCCTTGCACATAGATTATAGTGTTCACTGGTAATTTAAATTCAAAAACCTTCCGCCCCCTCTCTGCCTTTAAAAAAAAAAAAAAAAAAAAAAAAAGGCTCTGTGTATTACAGGGTAGAGAACAAAGCAGGCCAGCCCTGGTTTCCCGGTGGGGTTTGTTTCATCATGTGTATTTTTTATGTAGCCTCACCATGGGTTACCTTTAGTTTAATAAGGCTAATTTGTAATTCAGGCCTATTGATGATCTGCAGTCATAGAATGTCACATCTTTCTCTACCTTGTTTGTCATAGTGTGATGGGTAGATTTAGGGGTTGCTGACAGGAAGTTGGACTTGTTTCTTCACTTTGGACTCCAGACTGTATTCTAGCCCCTAGTGGGCTCTGCATAAAGAAGGGCCAGCAGCCAGGTTGATGGATTTTTCGGCTTCGAAATAGGGGCCTGAAGATAGTCCTCTGTTTCCTCTTTCTTTCTCTCATGCGAGTTTTACCAGCAGTTGCCAAGAAGTGTGTGTGGGGAAGCAGGCAGAATTGCTCTCTGAGAACCATTTATTTGAGAACTCCCAGTGGAGAATTGCACTTGCCTCTGCTTCTCATGCTGTGGTGTGTGGCCTTGTGATTTGGTACTGCTTGTCCCTGTGTAATACAGAGGCCTGTGTATGACTCCTCTAGCCCTGTTGGGGTTTTCAACAATAAATTACTTGCTGGCTGGTCTTTCCCCTAAATTCTATCACTTTCTCTGAAGCAGGGGCGTGTGCCAGCATTTAGGGACCTGTTTGAGCCTATCTGGCATGGTGGTTGAGCCTAGATGAGTCATGTTTCCCACTGCTGCTTGGGTTGGACATTTGCTGTAGTTGGATTTAGTTTAACAGTCACGCTAGAGGCTTGGTTGGAAAGAAGAGAGCACTGCATAATTATTGCTTATGTACCAGTTAAACCTATCAGCCAACAGATGTCAAGTGCAGGAAAAAAGTGCAATAATGTTATTATAATGGCATAATAGTTATCATTATAATAATCACCTGGCATACTTTTGATAAGAGGCAGATCCTGAAATGAGTGCAGGGTTAACCTTAAACTATAGCACAATGAAGGGGTGCTTAACCTTGTAGGAAATGCTGTGTGGATGTGTATGGTTCAGGTATGGGGTTGCTACCCTTTCTGCCTAGCTTGAACGAGGTGTGAAGACTTCATCTGGGCTTCTCTGTCCTGCAGTTACTTGATGCTTTCTCATGGTGCCATGGAGCACATGCCATCCTTTGGTATAAGGTGCTCTGGGTTGCAGGATTACTATCCCAAGCACCCAGTGCCACTGGGTTCTCAAAAAGGCAGAGATTAAATCCCTGTGGGCTCATTTGGAATTTTCAGAAAATCCAGCCTCATCCCTGTAGCTACAGATGATGAACTCCCCTCCATGCAGCAAACTGTGTTCTGTACTTAGGGCATGGTGGTGGACCTCAGGTATGTACTTGCCTACTGTGGTAGGAGTGCTCATGGTAGACAGCCTTTCCTTACCCAGGGAGCTCTTTGGAACTATATTTCCCCTTCTGGTTAGGAAGGTGGTGGCGAAGGGGTGAGGAACAGAGCTGGGCTCATAGGTGACCCACAAAGGCAGCTCTGGGGTAGGAGAAGAGTCTTTGGATTCAGGCAGACTTGAGTTGTTGGCTCCTGATCTTGCCATTCACCAGCTGTTGGACAGCCTTGCTCAAGCCTCACCTGCCTCTCTGTGTATGTGCTTATTTATTTCTCCTTGTTTTTCACTACCAGCCCTGTCTCTGAAGTACCTATCTCTAAGCAGTTATCAGTAAATGCTTCTACTTCTCCTACCCAACCCTGCCCACTTACCCTGAAGAATAGAAGGGCGAGGACAAGGCCCTCCTGCTTCCGTAGGGAATTTGGGCTTTAAGTTGAGCTTCATGTGAGCTTTTTCAGGCTCTGGTGATGTTTTTTGGAGCCATACTAGACTTCCTCTGATGCTGCCTCATCAGGGAGACTTTGATATTTAATGTTTGGGCAGCTTTCCACCTTATCCAAGGAGTGAAAGGTGATGTTTAAAATCCTATTCAGGGATTTTCTGCTTTAGCCCCCTGCGGCCTTTTCCCCCTCTCCTTTTTCCTTTGGGTGGGTCACTTGGGGACACTGCCTGCCCCGAGGAACATTTGTTCTTGAAGAAGCTGTTAGTTGTTTGGGTTAGTCTCTTTACTCATTAAAGGTTTTTGTGTTTCTGTCTGGGCCTTTGCTGTGGACTTTTATTTTGGAAGTCTGGAGCACTCAGACAAGGTGATAGCTTTTTAGACTATTTTTGGCTGTAGGCCAGCTTATCACTATGGCTACCACCTGCCTGAAGGATGGCAGGACACAGACAGTAACTTCTATCAGGAATTTGGGAAAGAGGAGGGCAAAGGGGAAAGAATAGTTTAGCTTAAGGTCACAAGGGGAGAACAGCTTTTCTAAGCAGAACCATTTGATTTGGACACAATCTCATTTCCCTTCTCTGTAGAATTTTTTTTTTCAGTCAACAAACATACGTAGAACACCTTTTACATTCCAGACACTATGGTAAGCCCTGAGATACAGCCATGACCAAGTCATACACACTTCCTGCTTAGAGTGTATTGATGAACATAGACATTAATAAGATTCTAATCACATGCATAAATGTAAGATTACAGTTGTAAGAAGTACATTGAAAGAAAGGAATGTGATATCATGAGAAATAGGACTTGTTCCAGGGGTTGAGAGGCTATCAGGGAAGGCTTCCTTGAGGAAGTGATGTTTGGTTTAAATTGTGAAGAACAAACAGGTGTATACTGAAGAACTGGACATGAAGTTGAGTGTTTCAGGCTGAGGGCCCATCTTTTCCAAGGGCTCCGGAGTAGGGTTGAGTGACAAAGAAGTGACTTCTGTCAGGTACTGAAATAGTGTGGTCAGAGCACAGAAAGTGAGAGGAGATGGATACAAGATGAACCTGGAGGGATTGGCGAGGGCAGTCCTGATCAGCTGTGACAAGTCGTTTTGTATTTACCTGGAGAGCAGGGAAACCTTTGGAGGGTTGTTAGTCATGGTGGTAAGATGATTGGACTTGCAGTGTGAAAGATCATTTGGTCATTACATTGGATGGATTTTGATGAGGGAGTGAGAATGAAGATCAGAAAAGGAGGATTACTGTGATAGGTGACTTGTTTTCCTTCAGTCAGCTAGATGGTAATTTTCAGACCCATCCCCTGAAGTGCTGCCTTATTCCTCCTGAGTCAGATCCTCTCTCACTGCCTTAGTCAGTGTGTTGTTGGGGCCACCTCGCCACTCAGCAGACTTGGTAGCTCAGGGTGCTGGCATTTGGCATCTTTCCACCTTCGCAGAAAAAGGCCTGGAGGTTTCAAGCCTGTCACTTGTTAACATCTGACAGCTACAGAGCCCTTTGTTAACCCGTTGTCTTGTTGTCCCTCTGTTGGCTGTCACTACTGGCCAAGAGCTACCCCTTTCACCTTGGACCATTTAAGCCACTGACATGGGCAACCACCTGCAGTATGATGTGGCAGGTTAGCAAAGCCAGCACCTGCAGTTTATGCAACATTCAGTTTTGGTTGATGTAGGTGTGCACATATTCTCTCTTGGCAGCAGCCAATGTCTGGAGGGCTGGAAATGGGCTGTAGTTGCCCTTTCTACTGTGTAGCCTGGAAGACTGAGGTACAGGAGAGAACTGTGGTGTAAAGAAGCCTGAGTCAGAGTCACATGCTGCCAGACAAAGTGTTCATTGCATGGTGGGGTAGTTTGAGACCCTAGACCAGAGCCCCTTCTCAATGGTACTGTAGCCTTGCCCACCATTCCTTCATTTAATCAGTTGGAAGGTTCTGCTGCACAGCGGTTAGGAGCATGGCCCTTGAACTTGGGCAGACTTAAGTTAGAATCTTAGCCTTCCCACTTACAAGATGTGTAACCTTAGACAAGTTACTTCACTTCCCTGATGGATAGTTTTCTTAGCTCTCACTGTGGATTAATAATAAATTTACCTCACAGGGTTAACCATGAAGTATTAATGAAGATATATGAAAGGTGCTTAGGTTCATTCACAGGATAAATACTGAATAAAATGTTGTAATGATTGTTGTTATGGTTTATTTGGCTAACTTTTGTTTGTTTTCTTACATGTCTGCTATGTACCGGGCTCCATGCCAGTGATGGTATAAAGATGTGGTCCTGGCCTTGATGTGCTCAGTGTTAAGGTCATCTTTGTTGCTTTTTGTTTTGTTCTGTGTGGTAATGCTTCAGCAAAACAAGATCTTCTAGGGAGTCTCCTAAAGGAGATCCAAATAAGATGTCCACTTGGTTACCCTTTCTTCTTCTTTGGGCTTTCTCTTCTGTGGCCCTGATTCTAATTTGTTGGCTGCTTGAGGGTAGAGGGTGCTTAGCTCCTGGTGGCATAGCCCTACTTCCTGCTAGCACTGCACCATCTGGAACAGTGTTCTGTTGCTACTGCCTTTTGAGTGTCCATTTCTGGTAGTGAACATCCCTGGATTCTCTTGTTTGTTTCTTAAAACACTCAACTGTTGCTGTTTCTTTTCTTTTGTAGAATACTGTATAAGATGGTTGACCTACAAGAGACCATGAAAAATAAGCTGGGTTGTATTTTTGTAAAGGTTTGTTTAGTACAAGTCATTGAAATAAAATACTCTCCAGTGGTCTCAGGGGGGAAATGACCTTTGTAATGGGATTGTATTTGGTGGAGGTGTTGGGGAAGGTTAATTTGATTCATTTGATTTCTTTGGTGGGGGTAGGTCAGGGTTGGTGGATGGGAAAGAAAGGACAAAGCCTTTAGCAGTCTTCTAATTGGAGCCTGTATTGACTGAGAAGGTGAGACGATCTGTTTATCTAGAGTGTCTAGAGCTGGCTGTGTAGGCCCTGACTTGTGCCCATGCGTTCTTCCTCATTCATGGTGTTTGTGTCCCTTCATTCACTTACCATTTAGTAAGCTGTGTGTGCTGCATACTGTAGAAGGGAATGGATTTCTGCTTCTGCTGATTGTTGGCTTTTTGACCTTTTCTGGTACTTACATGACTCAGTTTTCTCATCTGAATAAAGGTTTACTGATACCCATTTGCGGGGCAGTTAGGATGAAATGAGATAATTCATGGCATATGCTTGGCACATGGTAGGTACCTCAGATGCCTTCAGAGAATTCAAACCCTATCTGAAAGAGAAGCCACAGATGGGACCATAGGTGCTGACAAAGGCTGGCCAAAGACATGCAACAGTGAGATTGGATTTGGCTTGCTTGGGAAGGTTCATAGGCAGGGTATTTGGAGTCAGGCCACAATCTGAGTCCCTCATTGGGGAAGATGAGTTACTGCTTGAGTTGTAGAGCAGAAAGCAATAGGCAGAAGGCTTGAGTGGGTAAACCAAAAATAATCTCTTTATTCCTCCTGTCAGGGAGGAGGGTAGAGTCATTACAGCAAAATGGTCAGAAACCCGGGCTTACTGTCTTGGTAAAGTCCCAACTCCCTGTCCTGATTACACGCCATTCATAAAAAAAGGCAGTTCTCTGCCTGCCTTTACAGCCACATGTCCTACATTCTGCCCCTTCCCTTGTATGTTTTTAACAGAGTGACCTTGCATAGAGGACCAAAATTTTTATTTAATTTTTAAAATTTACATCCAAGTTAGCATATAATAAAACAATGATTTCAGGAGTAGATTCCTTAATGCCCCTTACCCATTTAGCCCATCCCCCCTCCCAAAACCCCTCCAGTAACCCTCTGTTCTCCACATTTAAGAGTCTCTTATGTTTTGTCCTCCTCCCTGTTTTTATATTATTTTTGCTTTCCTTCCCTTATGTTCATCTGTTTTGTGTCTTAAAGTCCTTATATGAGTAAAGTCATCTGATATTTGTGTTTCTCTGACTAATTTTGCTTAGCATAATACCCTTTAGTTTCATCCACATAGTTGCAAATGGCAAGATTTCATTCTTTTTGATTGCCGAGTCATACTCCATTGTATATATATACCACATTTTCTTTATCCTTTCATCCATCGATGGACATTTGGGCTCTTTCCATACTTTGGCTGTTGTTGATAGTGCTGCTATAAACATTGGGGTGCATGTGCCCCTTCGAAACAGCATTCCTGCATCCCTTGGATAAATACCCTAGTAGTGCAATTGCTTGGTCATAGGGTAGTTCTATTTTTAATTTTTTGAAGGACCTCCATACTGTTTTCCAGAGTGGCTGCACCAGTTTGCATTCCCACCAGCAGTGCAAAAGAGATCCTCTTTCTCCACATCCTTGCCAACATCTATTGTTACCTGAGTTGTTAATGTTAGCTATTCTGACAGGTGTGAGGTGGTATCTCTTTGTGGTTTTGATTTGTATTTCCATGATGATGAGTGATGTTGAGCATTTTTTCATGTGTTGGTTGGGAGTCTGGATGTCTTCTTTGGAGAAGTGTCTATTCATGTCTTTTTCCCATTTCTTCACTGGATTATTTGTGCCATTCTGTCGGGTTGCATTTTAATTTTGCTGATTGTTTCCTTAACTGTGCAGAAGGTTTTTATTTTGATGAGGCCCCCAGTAGTTCATTTTTCCTTTTGTTTCCCTTGCCTCCAGAGACGTGTTGAGTAAGAAGTTGCTGCGGCCAAGGTCAAAGAGGTTTTTGCCTGCTTTCTCTTCGAGGATTTTGATGTCTTACATCATTAAAAATGTCTTACATGTAGGTCTTTCATCCATTTTGAGTTTATTTTTGTGTATGGTGTAAGAAAGTGGTCCAGGTTCATTTTTCTGCATGTTGCTGTCCAGTTTTCCCAGCACCACTTGCTGAAGAGACTGTCTTTATTCCATTGGATATTCTTTCCTGCTTTGTCAAAGACTAGTTGGCCATATGTTTGTGGGTCCATTTCTGGGTTCTCTATTCTGTTCCATTGATCTGAGTGTCTGTTCTTGTGCCAATACCATGCTGTCTTGATGATTACAGCTTTGTGATACATCTTGAAGTCCGGGATTGTGATGCCTCCTACTTTGGTTTTCTTTTTCAAGATTGCTTTGGCCATTTGAGGTCTTTTCTGGTTCCATACAAATTTTAAGATTGTTTGTTCTAGCTGTGTGAAGAATGCTGGTGTTATTTTGATAGGTATTGCAATGAATATGTAGATTGCTTTGGGCAGTATTGACATTTTAACAATATTTGTTCTTCCTATCCAGGAGCATGGAATATTTTCCCATTTTCTGTGTCTTCTTCAAATTCTTTCATAAACTTTCTATAGTTTTCAGTGTATAGATACATTTTTCACCTCTTTGGTTAGATTAATTCCTAGATATTTTATGGTTTTTGGTGCAATTGTAAATGGGATTGATAACTTGATTTCTCTTTCTGTTGCTTCATTGTTGGTGTATAGGAATGCAGCCAATTTCTGTGCTTTGATTTTATATTCTACCACTTTGCTGAACTTGTGGATCAGTTCTATAAGTTTTTTGGTGGAATCTTTTGGGTTTTCCATATAGAGTATCATGTCATCTGCGAAGAGTGAAAGTTTGACCTCCTTCTGGCCAATTTGGATGCCTTTTATATCTTTGTGTTGTCTGATTGCTGAGGCTAAGACTTCCAATACTATGTTGAACAACAGTGGCAAGAGTGGACATCTCTGTCTCCTTCCTGACCTTAGGGAGAAAGCTCTCAGTTTTTCTCCAATTGAGGATGATATTAGCATTGGGTCTTTGATATATGGCTTTTATGATCTCGAGGTATGATCCTTCTGTCCCTACTTTCTTAAGGGTTTTTATCAAGAAAGTATGCTGTATTTTGTCACATGCATTCTCTGCATCTATTGAAAGGATCATGTGGTTCTTGTCCTTTGTTTTATTGAGACACATTGAGACAATCACATTGATTGTTTTGCAGATATTGTGGATATTGAACTAGCCCTGCATCCCAGGTATCAATGCCATTTGGTTGTGGTGAATAATTTTTTAATGTATTGTTGGATCTGGTTGGCTAATGACTTGTTGAGGATTTTTGCATCCATGTTCTTGACTTTTTTTTTTTTTTTTTTTTTTCCGAGAGAGCATGAGCCAGGGGAGAGGGACAGAAGGAGAGAGAGAGAGAATCTTAAGCAGGCTCAGTATTGAGCCTGATGTGGGGCTCGATCCCACAACCCTGGGATCATGACCTGAGCCGTCCAGAGTCAGACACTAAACCTACTGAGCCCCCCAGGTGCCCTGTAGACATGTGATATTTTTCTTGTTTTCTTGTGGATTCTCTGTTTTCCCTCCACCAGAATGTAAGTTCCATAAGAATAGGGATCAGGTCCGTCATGTTCACAGCTGTATTCACAGTGTTAGGAACAGTGCATGGTACTTAGTAGATGACCACACATTTGTTGAATGAATGAGCTTGTAAATGAGAATGGATTCTGTCGGGGGTGCCTGGGTGGCTCAGTCAGTAAAGCATCTGACTTCTGCCCAGGTCAAGATTTCATGGTTTGTGGGTTTTAAGCCTTGCGTCGGGTTCTGTGCTGACAGCGCAGAGCCTGGAGCCTGCTTCAGATTCTGTGTCTACCTCTCTCTCTGCCCGTCCCTTGTCTATGCTGTCTCTCTGTTTCTCTCAAAATAAACATTAAAATAAGACTAGATTCTTTTATTACTCAGAACCTGGGTACAGAGTTGTCATATTCATATTCCTTTGTTTCATAAATAACTGTGACTGGGGCACCTGGATGGCTCATTCGGTTGAGCGTCCGACTTTGGCTCAGGTCATGACCTCACGGCTCGTGCGTTCAAACCCTGCGTCGGACTCTGTGCTGACAGTTCAGAGCCTGGAGCCTGCTTTGGATTCTGTGTCTGCCTCTCTCTGCCCCTCCCCCACTCATGCTCTGTCTCTCTCTCCCTGTCAAAAATAAACTTTGAAAAAAAATCATAAATAACTGTAACTAAGATGATTTTATTTCTTGTTCATTAATAATTAAGTTACCTGCCCCCCCCCCCCCCCCGCCCCCCATTATTTGGAACCTTCTGAGGAGAGGCAGTTTGTCCTGGCTTCATTTTATATGGCTCTCTTTTTCTTGGCATTTTGTTATTGGCAAGGGGAGTTTGTGATTGCTGGACTTGAGGCATTGATTTTTTTAGGTGTTCTCAGGAACAAGCTTTAGTGCATTTGCTTGGAATAAAACAAACATGAAAGCTCACCAGGACATGGAAAATTTATCTTACTCTGATTTTCTACCGACACTTTTTGCAATACTGTGTAAGTTCTTAGACAAGGGCATTAGACAAGAATTGACAAATTGACACTGTCCAGATAGAAACAAATTCACAGAATGTGAGTGAGTAGCAGGGTGAAACATGGAGAGGTCAGAGGGGATATTGCTGCTTTCTGGCAGTGGCCTGGTTTTTCATGGGTAATATTAATGGTATGAGTGAGACGCTGGACCAGTTAACTGTTCTCTTGGCAGAGGGCTTGTAACCCAGGGAGCTGCAGGAACTGTAATGGGTGTGCTCAGGAGGAAGTGGAACTAAGTTATCTCCAGCTACCTTTGTAAAATGTTTGAGTCCTAAATGTTAGGAGTCCTCAAAGATCTGGTCTTGAATTTAGAGAATAAAGTCCCAGGCATGTATATGAGGAGAAGAGGGTGTTTGGACCAAGCGAGTGAGCAGGGATGGTTTTCTATTGCTTAAAAAGTTTTGTGTGTATTGAAAACGTAGCCCTGCAGGTACTAGTCTCCACTCATTTCCAAGGCTTCCTTTCTGTCACCCAAAGCTGCCTTCTTCTTTCCCTTTCTCTAAGCCCATGATTATCTTAACCTGCCTTAGGTTTTGTTGATTTTTCCCTATTGATAAAGCTCTCAAAGGAAAGGCATTGGACAGCCTCCATGCCAGCTGTCTCCTTTGCTTATTTTCCTCCTTTGGAGGACTCAGCCTTGTGACTAGCTCAGGGTATTTGGTCACTCTGGCAACTACTTTTTTTAAAATTTTTTTTTTTTTCAACGTTTTTATTTATTTTTGGGACAGAGACAGAGCATGAACGGGGGAGGGGCAGAGAGAGAGGGAGACACAGAATCGGAAACAGGCTCCAGGCTCCGAGCCATCAGCCCAGAGCCTGACTCGGGGCTCAAACTCACAGACCGTGAGATCGTGACCTGGCTGAAGTCGGACGCTTAACCGACTGCGCCACCCAGGCGCCCCTCTGGCAACTACTTTAAAGTCAGTGTCGGGGCACCTGGCTGGCTCAGTCAGTAGAGCACGTGACTCTTGATCTTGAGGTTGTGAGTTCTAGCCAGCCTCATGTCAGATGATGTAAAAATAAAATAATCTTAATAAAGTCAGTGTCTTAACGTTCTATAATTACTGACCATCCTCTGTCCAACTGGGGTAATCTTTAACTTATGTTTAAACTTACTTAGAAGTCTACTTTTAGTGAAGCTCCCAATCCCCCTTCAAGAAAGAATTTCAGTTATAAGCCTGCAAGACAGGTTTTTGAAGATTCTGGTACCAGAAGGTGGCTTAGTGGTAAAAACAGTGGCTCTCTCAACCAACTTCCTCTGGACTCAAAAATGATAAAGACTTTTCTTAATTCTTTCACTTCCCCTCTTCAGTCCTTTCTAGGCTAATTGATAATCTCTTTCATCTTTCATCATGTGCTTTATTTTCTTGCCTTTGTGTTGTTTCTGCAATTCTTATTCAGAAGTGTTATTCAGAATCTTTGACAGCTTTCTTCTGGCTAGAGTTGTAGGTAACATGCTAGCTTTCATCTCTTCTACCTTCTAGGCTAGAACACGTCTTTTTTTTTTTTTTTCATTGTAGAAATGTGGTTAGGGTGAGTAAAATGCCTTTTACACTCTCCCACCCCATTTTGGTTGTCACCCATAATTCTGTAAACTTTAAAGGTAGATGAGCCAGCAAGTCCCCAAACCGAAGGTGCTCTTCACCGTCAGCGGTGGTGATGGCCTAAGTTTCTGTGATGCCTAATCAGGCTATTTAAGTAATTAACGAACTTACTTTTGGTTAAAAAGTAAATAAATTGCAGCTGTTTTGCTGATTTCATTTGCACTGATTTTTCTCTTTCCTTTTTTAAAAAAAATGTTTATTTATTTATTAGAGAGAGAGCATGAACAGGGGAGGGACAGAGAGAGAGAGGTAGACACAAAAACTGAAGCAGGCTCCAGGCTGTCAGCACAGAGCCCGACACGAGGCTCGAACCCACAAACTGCAAGATCATATCCTGAGCAGAAGTCGGGCGCTCAATTGACTGAGCCACCCAGGCCCCCCTCTCTTCCTTTCTTAAATCCTGAGTGTGAATCTCTTCAAAACCAGTTGCCAATCTTTGTGTGTTCATAGGATTTGGAGGATCAGGCCTTGCAGCCCTGTCTCCATATTCTTTACCTGGGCATCTGATAGAATAATAGACTGCTGTAGACCTGTAAATATAGAAAACAAACTGATGGTTGCCAGAAGGAAGGGGGCTGGAGG
Organism: Lynx canadensis; assembly: GCF_007474595.2. Classification (NCBI taxonomy): domain Eukaryota; kingdom Metazoa; phylum Chordata; class Mammalia; order Carnivora; family Felidae; genus Lynx; species Lynx canadensis. The sequence goes on along the minus strand of NC_044303.2, from coordinate 115,457,237 downwards.
GATGGGCAAAATGGGTGAAGAGGAATGGGAAATAGAGGCTTCCGGCACAGCACAGCATAGGGAATATAGTCATGGATACTGTAATAGCAATGTGTGGTGACAGATGGTAGCTGCACTTGTTGAATCACTGTATTGTACATCTGAAACTAATGTAACATGGTGTGTTAGCTATACTCAAACAACAGTAAAAAAAAAAAAAAAAAAAAGAATAGACTGCTATGAAAAAAGTTCTCAAATGTTTCTCTTCTCAAACAGGAGTGTACACACATGGAACACGTTGATTTTCTGAGGGATAGATGCTCCTCTAACGACAATTCATCCTGTTTCATGTAAATGTCCCCCATTGCAGTGAAACTCTGGAGACTTTGTGAAAGGTAGAATTAGTGAGGTTTTTTTTTTCCCCAAAAGGCTTCAAAGCTCTTAAAATAAACTTTAAAAAAACTTGCTACGCAGAGCTTTAGCTCTGAAAGCAGACAAATTGCAAACCTGCTGCAGTAAGACTCCTTCTCTTCTCTGATCTTTTTCCTTTTTCTCTCTCAATTTATTTTAACATCCCCTTTCATGATCTTACCTTTCTAGAAAGTTGATTCAGTCTTTCCTTGCTAGCTCTTAGCAGGAGAAGCATCAGGACTTTTAGCCCAATTTATGGTTTACATTTCTTCTCCCTCCCTTCTCTTTGCCACCCCCAAACCTAATCTCCCAGCATCCTGCTGAACCTTTTGCATGGACATTGTTCCCTCCAGTGACGGGTAGCTTCAGAACTTGATGTCAGTACTAGCTTGGTGGTTTGGGCAGAATTTGGGAGCCTGTTTGGTGCATGTGCTGCTAGATGAGGAAATGGGGCTTTTTTTCTCTTTCCGTACCATCTTTCTTTTCCCTTGCCTGCCTAACCCCAATGAGTCCTGTTGCCAGGAGAAATGGAGAACTCTTTACCATCATTAATTCTGGGGTTTTATCCTATGAAATAACAAATAGCATTTCAGAGCAATACGTCAGGGTGTCTCCCTGCAGTTCCCATGGGACAAGTCGACCTTTCCATTACATTTTTCATCATCTTTGGGGGCCCATTTGAAGGGAGTTAAAGCAATAATTAGGACTAGGCAAAGAAAACTAATTTGGAGTCAGAAGATTGTAATAAGAAGCTTAAAAAACCAGAACCTGCTGATACATGATAAATAGGAATTGGAGCTTTGTTCTCTTCTTGCTTATTCCTTCCTTTTTTGCATGATTATTATTGTGCTTTTTGGTTTTCTTCTCAAAATGTGAGGACCCTCCATTATTTCCCTGGTGGTCAAATGAAGGTATAGTTGGTGACAGCCTGCTGAGACTCAAACCAGTAGAGCAGAGGTGAGCACTTTCAGGTACTGCTAAATCTTGAGGTTTCATTTCACCTGGGAAGGGGTAAGCTTGCTTTCATCTCTAAATCCATTTGTATTCCCCCAAGGATTCCTTGGGACTGACTGTATTTTCCAGATGATTCTCTGAGAAATGAGCAAGGAAAGAAATTTTGTGGATGGTTTTAAGAGCATTTTTGCCAACCTTTCTGAGCAGTCAGCTTAGTCAAAAGATATGCAGATTTGTCTCCTTAAGGTCTTCTCTAGGTGACAGTAGTAAGGCCACCAGTTTATCTGATGAATTGATGTCATATGAGTCTAATGTTATTAAGAGCTTGGGCTTTGGAGTTAGATATGCTTTGTAATTCTGGCTCTGCCAATGATTAGCTCTCTGACCTTGAAAAATGATTTAACACCTCTGAGTCTGAGCTTCCTTATCAGTAATAGGGGGAAAATGATGGTACCTGTGGCATAGGATTGTTATGAACCCAATATATAGTGAGTAAATGCTTCCTGAATGTTAGCTGTAATTGTTAGTTGGAGATAATGATGGAAGATCAGATGGAACCTTTTTGGCAAGAGAAAAGAAGGTAGGAAGTTTCTTGAAGAACTTTGAAGGAAGACAGGGCTTGAGGGAGTTGGGGTGAAAGCATCTAGCAAAAACAAAAGTGGGAAAACTCTGGGGCCTTTAATGAGTTACCCATTGTTTCACTACATGGTAAGTCCCAGGTTGTCTTCTCTGCTAATCCCCCAGTTGATTGTTCTCCCAGAAACCCTGAGCTGAGTGATGGCTCCTCAGCAAAGGTTGAATAGCCACAACAGCCACAAAAGTCCTCTATCACCAAGACATCATTATTTTTACAAAGCACACTACTGTGTTTTACCACCTGCACTTTGAAGTGTTATAAATAATTAAAGCTGAACCATACTTGTCAGAATAGGTTCAAAAAGTGCATTTTGGGATGCTATATCTTTGCCCTGACAATGTGTTTATTAGCTTGCTTGTTAATGCCAAGATTGGTTAACTTGAGGAACCTCTGGGCCAGCCTGCTCATACCAGTACTTATCCAAAAGGCTTAGAGAGAGGAGTTCAGTGTAACTCAATCCTTTTCTCTGTGTTCCTGGGAAGTCATCAGGTGGTGAACAGGGGATGGTGGGTGGTGGGTGGTGGTGAACTACTTGCAGCTCATACTCCTTCCCAAATGTGTCTGTGTGGGGAAGGATTTGTGGGAGGGATGGAGCAGAGCAACAGAGGTTATGAGCTTCTCCTTGTTTGGGGAAACAGTCAAGTGCAAACAAATAGGTTAGGTGAAAACCTTTGTTAAACAGTTTGGTTTGCTTTCTCACCACAATGTTGTACTGTGGGCTATTTCACTCCTTATTTGATAATTAAAACACTAAGATATTGGTTTGGGCTCTGATAAGCCTTTGCTGTGATATGGGGGAAGGAGAGACACATGTCTGGGGACACTGCAGCAGAGGAGCTGCCAGTGCTAATTCAATTCTTGGCAGGGTTACCCATCTAACAGAGCATAGGTCTGTCTTGGTGAGGCTGTGTGTGGAAAAGGAGCAAAGCACAGGGTTTGAGGGTGCAGGCCTGGAGTCACTGAGGTCCCAGAGCCTGGCTTTGTCTCTACTAGCTGGGTTTGTTAGTTTCCTGTGGCTGCTGTAACAAATTAACACAAATTTGGTGGCTTAAAACAGCAGAGATTTATTCTCTCCTAGTTCTGGAGGCCAGAAGTCTGAAGTCAGTATCCCTGGGCTGAAATCAAGGTGTTGGGAGGCCCACACTCCCTCCAGAGGCTTTAGGGCAGAGTCTGTTCCTTGCTTCTTCCAGCGTCTGGTGGCTGCTGGCATCCCTTGGCTTGTGTCCATATCGCTGTAAACCTCAAGTTCAGCATCTTCAAATCTCTGTTCTGTCTTCACATTGCCTTGTCTTCTGTGCCTGTGTCAAATCTTCCTCTAATTCTTACAAGGACATTGTGATTGTACTTAGAGCCTTTCCCACAATCCAGGATAATCATTTGAAGATCCTAAATCACATCTGCAAATATCTTTTTTCCTTAAAAGGTAAAATTTGTGGGTTCCAGGTATTAGGACCTGATCTCTTTGGAGGGCTATTACTCTGCCTACCATACTGGGTGACCTTGGCAAATGACTTTGACCAATGTAAGTTTGTTTACTTATCTCTAAAATAAAAATGATATTAGTATCTTCAGTACCTCATTTTCATGAAGCTTAAATGAAACCTTGCATGCCAAATACTTGGCACCTAGTACCTAGTATTATTATTTATATTTGTATGTGTTATAAATTACTATTATATGTTACTGTTGTTTTTTAGCTATCTTCTGTGAAAGAGTTTATTTGACTTGGGACCATTCCCCTTGCCTCTGCCACCCACCAATCTTTTGCAATCACTCCCCATAGTCAGCAGGTGTGTTCCCATGGCCAGTTTCTTACCCAGTCCTCTGTTATTCCTCAAAGCCACTCTCTTAGCTACTCCTCCATTTTCCTTTTTCAGTGAATATGTGTGGCAACAGGCCTCATGCTTCAGGAGGTGTTATGGAATGAATGTTTGTGTACACTCAAAATTCCTATGTTGAGTTGTAACTCGTAGCGTGGCAGTATTTGGAGTAAGGAAGTAATTAACATTAAATGAGGTCATAACAGTGGGGCCCTGATTTGATAGAATTAATGTCCCTAGAAAAAGAAACACAGGGAGTTCTCTCTCCTCAGTACATGGGTAGAGAGGAAAAAAGAAAGGCCATGTGAGGACTTAGGGAGAAGGTGGCTGTGTATAAGCCAGGAAGGGAACTCTGAATAGAAACCAGGTCGGCCAGTTCCTTGACCTTGGATTTCTAGCCTGTAGAACTGTGAGAAGATAAATTTCTGTTGTTTAAGCTACCCAGTCTATGGTGTTTTGTTACAGTAGGCCTGGCAGACTTAGAGAGGGGAGTATAGCCCGGCTCTTAAACCCACTTGTGCCAGACATTTTGGGAGAAGCTTGGACTCTGGAATTATTCCAGGTACCATTCAGTATAGTTTGTTGTGTTGCTGCTTTCCCATGGATAATTGTAACTCCATAATGAAGCATGGAAGAATATTATTTTTACAGTGGTATTTAGTATCTGATACCTATTAGCCAAAAGGTACATGTCCCCAGCGAGGTACTGTAAATATATTTTATCTGTTCTATTACCTGCTGTTTCACGAACACATCCCTGAAGCACTTTAATCTTGTTTTTCATACTTGTCTTCAAGTGAGGAATTGTTCTGATTTGCAACTTCAGGGGATAATTACTATGTTCATTAATTTCTCTTCTTTTCTTCCCTTCCATTTATTACTGGTTTCTTGAGAAAATTTTTCCTTAAATCTACACTAACTGGAGACAAGTCACTTGATTAAAAGGGTGTTTTACAGCACTGGTTTCTCTGGCTCTCTTTGCACACTGATAGGAGGGCTGTGTCAGCATCTTCTTAGCTGGGGTGAAGGTCTCCATGGTCTGGGCTCACATGAATAAGAAGATTTTTTTGCTGGGGGAGGACGGAGGTCTTTGACTTCAGGCTGCATAGCAGAATATTTTTTGCACTGGAGTATTTCTGGGCAAGGGGCATGGGAGGCTCGCCTGGTTTTCTTATTAGAAATTCACTTACAGACATTAACTGAGCATGTGTTATGTACGGGACATTGTGCTTAGCACTATGAGGAATGTGATTCTTGGCTCACAGGGATGCTTACTACATGTTAAGTAAATGTGCAGCTAGATAGAGTGACTGTAACATGCAAAGAGGCTGAGGGGGCGGGCCAGGGGGTCAGTGCCTGGGGGCTTGTTGATGAAGGGTGCTGTGACCTCCCTGGAAATGTAACACAATCAGATGCATCCTTTTGAGGGCCATGATGGTCTAGCACTTGGATCTGCAAGAGGAAGCGTTAGAAGAGAAAGGCTGTGTTAAGGTTTATTTTGCGTTCAGTTTTTTTTCTGGTGATTTGGCCTTGTGAGTCCCCTCTTCTTTTCATTATAGACAGGGACTGTGAAGTATGTTTGTGTTAAGTGCAGATGTTTCATAAATGTGAAGTGATCACTCAAGACCGCTGAGGGAAGAGATGGAAAAATAGTAGTTTCAACAAGTTGGTTCAGGATAGGGCAGAGGCAGGGATATATGTGAGTGAGCTGCCTGGGAACAGAACTCAAGAAGGTGAGAAAGCAGAAGCCAGAAAGGATTTGAATTAATCTGGAGCTGATTGGGAGCCCAGCTTTGAGAAGACTGATCTGGGCTAGGTGTTCATGTAAAGAGTGCTGGAGAGATTTCTTTCGAATGAGGAGAGGTAGAGAGCAGTTTGTCTGGGATACAGGGTGGGGAGGGGAGGGAACACTGGGAAGAATGCATGAAATCTTTTCTGCACTGCTTCCACCCCATGTTTCTCTGCATTATGATACTTATCTTACCATGTGGCGATTATTTATTTATATGCCTTTTCTTTTCCTAGAAGGTAGGAGAGGTGACTTGGTCATCTCTCTATCTTGGTTATTTGACACTGTGTCCATCACATAGCATGTGCTGCCCAGATGATTGATGAGCATGTGTGAGGTTAAGGCCTGGGTGAGCCATCCATTAAGGACTGAAATGTGAGAGGTTGTGGTTGGGGCATAGGGGAGATGAACACATAACTGGCATGGGGGAGGAGGGGAGGTGAATCAGGACACAACTGAGAAGTGAGCCTGACACAGAATCTAAATCACCCTTTAAGAATTTACTAAACATTTCTTCTGTGTCAAGCATCGAGCTAGCTGGGCAGAATGGACGTGGTCCCTGTCGTTATGATGCTTAGGATAAGTATATTATAAAATGTAGTAAGTGCTGTGATCAGGGGAGTGTGGGTGCTGTCACAGCACGCAGTCTGGTCCAGTGGAGAGGGTTAATCACAGCCTCCTAGAGGAAGTATCTTTGAGGGTGAGGAGGAAACCTTTTGTAATGGTAGGAATTTGCCAAATAAAGAGCAGGGGAAACACAGTTTCCAGCAGAGGGAGTGGCATGTGCAAAGGCCTGGAGGTGGGATTCAAGATGTCTTAGAGCACTGGAAAAAAAGTTCCATAGAGCGAACTGTAGACAAGGAGAGCAAAGAGATAAAGCTGGAGGTGTTGATCCTGGCTCAGTGGTGGACAGCCTGTGTACGGAATTTGGCCTTTATCCTGAGGACCCTGGAAAGCTGTTGAATGGTTTCAAGCAGATGAGGGTAAGATGACGTTCATGCTCTAGCTATGGAATAGTCCCTCTAACGTTTAATCAGGGTGTACTTATGATTTGCTGACCTTTCACCCCATGATTCTTTGACACTGCAGCAAAGTCTGCCCATTTGCTTTAAATCACTGAGTTCAGGAACCTGAAGTATGGAGAGTTCGTTTAGCCTGCTGCTTGCCTGAGTTCCTGGCGTTTGATCTCAGGCTCCAAGCCCACGGCTATGTTGCTGAGCGTGTGCTGTGGAGGACTGCAGCTCCCACCTCTTCTGCAGCTGTTGCTGCTCTCACCTCAGCCCCTTCACAGCAGCTTGCAGTGCCTCAGCCACTGCACATACCTCTGCTCTGAGCTCTCAACAAATTGAAAATTTTTATGACAATGTCAAGTAATGGGATAAGTTTTGAAAAGTAGGAGTGAGAAATAAAGATCTCTTTGCCTTTTTTCCCTGCAAGGGAATTTGAAAAATGTAGAAATTTTAAGTCGTATGTGAAATATCCTTGGGGTTTCCTTTCCTTTCCTTTTGAAAGTTTTTATATTAACCAAAAATCTGGTTGAGATGCTTGTGGGAAGATAATTCCTTTTGGCTGGAGCTTAAGCTCCATGTTGTGAGCTTTTTAATTGTCTTTCATCGGAGGTGGGTTGGGACCCAACTGTGCAGTCGCCAGAGCTCATCACAGCCCTGTTGCTGGGCGAATTATCTCTGTGAATCTGTGTGTTTTCCCCTTGTACCTACCTGATGAAAGCCAAATTAAATCAATTTTTAATCAAGGAGATGAATGACGGTTTTTCCTCGGAAAAGAAACCACAAGGCCCCAAAGTACTGGATACAATGAAAAGTGAAGTTTTTATTTGCTTATGTGCCATTAGGCATGGCTTTAATGTCAGGAAAACAGGAGATACTGTTAAAATAGTATTCAGAAATAAGCCGTCCCAGGGAGATGAAGGAGAGTGCTTTTCTCCCTGCCTCCTTTGTCTTTCATAGGTTATGCATGCCTGTGTGTTCCTAGCATCTTGCACAGGTTACAGAGTATATGATGGGTGCTCGGAGACAGAATGAACGGTTGGTTTTGAGCAGGTCCTTCTTTCATGCTGCCCCTTTCCTATAGCTCCTTAGTCTGCTATTTGTTCATTTTGTCATCCATTTGTTCATTCATTCAACATACATTTTTCCTTCCTGACTGATGTGAGGGCCATTGGTAGGGAATGCAGTGAAGGGAAGTTACCATTGAGTTGAGGCTCCAGAGGCATGGCCAGATAGAGCTCTTTTTATTTAATACATGTTTTGTCCTTGATTTTGGGAAATTGATTTCTGGGCTACTATGGGCACCCACATCATCCTCCAGAAAATTACTGACTTCCACTTGCTTGCTTTGGCAGAAGGAAATGGCTTCTCTTCTGCTGAGGGAGGGTGGCAGAGGGAGTAGGAATTAAGAGTCTTCAGTTCACTGGCTCAGTTCCCATAGGAAGTCTCCCATGTGCCTTGAGGGGTGGAGTTGTGGGGAGCCAAGCTTGCCTCCCCTGGGATTTGATTCCCATAATTATGTGTCTGACTTTGGGCTCTGGGCTCCTGAGGTGTTGGTATCTCCCGAGGACTTAGGCAAGGCACCAAACCCTCTCTGCAGCCCAAGTTCCAGCTTGTTACTGTGATTGAATAGGCTCCCTGAGTGGGACTCTTCATCCGAGGAAGAAAGTGGCTTTTATTGAGAGCCTTTCAGAGGAACTCAGGAGACTGGTTGTGGGTGCTCCAGAAACCCAGGGCTGAGCGAATAAGAGATTCAGTAAAGCTGTGTGCTTTCTGCTTCCTCATGGTGCTACTCAGGTTCATTCTGGCTTCTTTGAAAGCCTGCTTGGCTTGCCCTCACCTGAGAGGTGGGGGTGGCTATGGCAATTTGGGCAGGTGAGCAAGAAGGGAAATAGTAGATAAAGTTGACAGTGGTTGGTGATGGAAGCGCAGTGGACGTGGGGAGAAGGAGAGGGAGGGAGTGTTGGGGGAAGAGCTTGAGCTTAGCTGTGAACTTGGAGTATAAAACATTGGAGAGAAGAGTAAAGCAGGCATAGCCTTCAGAGAGAGGTAGCACAAACACTGTGCCTAGATTCTCAAGCCACTTTCCTGTTCAAGTTATCTACTGGGGTTTTAGGCCACTGTGGGGAGTAATACAGCCCAAATCCAGATTCTGTTGACTGGCTCTTTCTATTAATAGATGCTGAGAATTTGCAAGAGCTACCAAACCACTGAACTGCAAGGCAAAGGAATGAGTTCATAAGCAGAGTTCATAAACAATGGTGACCCTCTTATCTTATTTTAGCAGGCATGTAGCAGGCCTCCTTTTCTCCTTTCTAATCTCCCTTTCACTGTGGGCAGTTCTTCAGATTCCAGGGGTTTGCTAAGACACTGCGGTGAGCTGTGTCTTTGAAACTCATCTGACCTGTCTGGCAAAGAGAGTTCCTGGAGTCTTGATGCCACTTACCGTGCCTCCAGGTCTTCAAAAAGCACTCCTGCCTCTGCTTGGGATGCCTTTTTCATCACCTGTGTTTGGATGATTCCTTTTACTTTTTTAATCTTTAAAGCTCACCTCTTCCAGGAAGTCTTCTCTGACCCTTATCTCTTGATGATGGTATCTGTTCTCCCCTGCTTCAGACTCCTCCAACCATGTCTGTCGGAGTCTTTGAATGCAGTGCTTATTATAATGACTGATGGACTCCTCCATGTCCATTGCCCATCTCAAAGCTCCTGGAGGACAGGACCCCTATTTTACTTAGTCTTTGTATCTCTAGCACTTGGATCACGTTTGTGTTGCAGTAGATCTCAATACACATGTGTTGAAGGGTGAGTAATCTGCCAGTTGGATGTGTTGGGGTGGTGGCAACTGCATATATGTTTCCTAGTAGGCAGTAAGGGTTCCTTCATCTTTTCATAGTGCACAAAAATTTGCTCTTTTGGTAGCTTTCCTATATGGAAGAGTGAAGAAGGTCTTTGTAAAAATATTTTTCTGGATTGGTGTGGCTGTTAACTGCTCATCTGAGGTCGAAATGGCTTTGGCGTGGGTGTGAAACTGCAGGTAGTAAGTGAGCAGCATGTCTGGGCTGCGTGGGCTTCGTGCTTTTCTGTTTTTCTGGATGCTCTTCACATTTTTGTGAGCTATAACCCAAACATCTGGCTTCTCTGAACCCGGAGCTTGTACCTAGTTGTTATGGGAGTGATTGCCTTTCAGGGTAAGAGTTGGTAATATTAACCAAGCTTCTTCCACAGTGTTGTCTCTTAGCTACTACCAGGGGCTGCAGTGGCTGTTTTAAGGAGAGCTGCCACAAGAGGAATCTCTGGCCAGTGAGAGACAGGATGGAATCATTGGAAAGAATTGCCTCCTACTCTGTGGCAAGGCAGACCCATCAAGCTAAATGGAAGATGTAGGGAAGGTACTGAGTGACAGAGACAAAAAACTTAAGGCCACCCAGGAAGTGTGAGGTGGTAGTTTTGTAAGGAAACTAGGAAGAATTAGGGCCTCTGCTGTAAGGGGCAAGAGAAGGCTATTTGGCATCTTGTACACCTTTGATACTCTTAAAATGATCTCTTCCTATCAGTGGAATTGGGTTCAGACCATCTGCTGCCCAAAATGTGAGCTTCAAATGCTTACTGATCCTTGACCATATGTGCTCTGCCTAGAGGCCTATTGTGAGACCGATTGTTTTTAGGATGTGTTTACCTGGGCAGGTGGCTAGCATGTCACCCCCTTTCAAGAAGTCTGGTACTATGATAAGGGTAGCTGGCAAGTTGTCCCCATGGAGCCTACTGTGGCAGGAGAGACTTCCTGGGGTCCCGTTGGCCTCCCCATCACAAGCTCATTCACTGGAACCTAGAGTCCCTTTGTAGGCTCTAGTCTAGGATGCTGCTGTTGGCTGAGTGTACCCCTGTCAGTTGCAGGCTGATGACTCCTGGCAGGCTGGGATTTGGTTGGTGGCATCTTGCAGAGCCCCCTGACCCTACCTGCTGTCACAAATCCTGTTGTATCCCCTTTGTACACATGCTTGAATGTCTTGTGATACACCACTCTTAAGAAGAGCAGATACCAGATGGGAGAAGTGTCTCTCTCGGGTTTATGTATGTGTATAGACCTATATTTTTAAATACACTAAAAAATAAATTGTGGCCTGGTTTGGCAGTTTTCCATGCTCAGAATGTGTTTGTTATGTTCTTGATCCCCTATGGAGACCAGCGGAGCTATGAAAAGAATCCACCTCATTAGGAGATTCTAGAAGGAAACTGGGCTCTCTGGGTACTTCCTCAGGGTAAGGGCTCCTCCTCTTTTACAGACTGCCAAGGCCAGGGCGTGGGAACTGTTCCCCCAGACAGTGTGCTCTGTGCCAGTGTCCAAGGATTTTAAGCAATTTCATTAAGTAACTAATAGACTGGGGGATATTTAAAGTGTGATTTTGTTGACATTAAACACAGTTATTTAAATATCAGTTAATTAGTGCTTTTTAATATTGCTTCTTGAACTCAAGTTTGGTTACTGTAGTTGATGTAGATACTTGACAAACCCAAGTTCAGTGTGGAGGCGTGGGGCACAGTTGAGCACGGACTTGGAGGAGGAGAGGAAGAGAGAACACATAATTTACAGCTGCTGAAATAATTCAGCTGTTTTCCTTGCTGATTGCTCTCCTCCTCTGTGCTGCTGATGCAGTGAATTGTTAATGGGATGGGCTCTTGCTGTTCCAATCAGGGTTGGGATGAGGCCATTTTGATGGGAATAAACTCAGAGATTGGGAGGAACATTTTTAAGTTTGAATCTAAAGCCACATTCCCAATCAGTCCCAGCACAGGATCTAACCTTTGGGGTGTGCTTTGATACGAAGGCTGCATCTGCTTTAGTGAAAGCAGGGACTCAGCTTTGGAATGCTGTTGATTGGGTAATGAGGGAAAGTGGGGAGATGAGAATTTAGGGCTGGGGTTCAGCTTAGAGGGTACAGACAAACTGAGTTGCCCACAAAAAAGATAGCTCTATGGAGGGCTGGTGAGCCCTTGGAAGGATTCCCTGCCTGAAAAATCTGCTTTGTACTTGTACCTGGGTGGATGTCAATATTCTGGATTAAGGTGTTGATGTACTCACCTGTACATTACCTCCACCTACTCTTTCATTACATAGTTATTTATCAGCGCTCCTTTTATTGAGTTCTTGCTGTGGCCTTGACCTTGCACTAGCTAGGGATGGAGCAGTAGATGAGGAATGAGTTTTGCCTTCAGGGAGTTCATATTTAAAGTATAGATTGGTGGATATTAGGACAGCAGCATGGAGAATTATGGGAGTACATGGAGGACCAACAAAATATGGCAAATGAAACCCAGCGGGATATGAACACTGATCATCTAAGTTGGGCTTATCCCAGGAATGCAAGGGTGGTTTCACATTAGAATATCTTCACATAAAATTTGCTATATTACTAGGTTAAAGGGGAAAAAAATTTTTTTTGTGATCATCTTATAGATGTAAAAAACACATAAAATTTAACATCCATTTATGATAAAAACAGCTGTGTAGAAATAAAAGGGGACTTCTTTACCTTGACAAAAAGAATACCTATCAGAAAAACTAAAGAAAACATCATTTTTGCTGCTTAAATTTTTAGAAGAGACAACAGTGTAATGAATGTACCCATGTGCCCATTGTCCAGTTTCATCAGTTGCCAACTTGTGGACAATCTTAAATTCTTTTTTAATGTGGTAAAATAGGTATAGCGTGAAATTTGCCATTTTAACCATTTATTTTTATTTTAGAGAGAGAGAGTGCAAGTGGGGGAGAGGGGCAGAGGGCAAACAAGAGAGAATCATGACCTGAGCTGAAATCCAGAGTCAGACGCTCAACTGACTGAGCCACCAAGGCACCCCATTTTAATAATTTTTAAGTGTATTATTCAGCGGCATTAATTACATTCAGAGTATTGTACAGTCATCACCACTATATACTAAAACTTTTTCATCACCCCAGACAGAAGCTCTGAACCCATTAAGAAATACCTTCCCATTACCTCCCCTGTACCCCCAGCCATGGTGACCTCTAATCTACTCTCATCTCTGAATTTGCCTATTGTAGATACTTCATGTAAGTGAATTAGACAATCTTTGTCCTTTTGTGTCTGGCTTATTTCACTTGGCATAATATTTTTAAGGTTCATATTATAACCTGCATCAGAACTTTATTCCATTTTACAACTGAATAATCCATTGTATATATATGCCACATTTGAAACCTCTATTAAAGGCCACCTGGGTGGCTCAGTTGATTAAGTATCCGACTTTGGCTCAGGTCATGATCTTATGGTTCGTGAGTTCGAGCCCTGCGTTGGGCTCTTTGCTGACAGCTTGGAGCCTGGAGCCTGCTTTGGGTTCTGTGTCTCCCTTTCTCTCTGCCCCTTCACTGCTCATACTCTGTTTCTTTCTCTCTCAAAAATAAACATTAAAAGTAAATATCCATTAAAAAATCCATCCATCTCTTGATAGATACTTAGGTTGTTTCCACCTTTTGGCAACATTGACATGCAAGTATCTTTTTGAGTCCCTGTTTTCAGATATTTGGGTGTATACCTAGGAGTGGAATTGCTGGGTCATGTAATTCAATGTGTAGCTTTTTGAAAAACTACCAGAGTTTTCCAGAGTAGCTGTACCATTTTACATTCCCACTGGCAGTATACCATATTTCCAAATCTTTGCCAGCAGTTGTTTTCCCTTAAAAAATTTTTTTTAAATTATAGGCATCCTAATAGGTGTCAGATGGTATTTCATTGTAGCTTTGATTTGCATTTCAGTAACCACAGCTGGTAATGAGCATCATTTCATGACCTTATTGATCATTTGCATATCTTCTTTGGAGATACCTTCTTTGTTAATCTCCTTTGCTGGTTTTTAAACTGGGGTGCTTATCTTTATGTTGTTGAGTTGTTTACATATTGTGAAAATTAAACCTTTATCAATATGTGATTTTTCCTGTTTGGTGGGTTTTCTTTTCATTCTCTTGCTAGTGTTATTTGAAGCCCCAAAATTTTGATGGAATCAAAATTGTGATGGATTCTAATTTATCAGTTTTTTCTTTTATTGCCTGTGGTTTTAATATCCTATTTAAGAACTTATGGACCAATCATAAAATTTTTGCACTTATGTTTTCTTGTAAGAATTTTATAGTTGCACTGTTAAATTTAGGTCTTCCATCCATTTTTAGTCAATGGCACCCTTGTTAAAAATCACTTGACTGTAGATGGGAGAGTATGTGCTTACCTTTTGTTGATACCATACTGTTTTGATTATATTAGCTTTGTGGTAAAGTTTTGAAATCAGGATGTGTGAATCCTCCAACTTGGTTCCTTTTTTTAAAGATTGCCTATGAGGGGCGCCTGGGTGGCGCAGTCGGTTAAGCGTCCGACTTCAGCCAGGTCACGATCTCGCGGTCCGTGAGTTCGAGCTCCGCGTCGGGCTCTGGGCTGATGGCTCAGAGCCTGGAGCCTGTTTCCGGTTCTGTGTCTCCCTCTCTCTCTGCCCCTCCCCCGTTCATGCTCTGTCTCTCTCTGTCCCAAAAATAAATAAACGTTGAAAAAAAAAATAAGATTGCCTATGAATCTTAGAGTGAGTTTTTCCATCTCCTTGAAAAACGCTGTTGAGATTTTGACAGAGATTGCATTGAATCTATAGACTGCTTTGGATAGTACTGTCATCTTGACAGTATTAAGTGTTCCAATCCACCCAGAAAGTTTTTCCATTTATTTAGGTTGTCTTTGATTTCTTTTAGCAATGTTTTGTAATTTTCAGTGTACAAATTTTTTCCTTTGGCTAAAGACCTTCCTCCTTAGTTAAATTTATTCCTGGATACTTTTTTTTTTTAAATTCTATTTTAAATGGAATTATTTTCTTAATTTCCCTTTTGGATTGTTTGTTGCTAGTATAAGAAACACAACTGATCTTTGAGTATTGATGTTGTACCTGCAGCTTTGCTGATTTTATTAGCTTTAACAGTTTGTTTGTTTGTTTGTTTTGTAGATTCTCCAGGGTTTTTGACATCTAAGTTCATGTCATTCGTTTATAGAGATGGTTTTGTTTCTTCCTTTCCAGTATGGTATCTTTTATTCCTTTTTCTTGCCTATAGCTCTGGCTAGATATTCTAGTATTAATGTTGAATATAAATGATACAAGCAGGCATCCTTGTATTGTTCCTGATCTTGGGGGAAAAACTTGTAACCTTTCACCATTGATGTTAGCTGTGGGTTCTTACTTATATGACTCTCATCATATATGCCCTTTATTATGTTAAAGTTCTGTTCTTAGTTTATTAAGTGTTTTTAGAATGGAAGGATGTTGGATTTTGTCAAATGCTTTTTGGGTATCAATTGAGATGATTTTTTTCCCCTTTATTTTATCAATATCTGTTAACTGGATTAATTTTCATGGGTTGAACCACCCTTGTATCTCTGGGATAAATAACACTTGATCATGTTATACAGTCCTTTTAATATGCTGCTGAATTTGGTTTGCTAGTGTTCTTTTGAGGATTTTTGCAGATATATTTATATGGGATATTGGTCTGTAGTTTTCTTACAGTGTCCTTGTCTTGCTTTGGTGTTCGGATAATTTTGGAGTCAAAGAATGAGTTAGGCAGTGCTCCCATTTCTTCTATTTTTTTGAAACATTTGGAAGGATTGGTATACTGCTACGTTTCTTAACAGTCACTTGGCTGGCCAGGAGGCCCTGGGCTGTGTGGCATGATGGTACCTATTTGGAACTCTGGTCTTGAAGCTGGGCCAGGTCATCTTTTCCATACTGTTTTGTCTCAGCACCTCCATCTTGGCCACCTGTCTAGGGAACCATTCACACTGATGATGCACACTGGCAGGTGACCTGGTAAACAAGGTCTACTTGTTAAGTTGGACTCTAGGATTGCAGCTTTGCCCTTGTACTCTCTCTTTGGGCTGATGGATGGTTCGTCTGCTCTTGGGCTTGCCAAACAGGAACAAGGCTTCTGAGCCATCTAAAGGACCAGATCAAGTCAGCAGACAAGGGAGAATATTATGTTGAGAATAATACTTCTTTTAAATGTTTTCTCATGTAGCTAACATTTCAGGAAGAAAGACTCCATTGAGCATTATTTCCCATAATTCTAACTTCATAGCTGATCATAGAGGTGGTCACACTTTTTTTCAGAGTAGTAATTCCTATGTGTGTGCTATTGTGTTCTGCTTCTGCTCAAAAATATGTATCTGTGTTCCTGTTAGCATCACTATCCATAGTTCACCTATTTAAACATTTTTTTCACCTGTTTTAATGACAACACTGTTTTCTATTGTGCTAGTCCAGATGACCCCTTTTGAGATTGTTGATTTGTTCAATCAGCAGATATTTTTGAGTGCCAGGCACAATGCTGGGTGGTGAGGATACAGCAGTGGGTTAAGTGGACAATTGTCCCTACCCTTATGGAGCTCCCAGTCTGGTGGGTTCTAGTTGTTACAGGCCTGTGAAATGGAATTTCATTGACCATGTTACAGCCTTGGAGAGGATGACAAGGTTGTGTAGTCCCTAGCCCTGGCTCCTATCGCTGCGTTCTAAAAAGCAAGCAAGGCCTTGGCAGGACAGTGGCAGTTCTGCTTGTTAACTGGGCTCTCAGTGAAGCCCAGGATGGGGAGCCCTGGGACCGTGGCAGAGTTGACTCTGAAATTGGGACTGCTGCAGCAGGGAAGACTGCTGTTTCCTAGGCAATACTCTGCTTAATATTTTTAGTGCGTGGTCACGGCAGAACTAAATGTGGTTTCTGATCCCAAATTGGTAATAAATGTAGACATATTTAGAGTCAGAAACAATGCATTTAAAATCCTCTGCTCCTTAATGGTCCTGCCAAGTGCTGAGTTTAGGTTTCTTTGTTTCTTGGCTACCTACCCAGCCTCCCACCATCTCTTGGAGAAGGCGCCCGGATTTTCTTTGGGTGTTAGGTGGGATTGTGAAAGCCGTGAGTTATGGCTCCCTGAGCTGTGTTGAGAGGCATCAGATTTTTGTGTTTCTGCCCACATATGTAAATGTGTACATTTAAAAATTCATCCTCCTTTCAAGTTTTTAAGAATCTGGGATTATAAATAGTCTTGGACTCTCAGGCGTGTTAAAAATAAAATATGATGTTTCAGTTGCTGATTTACCTGGAAGACATAGTCAGTGCCAATGTGATAGTAGCGAGTTCTGTGTTTGGTGACCTGTCCTTATGGTGCGCTCATTGTTTCTGTAAGTTAATGCTATTTTCTTGGGGCTCCTGATTTAGTTTAAGGAGGAACCTAATTGTTGCTCATTTCATCCGTTAAAAGTTGTAATTTGTGTCTCAAGTTGCCTAGAGCGGTATTTATTTTCTCATGGTATATTTCTTAAGTTGGCTTTCTTTTTGATAATTGTGCTGTCTCAAATTCTGTTGTGGAAAGCCATGTTATCCACTAATTGTGAACGGGACATCAGCTCCCTTGAGGGCAGCAGTGGTATCTTTTGTATGTTCTGTTCTGAAGTATGGTGCTCAGGGGACTGAGGCTGATGGTAAAATATCTTTGTGTGGTATCTGTTTCTAGAGTGTGAATGCTGGATGCTTGCAATCCAAAGTGCCAGAGTGCCTAGCACAGAATAAGGGTTGGTGTTCTTAGTGATTTGCACATAGTCCATTTGGAGCTATGGACTGGAAGTCATATCTTCCTTCCTATCATAGTTTCACTAAGAGGCTCTGACCTCCTCTGGAAGCTTGGAGACAGCAGGAAAAGATGAACTCTGATTCTGCCCCAGCCCCAGGTTGTGTGTGGATGAATGTGTGAAAGTCCTTGGTATTCTTTGGAAGCAGGCTATCGAGAAAGCCCATTGTGCCTACTATCAGGAGATCCATTCATTATTTTAAAGGAGAGGGAAGAAGGAGGCCCTGGTCCCTTATTCCCTGGATGCCAGCTGACCCTGTCTAGAGTGATCCACAAAATCTAGGTCTCTTGAATTTGTCCTGGCTATTCCTGCCTTCCCTGTTCCCCTCTTAGAGGTATTGGAGTTTGAAGACAGGCCTGAGACACCAGGAAGCTGGATTCTGAAGTGGCCATTCTCAGTCAGCTCTTCACTGGGCACTGATGCAGAGCCAGCCAGCATTGCTGAGGTTTGAGTGGAAATGCCTCCGTAGCCACCTGGTGTGTAGGCAGGCCTGTGGCTCAGGGAAACTGGGTTCCAAGGAAAACTTGATTGTCAGAGCACAAGACAATTCTATAAGGGAATAAAGCCCTTACTGCTTTTGTTTATCCTGTCCTTTATTCAAAATTTTCTCTCACAGTAGTTGTTAATGAGAGCCACAACCTTCTTGAGTCCTCACTTTGTTCAGGTACTGTACTATATGCTTCATAACATCTCACTTAACACCAAGAACCATCCTGCAAAGTAAAGTAGTTATTATCAAGTCCATTTGTAGATGAAGGAATGGAAACCTGGAGAGGTTAAGCAGCTTGCCTAGAGTCCCACAACTAGGTGAGGTGACCTGGCTTGACATTCGGAGCCCACATTCTTTTCATTACACTGGAGTGGAGATGGAGTAGAGTACACCTTCTAGTAACCTTGGCTGTTATCAGACATAGGCTGGTCACTTTAAGGACATTAGGCAGGATCAGAGAACAGGTAGAAGAAGTAGGTCTCCTTGCCCACTCTCTGTTGGGAGCTTGTAATCTAGGGCCGAGGGGGAAGTAAACTGACCGGGTCTGGGGTATTTCTCTAATTCACCTTGTCACTTACTGGTGTGCTTAGGAAAACCACATTCACCTTTTTGGCTTCATTTTCTTTTGCCATGTAGAGGTAATCCTGTCCTAAATGTTTTTGGGATGGGGAGTGGGGATGTCAGGATCACAGACTATTTGGAAATAAGCTTGGATATCATCTTGGCCAATATAGTTACTCTTCCCCTCTGCTTCATTCTCACCAGACAGTTGGGTATATATGAGGGGAGTGTTTGGGGGTTGGAGAAGAAAGATACTTTCACTTCTTGTATAGCTGAGAAGTCTGCATGATGGGAGGTTAAGAGGTGAAGACACACAGGATGCCAGGGACCTGGCTGCAGTCTTAGTCAAGGATGTTCTTCTTCTTGAATATCTGTGCCTCCTGTGTGAGCTGGGCTGTGCCAAGGACATTCACCAATCAAAACATATGTGTGTGAAAACATGTGTGTGTATGTGTGTCTGTGTGTAGTGTAAAAACTTGGGACATGGTAGAGGTGGGTCTCTCCACAAGAGGGCCCCAATAGGCTCATTTAAAAAATTTTCTCCTGACACAGAATGTGTGCCTTTGTATCCATTCACACTGTTGAAGAATAAGTAAAATGAGTCCAGTTTCTGTGGCTGATTCATAGATCACTGGAAAGGCAGCGTGGTCTATGGAAAGAGGATGGGTTCTGGGCCAGATTGGCTTTGAATCCTGACTACCACTCTGGCTGCATGAACTTGGGCAAAATACTTAACCTCTCTGAATTTCAGTCCCCTCCTGGGCAGAATGAGAACCTTGTCAAATGGTTGTTGCGAAGAGTAAATAAGCTTAGAACTTTGCTTGGAGCATAGCAAGTACTCTATAAATGTTGACTATAATTGCTCTTAGACAAAATTTATTTTCCTGTGGGTGGTCCAGATACTGATTTGAATCCTAGGGGATTTGGTGTCATTGGGGTATTTCTCTCCATTCTGTATTACAAAGTGCAAGAACTAAAACTTCTGAGCAGTTTGGGGCATGGGAGAGCTCAGAGAATGTGGAGTTGTGTCTGGTGGGAGTTTGTTCTTAAAGACTTTGCCTCCCTGCTCCCTCCTTCTGCTGGTGTGACTGTGCCTGTCTCTGTCCTGAAGACATGTGTGTTGGAGGGGGTAGCTCTACACAATCATAGAAAACCAATGTATGGCATTAGAGGATCCATCTTTAGGACCTGACCACTGGAGCCAATTCTTTGTCTTCATTAAGAGACTCAAGTGATAATATTGAAAAAATTGGATTTAGAGAAGTGGCCCCAAATCTCCAAACTTGACTGGACCCACTCACGCTTTCAAAGCAGTCTACCTTTGTGCCTCTATTTCTTGTCTCATGTACCCTCTTTTGAAGGGCCCTCTGGTGGCCTTATTGCCAAACCCAGTGGATCTTCTCATCCACATTCTTTTTTATTTAAAAAATTTTTTTTTGCAGGGGCGCCTGGGTGGCTCAGTCGGTTAAGTGTCCGACTTCGGCTCAGGTCATGATCTCGCGGTCCGTGAGTTCGAGCCCCGTGTTGGGCTCTGTGCTGACAGCTCAGAGCCTGGAGCCTGTTTCAGATTCTGTGTCTCCCTCTCTCTCTGACTCTCCCCTGTTCATGCTCTCTCTCTGTCTCAAAAATAAATAAATGTTAAAAAAAATAAAAAAAATTAAAGAATTGAAAAAAAAAATAAAATTTTTTTTGCAGCAGGGGCAGGAAAGACAGAATCTCAAGCAGGCTTTATGCATAATGTGGAGCCTGATGTGGGGTTCGATCCCACAACCCTGGGATCATGATCTGAGCCAAAATCCAGAGACAGATGATCAACCTGCTAAGCCACTCAGGTGCCCCTCTCATCCTTACTCTGACTGATCTCTTGACATCATTGCCTGGAACTTGATTTTCTCAGGATTCTCTCCTCTGTTGACCTTTGTGATTCTGCACCATTGTCCTCGCTCCTTGTTTGATTGCCTTGCTTGCTTTTTTCTTTTCCTATATTCCAGCCGTGACTTGAAGATTATTCTTGCTCTTTCTTTCTCTCTGGGTTTCTCCCTAAGACAGGGAGTCTATTCTTGTTGCTTTGCTTATTGCCTCTGTGCTGATGGCACCAACATTATTACCCTGCCCTAACCTTCTCTGCCTCTTTGTATTCAATAGGTGTGAAGTTACCAGAGACTTCGTGGATCCACTGAAAAGCTCCATGCCAGAAGGCATTGAACTGTGGTTATTAATGTAGCTATCAAGTGCCCTCACTGTTGTTTAGATCTTTAGCAGTCCAAATGGAGATTGGGTCTTAAAACGCTTTTCTAGCATTTAGTTTTTTGATAGCCTTGTTTGAGTAAGGATAGGTCTAGAGAGGGCCGACCTGGGCTCCCATTTGCTTTGTCCCTTTTGCTTTTGCTCTCTTTCTGCTTGTCTTTTGATTTCTTTTAGCTGGAGCCACTGTCTTTTGTCTCTGAGATTGCAGTTTTTTGCTAATATGCTTAGCCACCTTCTTAAAGATCTGTTTCCTTGCCTACTAAGGTAGGGATGGGAGTTGTTATGTCTCTCACCTTTTGGAGTGCAGAGTATCAAGAATGCCCCCTTCCTATTTCTTCCCATGTTGTCCTCCTCCCAGGGCTTTAGTCCCCACCGGGCTCATGGAATTCTTGGCTCTATGTGCTCTCAGGTGGGGCCAGCACTGTCCTTATATTGCTACTGGAAAAGCCTCTCTTGGGCTCTCTTTTGAAGGCATGTGCATGAGTGGATTTTGGCTTTGTAGCTGTCTGTTCAGGCAGAGGCTTAGGTTTCTTGTGAACTTTCTACCTCCAACAGCCTCCTCTAGTTAATTTCCTTCTTGAGTCTGTTGAGAGCAGTCTGTATTTGCTCAGCCCTAGGCATGACCTCAATATTTGGAACAGATACTGTCCCCACTACACAAATGGTCAGTGGGTAAGGATGTTCCATGTCCAGCCTCCCAGCCAGTAATGGACTTAGTTATGGGATTAGAAGCCGCATTTCTTTTGTTGTTCATAGGCTCTTTGGATTTAATTGCTGTTTTCCTCCTGACTTGCTGTGTAGTTTATGGCTTAGGGGGAAAGAGACTGTTTGCCTGACTATTCCAAATTTATTTCTTTTGTCCTTTAAATTTTTCTTTAAAAATCCATTTCTATTCCTAAGCGTTTGCACATTGTTTTCTTTTGTCAGGACTGTCCTTCCAATGTCCTCTTTGCGTTGTTTCTTCAGCTTCGTATTTGCTCAGATTAGGCGGTGAGTTTGTTTGTGTAGAGGTGAGTGACCGTGTATGTGTATATGAGTTTGTGCAGCCCATAAATAGTAATGAATGTGTGTCTGTAGGAAGAGCTCATCCTCTAACCTTCAGTCTGTAAAGCAGAAGGTGGTTTTGACAGGTGTTCCTGCAGTTGGCAGTTCTACATGATGGTGGCCTGGCTCTCTGGACACAAGTATGCTGGGAAAAGCATTGAGTGCGCTGGGTCTGCCTTGGGGCTCAGCAGAAAACTGGCTTTCATCTCTCCTTTTTCAGCTGGGGGTGGGTGCTCTTCCAACATCTGTTTCCTTCACCTCTTGGGCGAAGATAGCCAAAAAAAAAAAAAAAAAAAAAAAAAAAAGGCTTTGGTCCTAAAGTTTGAGATATAGGGCCAGCTAAAGAATGTGTAGATTCTGTAAGTGGCAGAGCTCTGGAGAGTTGTACCAGGGTGCCTGGACTGGCTCTGATTGCCTGTGTGTCCAAGGGCAGGTCATCATCCCTACTCTAATGATAAGTAGGTGCCAGGTGCTTTGTTAAGCATTTTCCATATTTTTATTTAATCCTCTCTAACACTCTTTGAAGTAGGAGCTCTTACTATGCCATTTTACAGATAAAGAAACTGAGGTCTGGTAAGTTGTATTCAAGATCACACAGCTAGGAATAGACAGAGCTAAGAAATGGCCTTCGATCATTCTGAATCTAAATTCATGTATTAGACTTTATATCCATGTTTTTATCTTTCTGCTTCAATTTCCTTCTTTTAAGATAGAAGTAGGAATTCTTGCCCTTTCACTTTTCTAGATTTGGAGAAACAAATACATGGACACAAACTGTAGGTTAAGAATGTGAGCATTTTATGAGGTGGAATTCAAAGTGCCCTCAGGCAGTTTGCTGACGTGACTCTGCCTGCCCAGGACACTTGTGACCTTTTCCTATTCTCACTCTTCTCTGGCCCTGAGACTGGAGAGCAGCCACTGTCCGTGGGGTCTGCCACCCATCTAAGAAGCTTTCAGAGATCCAGCACTCCCACTTCTCCTTTGGCTTCTTGCCATCCTCATCACATTCTTTTGTTTTCCTGCCTTGAGAGAAGATAGAAGTTACGGGAGGAGTCTTTTTTACCCAGGGCCTAGTCCTCTCCCCCAGTCCTATCTGAATTGAGTAGAGGACATGAGGCCCCAAGAGAGGCAAGGTCTAGAAAGTCGAAGGGCCTCCTCCTACCCATGCCACAAGCATCTGCTCTGGGCTGCAGTAAGCTGATAATACAGATTGCTGGAGCATCTACCCTCAATTTACATAAAGGTACAGCCTACAGATGGCCAGTTTTGATGGAAAAAATGGACATTTCATTGTTAGTCCTTATTATCTTCTTGTCCCAAAGCCCAAGGATACTTAAGGAAAGAGTAACTGCTGAAACACTGAAATGTGTTTCCCTTTCCCAGACTGAATGATGGTGTTTGAAGTCAGAAGAAGACCGTAATGTGAAGACTTTGGTCTGTCTTCCAGTGAGAGCCAAGAATGACAGGAAGGTTTATTTTGCAGGGTGTACAGGGGCAGGTGATGAGGCAAATCCAGTGTTAGGGGTGGTAAGTAGGGTTTGGGAAGGGCACTGACATCAGCCCAAGTGTGCCAACTGTGCCTCAAAGGGATGCCATGACTTTGGCTTTACTTACGTTATTGTCTGAGGTTTTCTTTAGCTGCTGCTGCTGCCCAGATACTTGCTTGTGATGTGGGATGTCAGCTGTCCTGGTAAAACACAGCTGTGTGCCACCTCTCTTTAGTCTGTTTCCACACTCCCCCACCCTCACCTTCAGCCTAAAGCCCAGAGAAAACTGCGTATTTTCTACTTGTTACTTGTTGAGTAAGGACCAAGACCAGGTGACGTGGCTGCAGGCCAGACTGCTTAGCAGGACACAGGATACCATCACTGATGCTTGTGTGTGCCTGTATGTTGCAGAATTTGCACTTGCTCTTAGGGTACCCCTGCAAAGCCTGGGAGACTGTGACATATCTTTTTCCCAGCCTCAC
This sequence comes from Lynx canadensis, assembly GCF_007474595.2. Lineage (NCBI taxonomy): Eukaryota > Metazoa > Chordata > Mammalia > Carnivora > Felidae > Lynx > Lynx canadensis. The sequence continues at coordinate 115,433,661 of NC_044303.2, read as the reverse complement.
TCCTCCTCTCTCTCCTCAGGCACCTCCTCCCTGCAACATGTTCTGTCTCTTGGTGTTTCATGGAGAAATATATGGAGGCAGTAAATAGGTCAGGTGTGCAGTCCATGTGGAATTACTGGGGGGAGACGAAGGATCCATTTGTGAATCGATGTCTCATCCTTAGTATTGGCATAAAATGCTTTTGAGGGCATTAGTGTGTGTGCAGGAGATGGAGGCGGCTGGGAACCTTGTGGGAGCTGCCATTTCTCTCGCCACCTCCCCTGCCCCCTCCCCACGCATTCCCCTTCCCACTTCGGGGTGGGGGTGGGGTGGGGAAGCTGCTGTTTATGTATCAGCTGCCCTCGACCTCTTTTTCTTCAGTCTTTTCTGGATTTCCTGCTCATTTGTCTTCTTTGCCCTTGACTAATTCATTCTCATTTATCTCTTCCTCCTCATCTTTTCCCCCAGCATCAATTCCAGTGTTTATCCCTGGCTGTGAGAAGGGAGTGTTGAAGTGTGTGTGTGTACATCCATGTACACTTGAACACTATTCATGCAGGGAAAGGAAATCTGTGACTTTGGGGATAATCTTTGTTTTCTCTTACGGTTTATTTCCTGATAATGCACCCTGCTTCCATTCTGTATTTTCCTTTCCCCCAAAGGCTGAGGATTAAGAAAGGTATGGGGCATTATAGGAAGCTCCAGGGCTGTCTTTTCTTGGGACCCATCTCCCTGGGCCTTTCCAGCCCTTTCATTCCTGATGTGGAAGTCTCTGCTTGCTCCTTGTGCATGCTCACCAAGCCTGGCCACTGCCCCCTCCCCTGCCACGCACACTCAGGTATGGTCAGGCACCTGTCCAGAACCTAATGCTGTGTTGTGAACTCACTCCCCATCTTTCCATATGATTGGTGCCCCAGGGAAACAGGTTGCTGGGGAAAGCTCATGTGGCACTCAGCCGCTCCATTTTATCGACGAAAAAAGAGGGGAGAAGCTGGCAGAAAGCAAAGGCTTTTGCTGCTGGGTGAGTGTAGCAGCTATTTTTAGTGCCCAAGCCTTTGCTTTTCCATTTGGCTATGCTTTTTTAGCACAGTGCCGGTCCAGCAGGGCTGTTTTCCTTTATGGTTCCAGATGTCCTTAGGGAAAGTTTCCGTCTGCCTCTGAGAAGGTGTGGGCTAGGCAAGTTGGTAATAACTTCTGACAGTGGGTTCAGGTAGGACTTTGGGTCCCACTGCAGTCATGTTAAAGGACCAATTTCTTGAGGTGGAGCACGTAGTGGGGCAGGAATAGGAAAGAGAAAAGGTAAGCACCATAATCTTCAGAGATATTCCCCTATAACTGATACAGTTAAGCTTTTTTTGAATACATGGCCTAATGAGATATATTAGGGCTGAGTGATCAACATTCAAACCTTTTATAAGGGCTTGAAGTAATGTTGACTTTTTTTGACTTTTTCTTTTCTTTTTTTTTCTTTTTCTTTTTTTTTTTTTTTTTTTTTGAGACAGAGACAGAGCATGAGTAGGGGAGGGGCAGAGAGAGAGGGAGACACAGAATCTGAAGCAGGCTCCAGGCTCTGAGCTGTCAACACAGAGCCCGACGCGGGGCTCGAACTCAAGGAGTGTGAGATCATGACCTGAGCCGAAGTCGGACGCTTGACCGACTGAGCCACCCAGGCGCCCCTGTTCTGACTTTTTCTAAGGCTTCTTAAAATTTTTAGCTTGTTTTATTTCTCTTTCTGCCTTTCTTTCCTAGGTCATTTGCCAGTTTTTTTTTTTTTTTTAAAGTACACGTGTTTCTCTTTAAGATTTCATTTAAATTCCCATTAGTTAACCTACAGTGTAATGATGAGTTTCAGGTATACTATATAGTGGTTCAACAATTTGGATTAAGTTCTCTTGACTGCCACTCTAGTTTACTGACCAAAATTGTTGTACCAAGAAACTCTGTACCCATTAAGTAGTAACTCCCCTGGTAACCTATAATCTACTTTCTGTCTCTGTGAGTTTGCTATTCAAGAAAATTCATTTAAATAGAATCATACAATATCTGTTCTTTTGTGTCTTGCTTATTTCACTTGGCATAATGTTTTCAAGACTCATTCATGTTGAAGCATGTATCAGAATTGCATTCTTTTTATGGCTGAATAATATTCCATTGTATGTATACACAACACTTTAAAAATATCCATTGATCTGTTGATGGATATTGGGGTTGTTTCCACCTTTTGGCTATTGTGAATAATCCTGCTGGGAACATTTGCATGGAAGTATCTGTTTGAATCACTATTTTCAGAACTGTTAGGTAGAATAAATACCTAGGGGTAGAATTTCTGGATCTTACGGTAATTCTGTGTTTTGCTTTTTGAGGAACTGCTAAACTGTGTCCCACAGCAGCTGTACCATTTTGCATTACCACCACTAATGTATGAGGTGTTCCAGTTTGTCTACATCCTTGCTAATATTTGTTATTTTCTTTTTAAAAAAATTATAGCGATCATTGTTGTTTATGTATCTGGTTATTAAACCCTATCAGAGAGAGGTGATTTGCAAATATTTTCTCCCATTTTGTTGGCTGTCTTTTCAATCTCTTCATAAGGTCCTTTGAGGCACAAAAGTTTTTACATATTGATGGAGTTTAATTTAGTTATTTTTTTTAAATCACCTGTTGTCTTGGTGTCATTTTTGAGACACTACTACCAAATATGAGGTTATGAAGATTTCCTCTATATTTTCTTGTAAAAGTTTAGCTTTTAAATTTAGGTCTTAGATACATTTTGAGTTAAGTTTTGTACATGACAAAAGGGTAGATTCCATCTCATTTTCTGCATGTGGCTATTCAGTTGTTCCAGACTGGTTTGTTGAAGAGACTATTTTTTCCCCATTGAATGGTATTGGCACCCTGTTGAAAATCATTTGAGTACACATGATTATTTCTGGGTCCTCAGTTCTATTCCAATGGTCTTTACATCTGTCCCTTATGCCAGTACCACACTGTTTTGATTACTATTGCTTTGTAATAAGTTTTGAATTCAGGAAGTATGAGTCTTCCAACTTGGTTCTTTTTTTCCTACATCTTTGGGTCTACTTTGGGTCCCTTGAAATTCCTTATGTATTTAAAGAAGGGTTTCTCCATTTTTGTAACAGGCTTGGTATTTTGATAGGGATTGCATTGAATCTGCATATTGCTTTGGGTAATATTGTCATCTTAACAATATTAAGTCTCTAATACATGAACATGGGATATCCTTTTATGCTTTTGTTTTGATTTTAACAGCTACTAGGGCCTATACTTCGGATAGTTGGGCCATTTGAAAAGTGATGTGTAAGACTTCATGGCTTGGGAATATGGAACTTTGCTGGTTGATGGGATACTGATGGCATCTGTTTTCAGATATAATAGTGAACATGGTTTAGAAGTGAACGGTTATGATGACTTATGAGGATTTGGACCCATGTCTCTTGATACACAAATCAATTGGTTAGTTTATTTCTCTCCTTATCATAGCCAATATCACCCTGTACAACCTGACAATAAGTTGATAGTGAGGAAGGAAGGGACCCCAACTGTTTATCTCACGTGAGAGTCTTGCTTGGCTCTCTGCTTCCAACCAAGGCATATCTGGTCATGAGTGGCTGGACTCCTTATGGTAGCTGGAAGCTTCCTTTAGATCTTCTCCTGTGGTAGAAGGAAGACCTTTGATACATCTGTGCAGGAAATGTCTGATATCCATTGAACACATGACATCATTGGAATCACATTGCTGGGGGATCAGGCACCAGCTTCCTGTTTACCTTCTGTCTTCTTTGTTTACATTCCTCAGGTCTCTAACTGTGCCTCCCCAGGGCCTGTCCCCTTCTAGGATGGCTCTTCTGGGAATGCTGCTCGGGCTGCTGATGGCTTCCTGCTTCACCTTCTGCCTCAGTCATCAGAACCCGGTAAATTTCTTAACACAAATAGAAGAATCCCTGTAGGCTCCAAGAAAGCCTCCATGCCACCAAGGCTTTTGTGGGAGTAGGGTGAGCTTTTATTTTTCTTACAGGAATGTGGTTAGCACTGGGTCAAGGAGTATGTGTACTCTCCTCCCCACCCCACTGAGTCCTCTGGCCTCTGTTTAAAGCTCATAGCATAGGGGCACCTGGGTGTCTCAGTCGGTTAAGTGTCTGACTCCTGGTTTTGGCTGAGATCATGATCCCCGTATCATTAGTTTGAGCTCTGGGTCTGGCTCTGTGCTCACAGCGTGCAGCCTGCTTGGGATTCTCTCTGTTCCCCTTTCTCTCTGCCCTTCACCCACTCTCATGCCCATGCACACTTTGTCTCAAAAGAAAGGAAGGAAGCTCATGGCATAGTTTCCCTTTGGAGAAAATAGGATGATGATATGGTAATACTGATAATGTTGATGAGGTTATCATGTACCAATTATTTTAGTAAGTGCTTTATATGTATTCTCATTTAATCCCTCCAAAACCCCTAAGAAGTGAACAACTACAGTTATTATCCCTCATTTTCAGAAGGAGACTGAGGCTCAGAGACATTAAGTAACTTGGCCAGAATCATTCAGCCAGTTTGTGGCAGAGTTGGGAAAATTGCCTGTGTGGTGAGCACTAAGTAAGACTCAGCTTCTTCCTCTACTCCTGTCTTCCTTGTGCTTTTTCCATCTGTCTCTGTCTCTCCATTCTCTTTTCCTCTGTCCTTTTTCTTCCTCTTCTTTTTAAGCCTCTCTTCATTAACCTAGACCTCACTGCTTAGGCTTTCTGTCACTGTCACAGGCAGGAGTAGAATGACCAAGAAAGCCCTGAGCTTGGCCTGGCTGCAGCATGCTAAGACTCCTGGCCCCATTTGCCTGGCTGGCCCCAGCAATAAGCTGCCCTTCACCAGCTCCCAGTGTCTCCTCTTTGCTTTCCCCTGAGAAGCCTTGACTGTCAGCTTTCTGACAGTTTCCCTTTCCCCTGGCCACCTTCCTCAACCCCAGGGTCTCCTGCTAAATGTTGGGTAAGTGTTGAAGGCTTTGGAGCGGAGGGCCTTGAAGTGCAAATGACAATTGTGATGAATTTAATAGCAATCCAGCTCAGCTGAGGTTTACCTCTGGCTCATGGCAAGCTTCCACCTTCTCTCTGAAGTCATTTGTTTTTTCTCTGCCTTTCTGCTCACTTTGTGGAGCAGAAGAGGAAGTACAGTTAGGAGTCACGAATCCTTTTGAGCTTTTAATGTTCTCTAAGATCTTACTGGTGCTAGTTTTTTTTGGCCTTTTCCTCAAGGATAATGAGGATGAGATTCCATTGGCCCCTGAGGGTGGGACTGGCCACAGCCTGAGTTAGGGGCTGTCTTTGTCATAGCCTAGACCAGAAAAGCACCCAAGTGTCTGGAGGGATCAGCGCTGTGTACTCCCCTCCCTCCCCGCCCCCGCTCAACCTGCAGCTCATGAGGATCCGGTGCTTCCCATGATGAGCTTTAGCAGATGCACAATTAACAAAAACGTGCTGATGAATTTGCTTAAGGACTGTGTGTTAGTAAGTCCCTTTTGGATAATAGTCCAACCAAATAGATGAGCTTTCAGAGCCATAATTATTCTGGCCCATTTATATTAGCTCTATTGAGTCTAGTCTCAGAAAAATGTTAATACTGACTTTCATCAACAGAAGCTACTTTTATCCTTATGTCTGTTCCTAAGCTGTATCCATTTGTCATAATCTTTCATCATGTGCTAACCACAAGTAGGAGTTGAAGCATCTTTTCTCTCATACCGTAAAAATTGCTGCCCTGTTGGCATTTAAAATCCAAATTATGCAGTCAGCCATCTTCACAACAGTGAAAATGGGTGGTGGGGTAGCTGGGGGTGTTTATGATCCTTTATTCAGAGCCTTGAGTCCAGGCAAGAGGTCCTGGTGGCCTGGAATTGTCCTCTCCAAAGGCATTTGTACAGGTTAATGGCTACCCAGGAAAGATTGTGTGTATCAGGGTACGATCTTCTGCTGTGATACCTCCCTGAGATGCCACAACTTAGGAGCAGTGTGGATGCTGAAGGGATGGGGTTGTGTAGTATACTGGCCTTCAAAAAGTAGTGAGTATGAAGGAGGTAGTGGAATCCAGTGGAAGGAGCACAGACCATTGGTAAGTGGCACCCCCTTCTTTGGCAATTTGGCCATTTCTGAGCTTTGTTTTCTCATCCGTAAAATGGGGTTGATACTTCCCTCTTAAAATTTTAATGTAGATTATGCATGATTTGTATGTATATATAAAAATATATATGAAGCACCTAGCTTTGGGACTGGCAGAGTATGGTCAATAAATGTCAGCTGTTATTTTCAGTAAAAGGGTGTCTGCTTTTATGGTTTAATATAGGGCTTTGTTAGTCAGGGTCCTAGCCCAAAATATTGCCATGGCAGTCTGTCTCTGTCACAGCGTCTGTCAGCTTACCATTAGAGAGATTCATTCATTCTCCTGGATCTTGAAGGCTTTGGTCTTTAAGAATCTCTTACTCAGATACAAGTGCAAGGAAGTGAGACATGGTAAGCTGTTGTCAGCTAACACCTTAGCTGGATTTCTTGCCAGTCAGTTGAGAGGAGATTGGTATTTGGAGTGATGGTGGCAGGGAAAAGAGTGCTGAGGTTTCAGTATGGAAGGGAGCCCTGAGAAGCCAGCTGAGAGGGCACCAGAACATGGGGGGTTTACTTGTTGACCAAGGGCTGGCTGGCTTCTCTCACCCCTTGGTCTTTATCTGCTGTTGACAACCCTTCCCGGGCAGAGAGAGGCTAGTCTTGCTTGTCCTTTCTCTGGGACTGTGGTTTGTTACTTGAACCGTGAAAACCTTCCCTTTCCCCTGAGGGGGTGGGGGTGGTGGGGGTGTGTGCTGGTAGATGCGCTAAGGTGATCTCAGTGTGCCCTTCCCCCCCTGCCCCTTCATTCCCTCAGTATGCAGGGCATAGCCATTAGGACACATAACTTAGAAACACAGAAGTGAGTCAAAATTCATGCATGGGCTTTGGAGACAGGCAGGCCTGGACTTAAATTTTTGTCTGCTTTTCTCAGCAGTGTGATTTTTGCTCAGGCCCGATACCTGTCCTCATCTATAAAATGGGAATAAAATTTGTGCTCCACAGATGAAACTTGGGTGAGTTGTGAGGCATGGACGGCACTTTAGCCCAGAGCTACAAATGGTAGTTGCTGTTACCATTACAGTCTCATCCCCATGATGCTGCTTTTCCTCAAAACCTTTCCTGGAATGCCCTTTTTGAACTGATTCCCTCAGTGCTTGTCAGATGTGATTTGGGCAAACAGTGCCAAGTTGCTCAGAGTTAGATTTGGTGAATACGGTGAGCTGATCACAGGAGCACCAATTTTTTATCACCCCTACTAAAAACAGATTTGTACTATAAAATAATGGCAGATTGTGTGTATCTGTGTATGTGTGTGTGTCGCTTAAAATCTGGTTCAAAGGTGACACCAACCGGAAGGTCAGAAAACATTTTCAGCAGTGGTGGGATTACTGTGAAAGTATTTAGCCTCCCTAGAGCCTGAGGCATGCGGCTCAGTGGTTCATCGGTCTCCATCTTGAATCTATTAATGTTGAAAGAAATGTGGAAAAAGAGAATGAACACTCCCCCAGCCTAGTGTTTGAAGGGTTTTCTGCCATGTTTTCATCATTCCCATTCCTGTTGCCTCTTACTGCTTCTCTTAGTGACAAGGATTTGGTTGCTTGCTTACAGCTATACCTGCCAGCAGTTACCTGACTAATAGACTAAAGCAAGAGTTGCAATTTAAAGCTTAGAGAGGTTTAGTTTGGCCGTCTTAGTGTTCTAAAATACAAAAATTTTATGTAAAAATCATCTGTTTTTCTGTTTTCTCTTTTTCATGGCAGTGGTGGACCAGCTGAGTAGCAGCTGCGTTCCTTAGTCAAGGCAGGAGGGCTCCAGTTTTCACAGCCCCCCAACAACCTGTTGTTTTACTGCTGGCCCTACCTGGCCCCTGGAGGCATTTGACCCCCATACTTCTGAGGTAAATTCTATTTATATTCTCCTAGTCCCATGGTCTAGTGTGTGGTGCTTATGGCAGAGGCTGGCCAGCATGGCTCGGCCCTGGATTACATGGGTTTTGAGTATTTGTAGACAAGGTATTCTTTGTTCTGCAATGTGGGGCTAGTGCCTGGGTTCTAGTAGACGTGGCTACTTTGGGCTTTCCTCAGTCCAAGGCCTCCAGAAGACATACCTGCCTGTGGGACAGGGTCGTTTCTTCATTCCTTTGTTCTTGGATTACAAACTTAGTTCTTTGCTGGGCATTGGGGTACATTGGTGAAAGAGACTCACATAGAGCCTGCTCTTAGGAAATCTGGCTTTAGGCCAGTGTCTCCTGCCACTCTGTCTTTCCTTTAGTTTCCCAAGCATGTCTACTCTTCTCCTAGCTTTCTTTTGAGCTCAGATCTTTGCAAGCTTCAAGTTGAAGGTAGGAGGCATTTGACAGCCAGGCTGCACAGGTGAGACCACAACCAAAACCTGACCTGCCTGAATAATGTCACAGTGTGTAGTCACTGTTGGATGTCATAGTACAGACTCATCCAACCTGGAACCTGTGATGGTCTTTACATGTAGTAAGAGTAATCGCTACCATGTATCTGGGGTCTAGTGGTTTACAAGATAGTTCCTCATCTAATGTATGAGTTAGATGTCATTAGTATTTCTGCTTTACAAATGTGGAAATAGGCTTAGAAAATTAAGTAACTTTCTGGGAGTCACAATAAACTGGGATTAAACTTCAGGTTATCTGATGTGGAGCTTAAGTTCTTAAGTACTATTGCTGTAGTCTTGGCCTCTCATTACTTGGGATATGATTTGAGGGCCTCTTCTTGTCCAAGATGTCTTCCTTACTGGTCCTTAACAAGATTTGAAATCCTGTCATCTGAATTTCATGCCTTTATTTCTTGTTAAAATGTTAAAAACCCTTGGAGGGGCATTACATTGTTATCATGAATACTTTAACACCTTGCCCTTCCCTCTGACAGCTAATTAAAGATCAGATCCTGAGGGACAAGATAGGTGGGGATGCATATCTGGAGCTGGGGTGTTGCTTGCAAGAGATGCATTACTGCCTCTCATGCAAGGTTAGGATTATTGGGAAGCCAAAATGAGATGTGTGTCAAGTTCCTTGAACAGGTTTGAGTTCATAGGAATTCACGAAATGTGCTCACTGTTAATAGGGGAAGACTTGGGAGGTGGGAAGGTTGAAATAACCTCCTGGTGTACTAGTGTGGGTTTCTTCTTGCTATGCCAGAGCTCTAGAACCCTCTGGTTCTATTTTCCAGAGGTCTTACTGCTTTTATGCAAGAAAGGTTTAAAAATTGGACACGAAGAATTGGAGGCCGGGAAGGAGCAAAATGAATAATACTTTGTATTTATCTTGCATCTCTGTCTCCTGAGCTCACGATGCTCCACAGACACCATCTCATTAATCCTCCATGCTCTCCAGGGGGTGGAAGGAAACAGGTTTTAGGAAGAGGTTTTCAGCTGTGGCTTCTTCCTCCCTCAGCCCAACCAAACTCCCAGCTTCCCACTTGCAGCCATTTCACCATGGATTGTTATGTCCCAAGTGGTCATTTATGCCCTGTAGGCACCCTGGGGAATTGCCAGGCTCTTATTGTGTCCTGCTGGACTGCATAGGAATCAGTTGGGCCTCAGCTGGCATCTTTTGTATGTCTGGGGTGGCTATTTGAAGATTTATTCTCCCATTGATGTGTTTTTTCATATATATATATATATATTTAATATATTTATATATATTTATATATATGTATATATATATATTTAATGTTTATTTATTTTGAGAGAGAGACAGCACATGTGTGCACAGGGGAAAGGCAGAGAGAGAGAGAGAGAGAGAGAGAGAGTGAGAGCATGAGTAGGGGAGGAGCAGAGAGAGAGAGGGAGAGAGCAAATCACAGGCAAGCTCTGTACTGTCAGCACAGAAGTCGACATGGGATTCTATCTCATGAACCATGAGATCATGACCTGAGTCGAAATTAAGAGTCGGATGCTCAACCGACTAAGCCACCCAGGTACCCTAATGTATCTTTTTTATTTGTAAGAGCAATAGGTAGGAGTTTTAAACATCATACAGTATAGTAGCATAGAAAATAAAAAGTAGAAGTCTCTTATTGTCTCCTTTGCCAACCCTTCTTCCCAGTATGTTCCCTTAACCTCCTTGAGATAGTATTGAACTTTGTGGAGTTTTTCCTTAGGTATGTACAAAAGTGCTATGTATGTATAACACATGCTGTGTTCATTTAACTGTATCACTGTGGTTCAAACAAGGCTAGAGAGGGGAGGAGTATGGAGGAGAAGAGTATACAACCCAGGCCATGTTCTCTATGCCTCGTGCCTAGTTCTGGTGGGTCACGCCCTGTGTTTTCTTTTCTCTGAAGGAGTTTGCGCTCACCAGCCCAGAAAAGAGCAGCACCAAAGAAGCAGAGAGAAAGGAAACCACGGCAGAAGAGGAGCTGGACTCTGAGGTCCTGGAGGTGTTTCACCCAACCCATGAGTGGCAGGCCCTTCGGCCAGGTACCAAGCTCAGCTCCATGTGAAACACATTTTGGATTCTAAGTGCATATGTCCTTCGTGCCCACAGGGCTGCTTTGAAGGAGCAGAGGCTCTGGCCCACTGGAGGGGAACAGTATGGTCCTTTGGGGTGATGGCTGTTGCTGCAGGGCTCAGGGACTTTCATTTTCCAGCAGAACAGAGATTGCGGCATGTGAGTGTCGTGAAAGGAAGGCAGGTGGTGGGTGGCCGAGCTTTCTGAACAAGTGATTGAAAACTTTCTTTCCTTGCACTCTTCTGAAACACAGGAGAGGCAGTGACATGTGCCTCACTCTGCAAATGCTATTTTAGGCTCTGCTGCTCGGCTCAATGCTGCTGAAATATTGTTCACAGGAGAGTACTGAGCACCGATGAGGGGCAGGAGTATTCTGTTGTTAAAGGAACTTGTGCCAAGAAACAGGGGCTGGTCCTGGCCTGGTTTTTAAATGGGGCATCCTCAGAAGGAACAACTTTGTAGCCCTTTTAAGAACCTGGAACCATTGCTTAGAAAGTAACCAGCATTTGTGGAGTGTTTACTATATTCAGGTATTGAGTTAGGTGCTTCATGTGCATAATCCTGTTCAGTCTTCACAGTAGTAACTGTGATGATCTTCATTGTCTTATGAAAACATTGGCTCATTGACCTAACTCACTGAGCTAACTTGTCCTATGCCATTGACCAAAGAGAGCCTAGACCCACCTTCTTAACCCTTGTCCTTCTAGTCCCAGCCATTCTTGACGGTAACCACACTATGATGACACTTGAGTCTGTTCTCAAGAGTAGGCTTTTGTACTTTTCACTGTGACAAGGTGGATGGCAAGCCCTGGCAGCTGCCACAGTGGAGTTTCATCAGTCCATGCAAATATTCATCACCATGTCCTCACTGCCCCCATTGCTGCTGTGCCAGCCAACTTTGTGGTAGCACTGTCACTCCTACTGGGCTTGCATAAGGGTAGTTGGTGCCATTGAAGAGTGATAAAACACCAAGGAAGTGAAGTAGGAAATAATGGCATAGGGGGTAGAAGGAGGTTTTAGGAATAGAGGTACTGGGTTGAACAGATCTAACCTCTGACTGTCCTCCCCCACCTTCATTGAGAACTGAGCCTGCTGGGCCTTGAGGACCAAAACGAGAAGACTCAATGGGTTCGGGTGTGGAACATATGGACTGTTTCTACTGGTTTTATGAGGTTAAAAGTGCTCGAATCACTTCTAATCAGGCAAGTGCCTAGACCAGATGGAATTCAATGTCCCGTGGCCCCCAGTCCTACCTTTTCTGTTCCTGTGGCACCCTCCAAGGCCCTTGTCCACATTGCAAAACAAGCATGAAAGTTCTGACCTGGGGACCTTGCCCAGCCGTCTGGCAGTGGGGTTGCTGTATTAATGCTTAAATAGAAGAGCCTCTCTCTCTAGCCTTGGGGAGGGAGAGCCAGAGCATTTGTGACAAGGGCAGGCAGAGGGCTCTGAACGCCTCCTGGAGAATTAGAATGGAACATATTATTTTTACAGTTAACTTGATACCCCATTACATTTAACTTGATACCCCATTGATATCACCCTCTGCCTTCTAGTTTCTCTAGACGCTCTTGTAAAATCTGCACCAAATTTCCTTGAGCCTGCCCCAAAGGCTGGTATGTTGTAGTTGAGCACAACACTCAGACCCCACATCTCAGTGGGCAAACAGGTCTGGTTCTAGTCATGCCTGCCCCATCCCAAGAGTATTTTTGCCTATCCTGACCATCAAAGCAAGAGGAGTGAGGGAAGGTTAGGTGAGAGGTTTATTCTGGCCTGAGTGTGTGATGTGAGGTGATTCAGAGTGTGGCACTATGGAGTCAGACCAATGGAGGTAGAGACTTCGTTGGGCCCCAGTCCAGGATTGAGGTGTTCTGTTTGTATGTTGCAAAGGTTTTGTATGTGTGTCTATTGGCAGGATATTGACCTCTCAGTGGTCTGTGTGGATAGCTGGCACTTGGCTTTAGTCAGAGTGTAATATTTAATTCACCACATTCTGAATGCTGCCTGGGAATTTCCACCACAGCTACCTGAAGGAACGTTAAAAGGAATGTAGCCAATTCTGGGAACTTATTTGATGGGTAGATGAATGGGAAGGTAGTATAATTTAGTAGTTAGGAGAACAGACTTTAGATTCAGCCAGTCCTGGGTTCAAATCCTAGCTTTGCTATTTAGGGGATCTTGGGCGAGTCACAGAATCCTTCTCCCCTTCAGTTTCCCCTTTGGTGACATGGGGGAAATGGCTTGCTCTGCCTGTTGTGAGGATTCTTGACATGAAGATATCACCCAGTATAGTTAGTTCTGATTTTAGATGGTAAATTTGTGCTACCCCTTCAACTTGGTTGTGGAATTGGATGCCAGTAAGGGTGCTTGAGTATGTAGGCTTCCTGTCCTCTCTGGTCTTTGATGGGGGAAGAGAACTTAAGGTGAGAAGAGAGACTTCTATGGACCTGAAATGCTCTCCCTGTCTCCTTATACAGAGATTTTTGATGAGGGAGCGGAAAGGGTTAGCACAGCTTTTCCTGCCTGAAATTCAAGGAGTGGCCCAGGAAGATGATGGAGTATCTTTTGGGGACTTTGAAGAAAATGGCTAGTTTCTGTTGACATTACCCCCAGTTCAGTACCTTCTGACCCCTCAGGTCTCTGAAGGGAGGACCTCAGCTCTGTGGTCCTCAGGCCTCTACGGAGGGCATACTGGGATATGTGGCCTGGGCTCATATGAAGGTAGATTCCAGGTTGCCTCCTGTGGCCTGGTACACCAGGAGACCTACCCATGACTTCATGGGCCTTCCCACCAGGTCAGGTGGGTATTGGGCCCCCCATCCATGGAGCCCTAGAGTAACTGCAGGTCACCCTCCAGAAGTCTGCCTGCCTCTGTTATTACTGTCAGCATCCTCACTGTGAGCCGCTTGTTCCTGGAAGTGATTTTCCTGTCTCTCTCTCTCTGTCTTCTGGTTTATTTTGGGATCTGTCTCACCTTATGGAGGCACAGCAAGCATTTGAGTGTGGATTCAGCATCAGCTGTTCAGAAGCAAGCAGAGGAAAGCTGTTAGCTGGCAGGTCCTATGGGTTCTGGGCAGGCAATTCAGAAATTTGTCCTGGGGCTGAGGACCCCTGAGTACCCCTGTGTACTTCTTATCACAGAAAGCTGGCCACAGCCAAGTGTGGTGGAGTCTGCTCCCTGGCCATTTCTGAGATCCTACTTTGTGCCAGGCACTATATTCGTAGCCAGAGATACACATAATAATTCACATTTACTGAGTGTTGATTGTACCAGGCATTCTTTGAGGGCAGGTGTTATAACTACCCTCATTTTTATAGACAAAACTGAGTCTCAGAAGTGACTCAGTCAAGGTGTACCTGGGTGGCTTAGTTGATTAAGCGTCTGACTTTGGCTCAGGTCATGGTCTTACAGTTTGTGGGTTTGAGCCCTGTGTTGGACTCTGCACTGACAGTGTAGAGCCTGCTTGGGATTCTCTCTCTACCCTTCTCTATCTTCCCCTCCCCCACTCATGCTTTTTCTCTCTCTCTCTCTAATATAAATAAAAATAATAAAAAAATAATAATAAAAGAAGTGACTTAGTCAAACGACCAGTAAGTGGTAGAGCCATAATTCAAAACTAGCTTTGTCTGGCCCTAAGCCTGAGCTCCTTACCACTGTGCCATACTGTCTATCTGAATAGCTAATGAAACATGACCCCTACCTTCTAGTAGCTTACAGTCTCACAGAGAATACAGAGACAGAAAAGGGCACTAGAGTATTTGGGATGTCCTGGTGCAAGTGTCCTGTGTAGGCTGAGGGCACAAAGGAGGGTAAGGGGAGGCTAGGGCCTTCTCTGTATCCCTGAGATTAGAGTGGAACAGTGGTCAAATTTTATGATGTTAAATCTCCAACCCCATGACGTTCTCTTTTTGAGCTTTGTGTTCTTCGTCAGATTGGTTAGAATCTTTGCACTTAAGTTTCCTCATCTGTCTGCTTCCCAGAGATGGAGTGAGACTAAAACTAGATCAACATGTGTAAAACGTTACACCCAGGACCTGGCACATAGGAAATACTCAGTAAGTAACTATAGTTGTCATTAAAAAACAAACAAACAAACAAACAAACAAACAAACAAACAAACAAACATTTGCTGCCTTTCTTTCCTTGGGAACCTGAAGGAGAAGTGGAGGTGACAAGGCAGGCTGAGCAAAGGGCTCCCTTGTCCTCCCTATGAGCCAGTGCTGCTTTGTTGGCCTCATGTGGGCTCAGGGAAGCTCAAACTGGGGGCTCACTATTGACCCGAGCTGACTTCTAGGATGAGGCTGTTAGCACCTCAGAAATATTAGGGGCGCCTGGGTGGCGCAGTCGGTTAAGCGTCCGACTTCAGCCAGGTCACGATCTCGCGGTCCGTGAGTTCGAGCCCCGCGTCAGGCTCTGGGGTGATGGCTCAGAGCCTGGAGCCTGCTTCCAATTCTGTGTCTCCCTCTCTCTCTGCCCCTCGCCCGTTCATGCTCTGTCTCTCTCTGTCCCAAAAATAAATAAATAAACGTTGAAAAAAAAAATTAAAAAAAAAAAAAAAGAAATATTGGCATCAGCACAAAGAGCCCTCTTAATGGGAGCATGCAGGAAGCCTGTGCAGGAACACATTCATGTGAGGGGGTTAAAAAAAAAAAAAAATCCAAATCATCAACAACTGATGAGAGCAATCCAAGAATTATAGAGCACCAGCCATCTGGTCAGATCATTTCAGATCTGCACGAGCAATAGGAGGGAATTGAATTTTAAAAACCTCATTTATAGTAGACCAACTACTCTGTTTCAAGTATTTAAGAGAGGAGTCTGATTTCCTGCAGGCCCTGGACATCTGTCTGAAAGAGCACCTGACTCTGGTCTGGGTGATTCTGTAGGGTTGTCTGTGTGAGGCCTTTGGCCCATTGCAGCTTGGAAAGGGCTGTGTGATTCTTTAGTCCTCAGACACCAGCTGCACGTCCCAACATTTCAAGTCCATTCTGACACCATTTACCTGGAATTAATGTTAGGTCTCATAAGTTAAAGGTCTCAGTGCCATTGCATCTACTTCCAGTGCTAGTTGCCAGTTCCAGACCACCTGTCTTTGTGACTGACCAGCTATAAATTGGAAATTCCCATAACCACCACCTCAGGTTTGATAATTTGCTAGAACTACTCATAGCTCAGGAACTTGGGAAGACACTTAGGTTTACTGGCTTTTTAATTTATCTTTATTTTTTAAAATTTACATCCAAATTAGTTAGCATATAGTGCAACAATGATTTCAGGAGTAGATTCCTTAATGCCCCTTACCCATTTAGCCCATCCTCCCTCCCACAACCCCTCTAGTAACCCTCTGTTTGTTCTCCATATTTATGAGTCTCTTCTGTTTTGTCCCTCTCCCTGTTTTTATATTATTTTTGTTTCCCTTCCCTTATGTTCATCTGTATTGTCTCTTCAAGTCCTCATATGAATGAAGTCATATGATTTTTGTCTTTCTCTGATTTCACTTAGCATAATACCCTCCAATTCCATCCATGTAGTTGCAAATGGCAAGATTTCATTCTTTTTGATTGCTGAGTAATAGTCCATTGTATATATGTACCACATCTTCTTTATCCATTCATCCATCGATGGACATTTGGGCTCTTTCCATACTTTGGCCATTGTGGATAGTGCTGCTATAAACATGGGGGTGCATGTGTCCCTTCGAAACAGCACACCTGTATCCTGTGGGTAAATGCCTAGTAGTGCAATTGCTGTGTCATAGGGCAGTTCTATTTTTAGTTTTTTGAGGAATTTCCATACTGTTTTCCAGAGTGGCTGCACTAGCTTGCATTCCCAAGGTTTACTGGCTTTTTTAAAAAAGATACAACTCAGGAACAGCCAAATGGAAGGGATGCATAGGACAAGGTAAGGTTTTGGGGGGAATGACACAGAGCCTCTGTGCTATGTGTGAGCATATTACCCTCCCAGAACTTGTACGTGTTCACCAGACTGGAAGCTCTCGGACCCCGTTGTTGAGAGGCTTTTATGGGGACTGAGTTTCCTATACATGATTGATTAAGTCATTGGCCATTGGTGGTTGAACTCAGTCTCCAACCCTCCCTCCTCTCCCTGGAGGTTAGTAGATGCGGCTAAAAGTTCCAATTCTTTAATCATGACTTGGTCTTCCTGGTGACCAGCCTCCATCCTAAAGTTACCCAAAACTGCTTTCTCCTCTTCCTGCAACCCCCAATCCCAAGAGTCATCTCATTAGCATAAATTTGGGAATAACAAAACATAATCCTGTCACTCAGTAAATTCCAAGCATTTTAGGAGCTCTTTGTCAGGAACCAGGGATATATATATATTTTTTACTATCCCACAACTTGAGGTGAGACTCAAGGGCAAAGCTGCCAGTGCCTTCTGCCACCCCTCTCACCAGCTCTGGCTGGGAGGCACGTGACCCTCTCTTCCTCCCCTAGTGTGGACAGATCTTCCTTATGGGTCATTTCATTCACTAGGGTGGTCCACAAGCATATGACTTGGCTTGTGTCCCATCCTTCACATGCAGGGGACACACACACACACACACACACACACACACACTTCTAGGCCCATGAGCACTGCGTGACTGGTAGTATTAGTTAAGGGCACTTTATACCTAAACTCCTGTGTCACATCAGAGTGGTGCAGTAGGACTTCTTGAGAAGGGAAGTATATAGCAATGGGCCTCTGTTGATCTTTCCCTGGTTCAAGTGCAGTGCTGGAAAGGTGGAACAGGGGCTGGATAGAGGAAACAGGGTAGTGGAGTAGTCTTTATGCTTTCTTGAACACAAGTTGTTATCTCTAGCAACTTTTCAGGTTGAGATGTTCAACAGAGCTGCTTTTTGGTGCTACTTCATTCCGCACAGTGCTGTTCCCCCCCACCTCCCCACGTTGAAACTTTTCGAGGCTTCTGGGAATTCCTTGAGAAGTTTATTTGTTCTTCTACCTGTACTTCTGGCCCATCTCCCTCACTACAGCCACCTCCTGAGTCCTTGTTAGGCATTCTCTGCTCTGAGTATCTCTTTTGCACCTTGGTAATAAGAATTTGTCAGGGGAATTGCTTGGGGCATAACAGGATGCCAGACCTCTTGAGGCCTGTAGGAACAATTTCTGAGTCTCCAAATTACCTTGTAGTAGGAGAGAAAAGGATGGTGGATGGTGGGCCGGAATACATGAAGGCACCAGAAGGCTGCATGAATACAGTTTAGATCTCTTCATTTCAGAGAACCTCATTTCCCATTTGGGCAGTCTTAGGATGCCTCGTCACTGCCCCTCAGCAGCCAAATCTCACACCTGAGGGAACAGGTGGAAGGCAGCACAGAAAAGCCTGTGACCTTCATGGCAGTCACTCCCAAGGCTGAGGCCACTTTGAGGCTAGCTGGCTGAGCTCTGCAGGGACACCAGAGCTTCTCTGTCCAGGCTTTGGCCTTCCATTACCAGGATGGGGTAGGCCAGGGTCCAGTTTGCAATCTCTGTACTTGAGTGGTGATAGAGAGCAGCTGTTGGCCATTCCTTTCTAATGAGCATTTGTATGCTTAATGCTCAACCTAGGTCCTTATCCTCCCCTTTCTCTGCTTCCTCCATCTACCTGTTCTCTCTGAGGTTTAATAAAGTCTACTTACCATAATAGCACAGCCTCAGCACTCAGATCGGGATACCCAAACTGGCTGAAATGAAAAACTTAGATGGGAGTAAGGATAATGGAAAACCAGCTGCCAAAGCCAGTCCCAGCCCTCATGCCCAGGGCTTGGCTTTAGTTCAGACAGTCTGTGTACCTCTGACTTCCCTTATTTCTCTCATATTGGCCTCACCTTACTGGCTAAGACTATCTAGGCTGTCTCCAAAGTTGGGACTAACCAAGGCTGGAATTAGCTCTCATGCGTTGCCTGGAGCTGGAATGAGAGACCCTTTTCAGGAACCTATTCCCTTCCTGTTTTTGGCATAGCACTGGAGGTAGGGATTGATTGGTAACTTCAGAGGAGGTAGAAATGAGGTAGAGAAGGGGACAGGTAGGAAGCATTAGTGGAGGGGGAGGGGATGACAGGAACAGAGTCCTCAGACTGGGAGTACATCTCCCTGGCTGGAGAGGAAGGATGTATAGGGAATAAAGGGATGGTTGTGGTGGGCAGTGTCCCCTCTGTTAGAGATAGGGGGCGGTGGGAGGGAGGGTGGGAGAAGAGATGAGGAGGAGAGCTAGCAAAGCAGTAGAACTAAAGATGTAAGTAAGTGTAAACTATAAGTGTATAGTTGGGTCCAGTCAGGGGCTGTGCTATGAATGGAAGATGAGGAAATGAAGAAAGATGATAGAAATTCCTAGTTTTGAGGTGTTAGAGAATAAGTGAACGAAGAGAACTAAAACAGTATTTTCAGAGACTGTGACATCAAAAAGCTTGTCTATTTCATGTAATACTTGTTGTATGTTCCAGTGATGTTCAAGATAGAGTGCTTGATAGTGGAGATAACATGGTGGGCACTGAATGCCTGCCAGAGCTTATGGTGTAGGAGGACTCCCAGACAGGAATAGAGGTAGATAAGATCATAGAGGAAGAGACCTGAAGGAAAGACTTCTTTCCCAGAGGCATGGTCATTAAAGCTGAGTAGAGAGAGCTTTTGTGTATGTTGGAAGGCAGAAGAAAAAGGAATCAATGTTGATAGAGATTTGAAATCCCAGAGAGCAGATCAAAATTGTTTAGGTGGCAGATGGAAAGTCTTGGCCTGGTGAATATGATGAGCCTTGGAAATTAGAAGCAGAAGTTAGGAAAAAACAAGGGTAAATGGGAAAGGTGTAGAGAGAAACTGAGGTAACATTTCTTCTATGTCTTCAAGTTTTCTGAGCCAGGCTGAGAGTGGGGCTTCTACCTTGGATGATGCAAGAGAAGGACTCATTTGGCTGCTTGAGAAAATGGAGCGATGAGGAAGAACCTCTGCGAGGATGGTGCTTAGGCAAGAAGTCAGAACCAAGCAATGTTCAGTGTCAAGAAGGGCAAGGGCCCAGTTAGCATTTGACAGCCTAGCCTGCATTTGTAGGGGCCCAGGATCAGTGGATTTGGTGACTTTCTAGAGCAGTCTGAGCCCTAAACAGTGGTTAGCTGGACTGTGAGACCTGATGGGTACATCATTAAGGGGACTATTGTATTGTTTTTGGGGTTAGTAAGGAGACCTTGTTCTGGCCTTTGGGGCCAACTAGAGAGCTTTGTCAGAAGCTCCTATGAACTTGCTCCAACATTCTCTGAGACAGATAATGTCAAGACTTTTACAGGTCTCTGACAATGTCCAGAGTCAGTTGGAGTGGTACCGTACTAGCCACTGATTGTCTTAGGTAGGCCTGAAAAGAACCTGAATGAAGCAAAGCTAGTGTGCAGGGGGCTCTGTGAGCCTTTTGGTCCTGTGCTCTAATCAGGCTGATTGTATTTCTGTTCCTTTGGGGGTTTTGTTTTGTTACTGTTAATCAATTAATAGGTTGTTGGTCTTGCCTTATTTCCCATAATATTTTATTATGGGATTTTGATTTGGGCAAAGATTGAGTTGTATTTTTATTTATTTACAGAATAGTCTGCTTTTGGGTTGTATAAGCAGTTATTTGAAAGGAAAGAACCATTTCTTTGGATTAAAAGTTTTCAGGTTTGATTACCTATAGACATAATTAGCTTATCTGGGCAGAGATGAGTTTTTATGGAATAGTAATAGGGTATATTTGTTAAAAAAAATTTTTTTTTTCTTTTTGCCTGGGGAAGGGAACTACCTCTATCCCTCCACCGCCCCTTATCCCAGCAGCTCTCTACATGCATCTTGTTAATCTCCATTCTGTCATCCCAGTTTTGCCAAGTCAGGCTTTTGGACAGAGGGTGAGGAGGTTGTCTAGTCTATCATGGCCAAGAATGACTGAGGCAGAATCGGACCTGAGAACTCTAGTGTAGCTTTTGGAAAGGGGAAGAAAGCTAACATTTTTTTGGAGAAACTCCATTGTGCCCGGTGCTTTGTATACATTATTTAAGGGAGATCTCAAGGTGATGCATAACAGAGTGGTTACCTCTTCTCTTGATCTTGTTTGGTGGCCCATGCTCCATTAGTGAAGGGTTCCAAATTCCATTGCTTTTCCCAGGATTTCAATCTGTAGGATCATTGTTTGAAAGCAATGGTATTTGAGGTCTATATAGGAACAAAGTAATGTGAATTTTAGAGGCTGTTGACATTGAGAGGGGGAAATTATTCAAGAGAATAAAGATTTATTCAAGCTTTGTTTCTTAGATTAAATCATGGATTTTAGGGGTAGATCCAGATGTCACTAAACATGGTGGATTAAACAGCCCTGTATGCAGTCAGATTTTAGATTCTCTCTGGGTTAGATTGCAGATGGAGATGCTGGAGGAATTGTTCCCTGAAGGCCATTAACATTTCAACTTCCAGTATTTGATCAAAATACCTAGCTGAAGATAGTTTGGAGTTACGTGTAGAACTCAAAAGGGAGGGTCTCTTGCATAAAGCTGGCAGTAATAGGGGCAGCCAGATGAAATATCTGACTTACACAAGTCCATCTTAGTGATGATGTTGGCAGGAGCACTTTGGGAGTTGAAGGGCAGTGGGAGAAGTAAGAGACAGATAGATCAAAGGAAGGCTCTTTGCACCTATTTGCTGGCATCATCTAACCCTGCTTATGCATGTAAGTGAAAGTCTTGGCTCTGTAGTGACTCGCTTTGAACAAAATGGTCTCTCTTTTTCTCTCCCTCTCTCATTTTCAGACTCTGAGTCCTTCTCCCTTCCACCTTCCCTTGATGCCTGCTCTCTCTGCCTCCTTTCCTTCTTTACTGTAATGGCCTCTACCTGCAGCTGAGTGGCAGGTGGCAGGGATGGATAGATGTGAGGGTGTGTAGCTGGGGGAATATTTTCTGAGTTTTGCCAGCATCAAAGAAATTACTTCCAAGGCAATCCTTCCAGCCATGTATTTCGCTGATCAGTCAGAATGAGAGGAAAAACATATTAGCATTGCCAGAAAGGCTATTTGGGAAAAATCAAGTCTGTGAAACTGAGGGATCTAAAGTTATAAGCATTAAAAACAAATCCTGGAGTGCAGCTGGAATTCTTCCCATCCTGTCTCCCATCATAGCCCTGTCCCTTGACAACTCCCCCAACCTGCTGTGCTACATGAATGGGTTGTGCCTCAACTTTCCGGAAGAGCCTCATTTGAAAGAGGAAGTGCCAGGTTGTATTGGACATTTCTGGGTGTGACATGGAAAAGCAATCTCAATAGTCGGGTTTTGTTTTGTTTTTAATTCTGTGACTGCAGTGTCTCCATACACTTGGAGAGGCCCTTGGAAAGGGGAATTGAGTACACCTTCATGCGCATATATTTCCTCTCTGCCTGGTGCTATTCCACAGAGAAGTTTCAGGAGAACAGTGGCCTCTTCTTTTCCCTAGGCACGGAGGTGCTTCTTGTCAAGAGAAAGACATTTCTGGTTGTTTGGGCAGAACTTAGAAATTAAAGTGGAGTTGTTTGTCTCCTTTGGAAAAAAGACAAAAGCTAGAGTGCCTTTTCTTCAGAGTAATTTCCTTCAGAGAGGGAATGGCCAGTGGACAGTGTCCATGGTGTATCTGGGCATCTAGTTGTTGTTGTAGTGCCTTGAGTATAGCAGGCAGTAGAGTGTTGCAGAGTCCATCTCCCTGGGCTCACATCTCAGCTCTGCCTTTTATAGCTCGGTAATCTTGGGCAAGCTACTTACATTTACTAAGGTTTAATGAAATATCATCTGTAAAATAGGGATAGTAATAATACCTGCTTCAGAAGGTTGTCTTAAATAGTACATAAAGTGAGCATATGAAGTGTTCATTAGTTTCTCTTGTTTAAACATGAGTGGACATCAGACAAACCCAAATTGAGGTCTGATCTAAAAAATGGCCGACTCTTCAAGTATGTCCAGGTGAAGAAAGACCAAGAAAGAACTGAGGAGCTGTCACAGATTGTAGGACACATGACAGGTAGGTGCAATGTAATATTCTGGATTAGCTTCTGGAACAGAAAAAAGGACATTAGGGGAAAAATTGGTATAGCCTGAATAAAGTCTCTAGTTAGTACTATTGCACTCCTGTTAATTTCTTAGTTCTGATCATTGTTTTATGGTTATGGAAGATGGTAATATCAGGGGAAGCTGGGTGAAGGGTGTATGGGAACTGTAATTTTTTTTGCAACTTTTCTCTAAGATTAAAATTATTTCAAAATAAAATAAAACCAAGTAAGTTAATGTCCAAGTGACCTGTTAGGTCAAAGAGAAGCTGACCAGGGTAGAGCCATGAATAGCAGATCACACGTGACTCTGTCTCCTGTCCCATGTCAGAAGGAGAGCTCTTACTGAGGGGCCCCAACGCCTGCCTCTTTAGCCCCTGTGTACCTGCTGCATCCTGAGGGGAGGTCTGCTGTAGGCTGATAATTGGTCAGCAATGCAGACACACCCCCCACATCTGATCCTGCATGGTGTTACAGAGGGACTGAGGAGGGGTCCAGTCATTTGGTATTAGGAGTCTCTGCAGAGCTGAATGATCAGGGCACTTGTCTCTGTTCCTTGGAATATAAATGAAGTTCTGCCTGTTTTATCTCTCTATCTAAGCACCAATCACTATGGCAATATGTTTGCAGATCGCAATGCCTACCTCTACGCTCACACTCACTGTTTGATCATCCAGAAGAAAGAAAAATAAGTTCAGACCAGCTCTGCAATAATTTTTTATTTTGTTTCCTGTTATAAGTGCCTTGCTCTTGCACAAAGCAGGTGTTTTGCTTGCTCCTCCTGGGCACAGAAGGTACATGTGCTTTTCTTATGACAGATATGGTCATCTCTGTCATGCTAATAGCAGGGGTTGTAGAAGAAAGCCATTATTATAATAGGGAAAATGCGAGTGTTGGGGTTTTTTATTTGTGCATTGAAGTCAGCTGTCGTGGCGGGGGGGTGGTCTAGAAAGTATAACGTCTTACATTCTGGCGACAACTCACTGACAAATATTTACCCTTGGAAGTTTGCATTTTCTAAGTTAAAGTCAGTGCTAAAAATTGTTCTTTATATTTTAACTCAGTGGCTAAGGTGTACTGCTTTTTGCTATTGATTTACAAATTTTATTGTCAGACCCTTGGGATATGTGTGGATTACTCAATAGTGTGACAAATGGCTGGGCTTTGAATTATGTATTGTATTACGGGGGAGTTCATAAACCATATTTCTGTATAGGTTATTTTAGGCATAAGACTAGTGAACTGTCATTTCTGTTTTAGTCACACGTGACTAAAAAAAAGGTGGGGGTTGGTGGTGGGAGGGAGACATGTCTGGCTCAAAATTCAACAGTAAGCCACCCCTGAAGGCTTGAAGTATAGAGGCTCGAAGTGGACAGACTATGGAGATGGATTGGGAGCACTGGGAAGCAATTGGAACAGAAGACAGCATCTGTGTTCCAAATGAAACCTATGTTGAACCTTTGCTCAGGCTAGAGCCCCTGTGGAAAGATTACTGGCATCTGCTCCCCCGGGGTCTCTGTTCAAGTCAAATAACAAGTGACCTGAGGCCAGAGAGTCCTGCACCCTGAGTGGGCCTACCACATTCCTGTTCCCCTTCCCCCACATAACCACTTGTGCTGATGGATGTGCAAACCCTTTATAGAAGGTTTGGCACTGCTCGGCTTGCAGAGATCATCTGTCTCTTTTGAATGAGCAACTTTATGTTTGTGGCTCCTTTTTCCTGCAGAGAGAAATTGCTTCTGCCTTCTGATGGAAATGTTTACCTTCCCTAGGGAAAGGCACTATTCTTTGGGGGTAATGTTTGCCGGTACTCCCCACCCCTCATGGGATCATAAGCCTGTGCTCAAGGGTGGACGGGAGGAGGTGGCCACTGGAGCATGCACAATTGCCACTGGGGCAGCCATCTGCCAGTGTCGTGGCTCACAGCCTGCTTCTGAGCAGGCCGCTGGGAAGGAGTGTCTGCGCTCCGGGACCTGCATGCATTATGCACAGCCTTTTCCCTAACTGAGCTTTCTAAGTGTGTATTATTCCTGTCTACCCTTTTCTTGTATGGTCTGCCTCGGGGCACCATTCAGAATGTCCCCTAATTATTCTGGAGCTCAGCTTCTAGTATATCTCATTTAGAGTTTCTGGTAATAGCTGATTTTTTTGGGGGTGGGGAGAGGGAATAGATTTCTAAAAATGCAATGAGGGATTGATTTACATTTATAGGGAGATTTGCTTTTTACAAGGAAATTGTCAACACTGCAGTGATACAGTTTCATCGAAATGGTATTTTGACTCTATCCGAAGACGGGCTCTCTTTCCTCGTCTTTTCCAGAACAGACCTGTTATAATTTGAGAAGGCTGCTCTAGTATTAGAATGAAATCTGTGCTGCTAATTGCAGACCACCACCTTCCCCACATATTGCCCCCCCCCCCCCCACCTTCCCTTCCTGAGATGGAGGAGTTTTTGCACATGCTGCTTAGAGAAAGGAGATTTATAACATGACTCAATCCTCGCCCACAGATCTAGGATTCTTGCCATCCACTAAGTTTTGGCAGGCAGGTCCTGTGTATGGAGAACATGTCCTGCCTTCCTATCCTTGCACTGCTCCCCTTACTGCGTATGCGTCTTGGGTGGAGTCTGGGGTGTCTAGTTTTTCATGTCTTCCACTTTTCCTCCCAAGCAACCCCTGCTTTTCCTATATGGCAGTATCTGTGAGGTACAGGAGACAGTCTTTCACCTAGAGAGACCTATAAAGTTCAAGCCCTGAGGTGTTGTAGTGCTTATTTATCTACCACTGTGTTAAGTATGGTAAGAGCATAGCAGTGTGCCCTGGCCTTCAGGACCAGAGCCCACCTGGGAATTTATTTGAATAAAAAGATTGGCAGTCCCATTCCTCTAGTCACCTGACTGGATATATAGGTGTCTATGTGCCTGTGATTACAGTGTTGGCCTCTTAACGTTATTGAGGCCTCCAGGTTAGTGCTGGTGAGGCCATGATGCTGTTGAGAGTGAGTTACTGGTGACATTGGGCCCTGCTTTGCCCTCTGGTGGGGGAGAGGAGTGGGTGGAAAAAGTATTTGGTTTTAGAAAATGCTTGGCTATGAAGACTTGGTAAAATATTGTCTTCTTACCCATCCCTAGGTAAGTCAGAAGAGTCTAAGATAACAGAGTAGAGGGCAAAATAAACTTTGGGGGACCAGAGACAATGAGAAATGTGTAGGGAAGCTAGAGAGAGAGAGAGAGATTGCTGCTGGCTTACCTACCTGTTAGAACAGGACTTACTTGGCCCAGCAGCCCGATGACCCATGCCTGGCCCACTGTTCGAACATCTAGGAGGGAGGGGTGAGCGCCTCAGAGACTGCTCCCTGGGGATAGGATAGCATGGCTACCTCTGAGGCTCCTGTTCCCCTCTTTACTGGAAAGCAAAGGGTCTTTGGTGGCTTGGCCCCTGCAGCAAGGACACTGGCCACATGGGGAGAGAAGTCTGGACCACATCAGATGCGGTTTCTTCTTCTTTTTTTAAACGTTTATTTCTTTCTGAGAGAGAGAGTGCACCTGAGTGAGTACCAGGGGGGAGGGGCAGAGAGAGAGGGAGACAGAGGATCCGAAGCAGGCTCTGAGCTGATAGCCCCATGCGGGGCTTGAACTCACGAGCTGTGAGATCATGACCTGAGCCAAAGTCGGCCACTTAACTTACTGAGCCACCCAGGTTCCCCAGATGTGGTTTCTTTTTTAGTTGAGCCAGTATGAAGCTTTTGTTGAAGAAACAACTTCCTCATCCCCTGATTCTTGGTAGATTAGCTGAACTGCTTCCTTCCAGTCTGATTTTTGTGGGCTTTCCTTTCCATTTCTGGCCTCAGAACTGACCTGATGGCAAGTTCTGGAGTCTTTCCAGGCCTACAGCCTGGGATAGGGCTTAGCAATGACAAGATGTGTTGTAGGGCTGTGCTTAGTGGATGTCCTTTGAAATTAACTTTCCCATAGTCCTTAAGTACCCCATGGAGCCCTCTTCAGGGGTCTTGATTTCCCTTGAACTTAGTGCTAGTGCTGACCCCCGTCCCCTATATTCCTGTGTTTTTTCATCTTAAACATGATTGGTGATGAATTGGGGGAAGGGAGCAAGGATTTGCTTTCCTCTGCACCAGAAGTGCAGAGCTGCTAATTTCATTCTCCGTACTCTGTCTTTGAAATGAGCAGGGTCCTCTGTGCCCATGTTTAGTACTGCTGTGTTGCTGGACTCTCCTGGCAAAAATTAGGCTAATGTCTCCAACTACTGCATTAGCCACTGAAATGAGGTTCTAAATTGAAGGTACTACACCAAGTGTGTCTCCAAGGTATTGCCTTGTTCTGCCTTTTATTATTCAAATTCATTCTCTCAATGATTCTCTGCAGACTGACTGGCATGCTGGTTCAGTGTGGAGCATTGTACTAGCTGAAAGGCAAGATCACCTTTTAAGAAAGGAAAGGGAAAAAAAATCCCACAAAAGATGAATACTGTGGTGCAAAGAGTCAGTAGTTTGTCTGTTCAGGAGCTCCTTGGGCAGCCTGAGCAATGTCTAGAGATAGCAGAGTAAGGGACCAGACCTGGGATGGATGGAGTGGAGGAGGTAGCATGGGGGTAAGAGTGATGTCACTGCATTAGTGACATTTGTGCCTTGTAAGTTTACCACACTTCCTCCTTCCCTTTCATGTTTACAGAGCACCCAAATATATGCCTTACAGGGTGCTGAGAACTCCAGGGTAGGAAACCAAAGATTAACCAAACAGGATCTTTTCTTCAAGAAGCTGTTAGTCTTACAGTTTCACTGGGTTTTATCTGTCTTTGGGTATGTGGGTGGGGGGTGAGGGGGATGTGGGGAGGATTTGAGCTCTGATTCTTACATTTTAGATCAGAAGTAGGAGCCTTCCAGCAGTCATATGTTTAGAGAGTTGAGAATTTGGCTCTTACATGTTTGTTTTTAAAATAGATTTTTTTTTTCTTTTTGCCTGCTGACAAAGTAATATGTTTTCAAAGCAGAAAACTTGGAAAACACAGAAAAGCACAAAGGGAAACAACAACAATACCACCCATATTCCACTATCCAGATGTAAAGGTAACAGTATGGCTTGTGTTCTTCCAGTTGTTTTTACAAAAGTGTTGTCCCATACCTAGTTTTTGAGGCTGATACTTTCCATTTAGAAATTGGGAGATAGGTTTTATGGAGTTTTGAAATGCAGAACCTCTAGCACATAATCAGGTACACAGTAAACATTATCCAGGTGCTGATCTTTATCAATCGTGTGAATATACCAGATTATGCTTAATTGATTCTTATTGTTGTACATTTAGGTGGTTTACAGTTTTTCGTTGCTACAAGTAATTCTACAATGAACACCTTGTGTATATTTTTATGTGCCCTCTGACTGTGTTCTTAGAAGAGATTCACCAAAGTCAAAGTGCTCATCTTTTCTGATTCTTTTGCCCAGCATCTCAGCTGAGATAGCCTCTTGTCTGGGCTGTTAAGATTGTACCAGGCTTTTGAGTATCTTTCATCCCTATTAGGTATCACATATCAGATTCCATGGGATTTCCTCTCCCTGTGGTCCCTGGGTACTTCTCTCTTGACCAGGAAATCACTGGCTTCAGGGAAGACAGGGCAGCAAGTACAGAACACATGTTCTTACTGTTTTGTGCCAGGACTGTAGAATCCCAGGGGATGGGGACATTGTCATCAACCTCTTTGATGGTAAGCAGATACTGAATGCCTGTCCACCTGTGTCCCGCCCAGTGCCAGATGAGGCAGAGATAAAAAACAGGCCTCTGCTTACTGAATGATTGGATAATGGAATTGACATGAAACATCTCATACATACTTACTGAGCATTTGCTGAATGGTACGTACTTGTCCCAGGCAACTGCTGGGGAACAGAAAAGGCTGAGGTGCTGTTCTCCTTAAAGGAAGCTATGGTACATATAAATAAGAGCTTTTTATAGGTAAAGTTAACTAGCCACACAGGTCAATAAGGGATAAATATCTAGTCATGCAGACAGCAAGTATTATAAGATTGGCTGCTTTGGAGAAGAAGGTAATTCATTATGAGTCAGAGTAGTTAGATAAAGTTCAGAGAGAAGATAGGGCACTAGTTGGGGCTTGAAAAAGAGCTGGCATTTGATGAGGTAGAGTGGAAAGGATTTTCCACATGAGAAGAACAGCTTGCAAAGAGATGGTGGCAATAGGATACAAGTTGCACAGCAGTACAGAGCAGACTAGGGGTGGGGAGTTGCAGAGAGGCAAGTGGGGATTAAGGCAGCATATTATATTGAGAGACCTTGAGCATGTTGGGCTCCAATCAGTATTTGGTACACAGTGGATGGAAACAATTTGGTAAAATTGTCTCTGATTAAAGGACAGGTAAGAAGGTCTTGATGGCTCTCAGTGCCAGAGGGCCCCCAGGCTCAGTCCTTGGACCTCCACTCTTCTTTATCTACACTAATGCCTTGGGTGATTGCATCTAGCCTAGTGCCTTTAAATTTCATGTGTGGGCTGATTTTTTAAATCTGCCAGATTTTTAAAAATCTCCAGCCCATACTTCTCTGAAGTCCAGACTCCTTTATCCATCTGCTTGCTAGACATCTGTACATGGATGTTTAATAGGCTCAACCTGAACAAGTTTAAAACTGAGCTCATATAACCTTCTCTACTTCAGTTAATGACAATTCTGTCCTTTCATTAATTCATGCCAAAATCCTCTTAGCCATTCATGACTCCTTTCTCTCACACGTACATTCTTTTTTTTTTTTTTTTTTTTTTAATTTTACTTTTAAGTAATCTCTACACCCAACTTGGGGATCCAAATCACAACCCCAAGTTCAAGAGTCACAGGCTCCACCAACTGAGCCAGCCAGGCACCCACTCATACCCACATTCTGTCTGACAGCACATCCTACAGCTCTGTCCGCAAAATATATGCAAAATCTGACCATGTCTCATTACTCCTCCTACCACCATTATCTCTCGCCCGGATTATTGTAGTAGGCTCTGAACTGGACTTCTTCCTTCTACCCTTATTTCCTACAGTCAGTTCTCACACAGCAGCTAGAGTGATTCTTTTGTCATGTCTTTCTGTGCTCAAAAATACCTGTTGGCCTTCCTTCTCACATAAAGTAAGAGTCAAATTCCTTCCCGTGGCCTGCATATCCCTGTGATGTGGCTCACCATTACCTCTGTTGTTTTATCTCCTGCTACTCTCCCTTGTGTTTCCTCTCCTCTAGCCACCTTGGCCTCCCTCATGTTCCCTGAATGCATCAGGCCCATCGCACCTTGGGACATAGAATACTCTTCTCCTTGACAGGTTTGTGACTAGCTTGCTTACTCTTCTTAGGTCTTTATTCAGATGTGAACTTCCCTTTCAACGGCCAAATCTAGAATGATTTAAGCAATGTAATGTACTAGATTATAGCCCAAAGTATAAAATAAATACATGTAAATCTGAACTCATAAAAATGATTGAATGAATAAATAGGAGAGGAAAGATAAGTCTTTGTTAAAGAAGAATTCCAGTAATATATATAGATGCTTTCCCCTCCAGGAGGTGATGCTTAAACCTTTTGAGTGTGGTCTGAACTGAGGGACTTATTTGTAAAGAACAGATTATGGAAAGGGAAAAATAGTAACTTTACAGTGGAGAAACTTGGTCAGTATTACTTGTCATCAAAGGGATATCCCCAGTGCTGTCAGGTGGATATGATGGAGCCTCCTGATAAGATGTGAGAACAAGGACTCTTTAGCTGTGGTGTTCTTCCTCAAAACCAATAACCACAGTCTAATCATGAGGAAACATCAAACAAATTTAAATTGAGGGACATTCTGTAAAGTGTCTGATCAGTACTTCCCCTCCTCAAACTGTTGTGGAAATGATAAGAAAAGACTGAGAAACTATCAGAGACCAGAGAAGACATGACACCTAAAAACACTGTGGTATTCTGACTTAAAAATTTTTTTCTTCCTTCCTTCCTTCCTTCCTTCCCTCCTTCCTTCCTTCCTTCCTTCCTTCCTTCCTTCCTTCCTTCCTTCCTTCCTTCCTTCCTTCCTTCCTTTTCTTTCTTGTATTCTGATTTGTATGCTGGAACAGAAAGAGGAAATTAATGGAAAACCTGGTGAAACATGAAGAGCCTCAGGTTTAGCTACTATTAACGTACCAAGGTTGGTTTCTTAATATTGACACAGGTGCTACAGTAGTATAAGATGGTAATATTAGGGGAACTGAAACTGGGTTAAAGTTGTGCAGGAATTCTTGGAACTCTACTATCATTTTAAGTTTTCTGTAAATCTAATATTAATCAAGGGGTACGTTGGTGGCTAAGTCAGTTAAGCATCCAACTTCAGCTCAGGTCATGATCTTGCGGTCCGTGAGTTTGAGCCCCGCGTCAGGTTCTGTGCTGACAGCTCGGAACCCTAGAGACTGCTTTAGATTCTGTGTCTCCCTCTCTCTCTGCCACTACCCAGCTCGTGCGCTCGCTTGCTATCTCTCAAATAAACTTAAAAAAAATTTTTTTTTTTTAAATTACTCCAAAAAAGAAGGATGGGACCTTCTCAAAAAGCCCTTCCCTGGCCACCATCTGAAAAAAGTTTTTTTCCCTCCTAGATCTGTCAAATCCTTTTCCCTGCATTATTTTGCTCCTTAGTACTTACTGTCTCATAGCATATGTTTTACTCATGTTATTTTTTTCCATGCTACCATGTCTACTCTGAAAGAATAGGGATTTTGATCTCAGTCTTGCTCACATCTGGATCTTCAAGGATCGGCACTGTACTTAGCCCATAGCAGGTGTTCAATAAATATTTGGTAATGACTGAAAGAATGAATTCTTCTATATCACCCTTGTGTCCTTTTTTAAAATAAGTTTATTTTGAGATGGGGAGTGGGGTGAGTAAGGGCCAGAGAGAGAGAGAGAGAGAGAGAGAGGAAGAAAGAGAATCCCAAGCAGGCTCCATGCTCAGTGCAGATCTCAGCGTGGGGCTCGATCTCATGACTGTGAGACAACAACAGTCTTAGCCCATATCAAGAGTTGTATGCTTAACTGATTGAGCCACCCAGGCAGCCCTATCACCCTGTTGTCCTTAAGCAGCAAGAAGATTTTGTCTTTGGGCCTTCCTTTCTCTTTTGAGAAATATAGTGGTTTGCTATTCCAGTGGGGGAAATGACCCCTTATTGTTTGCTTGTTTTTTTACTTTAGCTCACATAGAAATGAGAGTCATGTCAGAAGTGGATTGTGTGTTTCCATTGTGTTTACCCACCAGCAGGAAGGACAAGTAAATGTCATCAATAACTACTTTTCTGAAGAAATTGTTCCTCCTGAAGGTGAGGGCCAGTTTATGAGAGACATCCTTTCCATTCACCCCTTCCTCTCATGTTTAAACTTGTGATCCAGCACTGGCTAGTTTAGCATGACAAATATGATGTGTGTCTGGATGTGAGGACCGTGAACATGGGACTCTTTGATCTGGAAAAGTAAAGTTAGTCAAGAAAAGTTAATTTAATCCTGCATTTGTAGTGAGCTGCTCTTTGCCAAGCACTGGAACTTGAAGGGTGAAGATATTTGGAATGTGGACTGCTTCAACAAATCCTGGTCACTACAACCTGACAACGATGCTTGGCTTCAAGGGAACTAAATCTAGGACAGACTGAAGAAAACCTCCCTCACATGGTCAGTAGTAAATACATGGTTAATATGGATTCAGAAGTACCTTAGAAAAATGTGTGGATGATAGCATTGCAGTGAGCAAGGGGTGTAAAGAGACTTTTGAGGACCTGCACTGATCACAGTGGAGAAGGATTGGTTTCTTTCACACTCAGTGCCTGTGCCAGAAGGGTCCTGCAGATTCCTCTCATACTTTGATGGAGGTGACGTTGGATGGAGAATTATGTTGGTGGAATGTTTTCAGGCACAAGAAGTGGGGAAATGTTGGAAGAGAGATGGGTCCGAATGATGGGTGGAGGATTGCAGGCAGTGTCTGTTCAATAGCATCTGTTTTTTTTCCTGTGTTGGAACTTGATTTATCTCATAATATATTTTAAAGCCTCCATGGAACATACTTAGCAAAGAATGGGGTCACACTGATTTGAGGCCTGAACAAAGTTGTCAGGAACAACAAAACTATTAGATAAAAGATACTTCCCTTGTATCCAGCACTCTCCATCTCCTGTTGTTTGCAGGTTCCTTATCCTGAGCGCAAAGATGAACATTTTTGCTTTGTTTTTGGTGCTATGCAGACACACCTGTGGTGCTCTATGAACAAAGGCCTGCTCCCTCCTGGGCACAGGAATTGGACCTGGGCCTGGGGCAAGATTCCTTTTGGAGACAAATAAGCAGGGCATTTTGCAACCCCCTCCATTTTGCTCGTCTTAAGGAAGAGGCCAAGGTTCTATTCCCTTTGCAAGTAGAGCAGAATGTACTTTCTTAAAACTATTCAGATATCACAGTTGGGTTCAATTATCTGCAGAAATAGATTTATATAAAAGGAAAACTTACAAAGGAGAAATTTGTACCAAATAACAGTCTACATTTTTGTTAAAAATTTTTTTTTTCTTTTTTAAGGCCATCCAGTTGAAAGTCTGAGTGTCCAGGAAAGAAGGGTGGGGTGGGGGGGGGGTGCGGGGTGAGGAAGAAGAAACAAGGAAAGAAAAAAAGAAACCAAAGTACTTAAAGATTTTTGAGTGTAAAGCTGAAGTCTGGGCCATCGTATGCTCCTCACCAGCTGTGCTGCCTGCCTGGGGCTTCCCCTCCTTTACTTTCTTCCTCACCTATCACTGCCCCACTGTCATTGGATGGTCAGGCAAGGAAAGCTGGCCTAGAGAACCTTCACTGTTCCAGGCCCCTAGCTCTGCCTGACTGCTGCTCCAGCCAAATTGGATGGCTTAGGGTCTCCTACAACTGATTTATTCTCGTCTCTGGGTCTTGCTTGATGTGAACCCTTTCTCACATCTTCAGGGCCGTATTACAAATGATAGCTGTGGAATAAATTACCACAAACTTAGTGGTGTAGTGGCTTAGCTCACAGTGTATGTAGGTCAGAAGTCTTTGTGCTAGTTAGCTGAGTCTTCTGCTGAGGGTCTCGTAGGCTTCTATCAGAGTGTCAGCCAGGCTGTGTCCCTTTGTGGTGGCTCTGAGGAACAATATGCTTCCAAGATCATTCAGGTTGTTGCTAATGTGTCTTTGGAAACAATTCCTTCAAGTCCTATTTCTGGTCAAAGGGTACATGCAGTTATAATTTTACTAGATGTCAAATTTCTTCCGTAGGGGTTGTACCATTTTGCATTTCCATAAGCATTATATGCAACTGCCCCTTTCCCTCTAGTCTCACTTGTAGATATGTATTTGCTAATCTGATAGGTGAGAAATGGTTTCCTACTGCAGTTCTGTTTGACCTTTCTTGTATTCTGAACAAAACTGAACATCTTTTTTTATATAGTTAAGTGGAATTGTATTTATTCTTGTGCGAACTGTCTGTTCACATTTGCAGTCCTTTTTTCTACAGGGTTACTGGTCTTTTTCTTCTT
This sequence comes from Lynx canadensis, assembly GCF_007474595.2. NCBI lineage: Eukaryota > Metazoa > Chordata > Mammalia > Carnivora > Felidae > Lynx > Lynx canadensis. The sequence goes on along the minus strand of NC_044303.2, from coordinate 115,399,566 downwards.
TATTTTTAAAAGCTCTTGATGGATTAGTAATATTGATACTTGGTCTAAATTGTTGCACATTTCCCCTTTTGTCATTTGTCTTTTTACTTGTAATATTTTCCATGCATCTAAAATTTTTATAAACTTACTACTATTTTTCATCATCAAATTTATTAATATTTTTGTTATTGTTTCTGGATTTTGAATCATAAATAGAAGACTTATTCTCTATTCCCAGGCTGTAGAGGAATTCATCTATATTTTCCTTTGGAATTTGTATAGTTTCAGTTTTTACATTTAAATATAATTTGTTTGCAATTTATCCTGACATATAGCCATAAGGAATGGAGTTCATTTTATCTTTTTTCATATGTCTCTTAAATTATTCCAGTGGTATTTTTTTTTTAATTTTTTTTTTTAACGTTTATTTATTTTTGAGACAGAGAGAGACAGAGCATGAACGGGGGAAGGGCAGAGAGAGAGAGGGAGACACAGAATCGGAAGCCCGACGTGGGGCTCGAACTCACAGACCGTGAGATCGTGACCTGAGCTGAAGTCGGACGCTCAACCGACTGAGCCACCCAGGCGCCCCTATTCCAGTGGTATTTATTAAAAAGTCTACCTTGGGGCTCCTGGGTGGCTCAGTCAGTTAAGTGTCCGACTTCAGCTCAGGTCATGATCTCACGGTTCATGGGTTCAAGCCCTACATCAGGCTCTCTGCTGACAGCTTGGAGCCTGGGCCTGCTTCTGATTCTGTGTCTCCCTCTCTCTCTGCCCCTCCCCTGCTCATGCTGTCTCTCAAAAAGAAATAAATGTAATAAATAAATAAATAAATAAATAAATAAATAAGTAAGTAAGTAAGTAAGTAAGTAAGTAAGTAAGTAAGTAAGTCTTTCCTTTCCCCACAGATTGGAGATGCCACTCTTATTATGCACTAGATTTTCATATGCAGTTGGGTCTCTTTTAAATTTTCTTTCCTGTACATTGCTAATTCAGTCTATTCATGTGCCAGTTACCAAACCTTTTTAATTATATAGACTTTGCAATATATTTTATTACATAGTACATCCTTCAAGTTTATTTCTTTGTGTGAGCACACGTGTGTTGTGAGAGAGAGAGAGACAGAGATAGCTCATAAGAGAGATAAGCCCTCATTCCTGAGAAATTTTAACTCTTAAAGGTAGGTAGAAGAAAGTTACCTGGCAAAGGAACCTGGGGAAGGAGAGACTGTAGAGGTAGGAGGTAATTAGAAATTTGCTGACCCAGCAATAGCACTGCTAGGAATTTACCCAAGGATACAGGAATGCTCATGCATAGGGGCACTTGTACCCCAATGTTTATAGCAGCGCTTTCAACAAGAGCCAAATTATGGAAAGAGCCTAAATGTCCATCAACTGATGAATGGATAAAGAAATTGTGGTTTATATACACAATGGAAAACTACTTGGCAATGAGAAAGAATGAAATATGGCCTTTTGTAGCAACGTGGATGGAACTGGAGAGTGTGATGCTAAGTGAAATAAGTCATACAGAGAAAGACAGATACCATATGTTTTCATCTTATGTGGATCCTGAGAAACTTAACAGAAGACCATGGGGGAGGGGAAGGAAAAAAAAAGGGAGGGAGCCAAACGATAAGAGACTCTTAAAAACTGAGAATAAACTGAGGGTTGATGGGGGGTGGGAGGGAGGGGAAAGTGGGTGATGGGCATTGAGGAGGGCACCTATTGGGATGAGCACTGGGTGTTGTATGGAATTCAGTTTGACAATAAATTTCATATTAAAAAAAAAAAAAAGAAATTTGCAGACTCAGAGAAGTCAGGGCAGAATACATTCAGACTGAGTTACTGATCTCTTGTGTTAGGTGCTGCCATAAAATCTCATGATAGGAATAAGAAGCATCAGTGGTTCACTTGGTGGGAATAGTGTGGAGTGGGCTTTGGAGTGAATGGGAGGTGAGGAGATATATTCAAGTGTAGATAACCTTTGAAAATTTTCTCAGTATAAGAGAAGAGAAATAAGGAAAAGTAGTACCTAGAAGGAGTGTAGGGAACTTTTTCTTTATGTCTCTTTAAAGTTCACGTAATATAAAGTTAACAATTTTAAAGTGAGCACTTTAGTGGCATTTAGTACATTTGTAGTCACTACCTCTACCTAGTTCCAAAACATTTTCATCACCCCAAAGGGAAACCCCGTTACCATTAAGAAGTTACTCTTCATTATCCCCTCTTTCTAGCTCTTGGCAGTCACAAGCCTCCTTTCTGTCTTTATGGATTTACCTATTCTGGGTATGTCTTTTTTTTTTTTTTTTTTTTTTTTTTTTTTTTTTTTTTTAAATTTTTTTTTTTCAACGTTTATTTATTTTTGGGACAGAGAGAGACAGAGCATGAACGGGGGAGGGGCAGAGAGAGAGGGAGACACAGAGGGAAACAGGCTCCAGGCTCTGAGCCATCAGCCCAGAGCCTGACGCGGGGCTCGAACTCCCGGACCGCGAGATCGTGACCTGGCTGAAGTCGGACGCTTAACCGACTGCGCCACCCAGGCGCCCCTATTCTGGGTATGTCTTAAAAGTATATATATATACTTATATAAACAGACTTTTGTGTCTGTTTTTCTTCCACTTAGCATAATGTTTTCAAAGTTCTTCCATGTTGAAGAAACTGGAGACTGTGTATAAATGCTTTTGGAAAGACTCTAGTACACAGAGATAGTGGGAAGATCCAGGAGACAAGGTGGGTAAGAGGTAAGGTTCTTGAAGAGGTGAGCGCCATTCATTTGGAAATGGGAAGTTGGGGAGACCCCACGTGATAGCTTTTATCCATTCTATGGTGTAGAAGGCCAGGCCTTCACTGAGAGATGGGAGTCAGAGGTTCCAGGGAGGGTAGATGATCTGAACTTGTGACTGAGTGGAGGGGTAAGATGCACTAACTAGAGAAACGTTGTTATGATTGGTGGGTGGTACTAGACACTTTTAATCTTTGCCCACTATTTCAGTTCACAAAAGGCCTTTTGGGAAAGTCTTCTGAATGTTGCACAGTCACAGAGGAAATATTTACTTTTTTCTGCTACCTTCTTCCCAAGACTGTGTTCTAACCATACCAGAACTTGGGGTCCTACCACAAATAGGACCCACAATGCATACACCTTCACAAGTTTAAAAGTTTCTGGTTGGGCTCTCCTGAAGCAGACATTGAGATATAGGCCGGGGCGCAGTATATTTATTCCAACGCTTGTGAAAGAAAAGCAGGGGAAGCAGGATTGGATGGAGGAAGAAGTCAAACTATGATGCAAGCCCAGTGAAGCAATGGCCATCCCAGCAGTGAGTTATGGAGTGAGTATAGTCCTTCAGATGGTCTTATATTCGGCAAAAGTGTTAGGTTTTTATAGCCATACCTGGTTCAGTCATTCGTTACAGGCTGTCTCAGAAGATCATGAACTTGACCACAGCAGCTCTTTGCAGATGAAACCTACCCTGACAGAGGTGACACTGCAGGTTTCCTTGTGAGTGAAGCAAGTTTTTCCTTGAAGAGTCGATTTTTGGCATACCTGCCATGGACTAGATGGTCTAGCTGGGCTTCCAGCTGGAACAGCTTGGAGCTGAGGCATGTGGAGAGCAAACTTTTTCAGGACAACCCTTGCAGTCATTGCCCCAGAAATTGTTCTTACATACTGAGCATATGAATAGGAGCCAGGTACGCTGGTAGAGTTGGCACCAGAAGTTATACTCTGCTTCTCAGGTAGAATGAGCTGAGCCCTGCCATTTGAGAACATAGGCATTTGTTCCCATGGGGAGTGAAATCTTGCTTATTAGAAAGTCTTTGTTCTCAGTCAATCAACTGACCAGGAGTGGTTTGGATTTTGAAAATGTTTCATGATGTTTTTGACTTCACTGTTCTTTGTCAGAGAAATGATAAAAAGGAAAGTGCACCTAGTCAGCAGTCAGCAAATGTTTGCTAAACGAGTTGAATGAAAGAACCATTGTGAGCAGAGCAGCAGCAGGAAGGAAGCAGAGGGTCAGAATTCTGTGTCATCTTTTCAGAGGAGTCTGTGCTCCAGAGGTAGCAGCTTGACAAGCTTAATAATAGCTCAACATGGAAAGAGAGGGTGAAGAATAGAGCCTGCAGCAGAGGCAACCCTGTGGTCCAGGGTTGGGGTAGGGAGGTTTCTGAGTATGGTAGACATGGGTGCGAAGTACCTCAGCTGGATGGTGAGAAGAGAGAGTGGGTGCCTGGAAGTGGATGGGTGGCTGGATACTGGCCACATGTAGCCTTGGGACACAGAGAGGGGTTGGTCTGGCAACGTTTTCCCTGAATAGGTTTCTCCCCTCCCCATTGTTGGAGAGCTATGTGGCCCTCCCCTACTTCCACAGCTTCCTCCTGTAGCTCACAGCCCCACCAACTCTGACTTTTCTCTCCCAGAACTTAAAACAGTATGATTGCCCCCCACTCTAGTCCATTGATTGACCCCTTGTTCCCATAAGCTGTTGTTTGACCTCAGGCCTGTGGCCCATCAGCCCCATCCTGGTTCTCAGAGTCTCTCAGTGTCCTTGTGGCTTCACTCTTTCCCACATAGCATGGACCTCATGGCACCTGTCATTTATAAGACACCGTTTATTGCCATTCCCCTTGATTCCCTCACCTTTTTGTCATATGGGGAAAGAGGTAGGACTGAGCAAGATGTTGGATTAGGAATGAAGAAAGGGCAGTGGGGTGCAAGTTAGAGTACTGGGGTACCACTGCTTTTGCAGTCAGGTTGCTAGCCCTGAGAGTGAGGTTGCAGGTGGGTGAAGGGGGAAGGAAAGAAGCCTATAAATATAATAATTTATTATTTTAGTAACTCATTTCTGTAGAAGTTAAATTTGGCAAATTGTCTCTACATCTGTTATTTCACTAGAGTCCATTCTTACCTCTTTCCTGACTCTTTGTCTCCCTCCTACTTTTCAGATGTAGCCTTTTTTCAAAGCTGTTGTAAATATTGCATCTTCTCTCTTTGTTTTCTGCCTCAGAGATTTCTGGCTTCAGCCCTCATTGCCATGCACATGACTCTCAAGCTTGTGTTTCCAGCCTCAGCCTCACCCCATGGGCCTCCGTCTCATATTTTCAGCTGTCTGATACAGATCTACCTGTCTCATTGGTGCTATGCTCTCTTTTAAACCAAACTCATGATCATTCCCTTCAAAACTCAATCTTCTTCCTATTTAATCGTGATGACATACATCCTCCCATTTACCTTACCTTGAAACTTGGGCATCTTGTCCCTTCCGCCCACCCTCACCCCCATGCTGTCCCCAACAGCTCATTCTTTTTTTTTTTTTTTTTTCAACGTTTATTTATTTTTGGGACAGAGAGAGACAGAGCATGAACGGGGGAGGGGCAGAGAGAGAGGGAGACACAGAGTCGGAAACAGGCTCCAGGCTCTGAGCCATCAGCCCAGAGCCCGACGCGGGGCTCGAACTCACGGACCGCGAGATTGTGACCTGGCTGAAGTCGGACGCTTAACCGACTGCGCCACCCAGGCGCCCCCCCAACAGCTCATTCTTAATAGTTGCCTTGCTCTGCCTTGTCTCATCACTTTGTTTCCATTCTCAGTGCTCCCTCCTGTTCCCCCTGCATGATTTCTTCCTAAGCTATGGCTCCTTGCACAGTTTTCCATCTCCAGTTGTATCTGCCTCTAGGTGCATCGTCTACATATTAGCCTCTGTTCTTCTTGTAACATATTTTCCCCAAAGAAACGCTTCCCCATTGCTTAGACAGTTAAGGTCCCACTTGTCAACATGGGTTGTGAAGCGCCACAACCTCTCTCTTGCCTTGTTATCTCCTGCAATGATTCTTTCCGCACTCCCCTTATTTTCTAGCCATGGGACTACTTCCGTTTCTCTAATTGTGTTCTGGACTTTGCTTCTTTTTTGACTCTGTTTATGTTGGTTCTGGTTATGTTTATATAGCTTCTTTTCCACTTCTTTCTTTCTCTGCTCCCTTGCCCCCAGCCTACATAATTTCTATCTGTTAAAATCGTACTGATTTATATCCATTGCAGTGGAATACTGTGACACTGTTGAGAAATTAGGTAGATGTACATAGAATAATATTGAAAATGTACTGCTAGATGATAGAAAACATGTCATATGACAAATGTATGGTGTGATTCCATTCTTGAAAAAATTGTTAGTATTAAATGTATGTGAATGTAGATCTAGAAAAATTGAAAAATTGTGCCCTGTTAGTAATTAGTCTTAAAGAAAAGTGACAATTATAGAGATTATAGGCTGATTATGTATTCCTGTAATGTTTGACTTTTAAAATACAATGGTTGTAGGGCACCTGGGGGGCTCAGTTGGTTGAGCATTTGACTTCAGCTCAGGTCATAATCTCTCATTTGTGGGTTCGAGCCCCGCATCAGGCTGTGTGCTGACAGCTTGGAGCCTGGAGCCTGCTTTGGATTCTGTGTCTCCCTCTCTCTCTGCCCATCTCCAGCTCGTTCTCTCTCTCTCTGTCTCTCTCTCTCTCTCTCTCTCTCTGTCTCTCAACAAAATAAAATGTGAAAAAATTATTTAAAAAATACATTAAAATTTAATGGTTGTATATTTATGTAGTAATCAGAAAACATAAAGGAAGAAAAAAGGTGGGAAAAAAGTTGTCCTTGCCCTCCCCACTTCAGGGTTCATCTGAATTTTTTCCTGTCTAGTTGCTTCCACTAGCAGATGCTCTTATTCATATTCCCACTCCCTACCACACACCCTCTCACATGAAGCTACCATGAAGCCTCATAGTAATATATATTACCTTATATCCCCTTCTTGTTCCTGAACTAAGACTAATTGGTATCATTTGCATCCTTGAGCCCCTGTAGGGCCTGGTCTGGTGACTGTGCTTGGTAGCTGCTCCAACAGTGTTGGCTGAGCTGGGATGCCATGCCCCCGGCATCTCTGGTATCCTGGTATCTGCTCTTGTGGTTTAGGAGGGACTGAAGGCCCTGTTTTTTCGACAGCAAGAGCTATATGCCTCATGAGGCTGATCAATTGGCCTTTAATTCATTACCAGCTTCCTGAGTAGGATTCTAATGATTATGATTGATAAAGATGTGATTGCAAATCTGATCTGTGTTCTTACTGATCCCTAGAGGAATCTATTCCCACATAGCGACCTAGGCCCTTACCTAGCATTAGATAAATTCAATTCAGCAATCCATCAAGACATAAAGTAATTGAAGTGTGGATTAGTGCCTGCCAAGAATGGCAGGAGGAAATGATGGAAGAGTTTTTGGCTAGAGGGGCTGAGCTGTCCAGCCCTTAGGGAATCCATTATTCTATCAGCCCACCATTCCCTCTATTGATGGTGTCTGCTTTGCAGGTGTTTTCAGGCCCCAGATCACAGGCTCTGGTCTTTGTATCAAAGGACTTGTAGCACATGGTGAGAGACTTTTCTATTTGATGTCAATCTGTTTTCTTGGGGGTAGACAGCAGAGGTGTTGGCAGTTAGGATTTGGTTGTTCCTGAAGTGCTGTCAGGCTCAGCACATCCTCAGAATGACTCAGAGACAGGGAGAGGCAGTGTCCGGTGGTGGACCAGGAACTGCTTTTCAAGTTAGGCAGACCTGGTTTGGAGACCCAGTTCTGCTGCTAGCTTGAATGCTACTCTAGGCAGGAGCCATTGTTGGTTGCAGGATCCTAGATGCCTGATAATTTGATGTTGGGTAAATATTTGTCGACTTGGGCTTTTTGTAGAACCAGAGTATTCTCATCTAGAGAATGGAAATAACTAGCTCATAGGATTGTTGTGAAAATGGAATAATGTATGTATGACACCTATTTTAGTGCCTAGCACTAAGAGGTAATTGGTAACTGCTAGTTTCCTCTTGTCTGTCCCCTTCCCCCTTATACCCTTAAAGATTAGAAACCTTAAGACTTACTGTGTACATAATTACTAGGCTGCAATGAGAATGGCTTTAGCTGATGTCATTTTTTAGCAGGTGTGGCCTTTCTCCCCATCTGTAGTTGTCTTCTGTAGTCCTTGTAGCCGTCTGCATGTATTAATGTAATAAAGACTGTATTAACAGCAGTGGCTCATGGCGCAACAGTGTCATATAGCGGAGAGAACCAAGGACTAGGACAAGTTACTGAGCTCTTTATCTCTGTTTACCTACCTGTAAAAAAAGTAATATTTTCCCTTTGTAGAATTTACATTGCAGTGCAAATCTACTTGTTTTTGAGAGGGCATTCCCTTACCCCCACTGTTTCCCTGAAGGATGCTGTGTCCTATTACATGCCTCCCTTCCCACTGTTCTCCCTGGTTGTACTCGATTCACTTCTCCTGAATGCCTATCTTAGGAAAGGAACTCAACAAGTCAACTATCATTGATACCATATTGTGATAACAGTGGTTAATGCTGTGCTCATAGTGTGATACTACAAATTTTTTATTAGGCTGCTTGCTAATTAAAAGGACTTTAAGTGGCTTTTAGTAAAAGGATGTATATAGAAGACTGCTTAAATATAAATTAAAATCAATTTAAACCCTGTGATCATAAGGTTGCAGAAAACAAGTCTAATAATCACCTTGGATACTTTGGTTATAGGACCTAGACATGAAATGTAATTCTGAGTGGCCTAGCAGCCAAGAGAAAAAGGTAAATATGATGAATTACATAATTATCATCTAATAAAATTGCCGATATTTATATTGGTTGTCTGCTGAGAAAGAAGCTTTTTCCTGGTGCTAGTAAGAACCGATCTAAAAGGCTTTTTTCTGATAGACATTATACCATGTACTGCGCAGTGTCTTTAACAGATTTTTTTCAGAAAATGAAGAAATGTTCCCTCCCCCCCCCCCCCCCCCCCGGTCTGTTCCTTCTGTAGACTTTGAACAAAATTTGAGGGCATACGAGAAGTACTGTAGGGGACAAATCTAGTGAACATTGTTCTGTTTTAACTAGGATACAATATAGAATCCCCTTAGCAGAAGGGACAAGGAACCTGTCCTTTAGATTGCCTTCCTCATATGTGTGCTCATATTAGGTTGATTTTAGCAGGGGCTTGAGCACTAGGACTTGGCACAGCTTAATGAGTCAACATTTCATCTTTAAGACAACCTTAGCCTACGGTTCTTTATCAGGAATGAACCATTTGTGATCCTACTGTATGTATTGTGGTAATGTGAAAATGAATGGACACATGTTGACTTGTTAAAAATAAAAAAAAAATTATTTATTATTGAGAGACAGAAACAGAGCGTGAGCATGGGAGGGGCAGAGAGAGGAGGAGACACAGAATCCGAAGGAGGCTCCAGGCTCTGAGCAAGCTGTCAGCACGGAGCCCAATGCGGGGCCGGAACCCACAAACCACGAGATCATGACCTGAGCCAAAGTCAGATACTCAACCGACTGAGCCACCGAGGCGCCATCCCCCCCCACCAATTTTTTTAATGTTTGTTTATTTTTGAAAGAGAGTGTCAGTCGGGGAGGAACAGAGAGAGGGGGACACAGAATCCAAAGCAGGCTCCAGGCTCATAGCTGTCAGCACACAGCCCGACGTGGGGCCCAAACCCACGAACTGTGAGATCATGGCCTGAGTCAAAGCTGGACACTTAACTGACTGAGCCACCTAGGTGCCCTAAAAAAAAGTAATGAATTGTTTAACTCTTTTCATTAGTATGTCCAGTGGGTGGTAAAATGTGTACCCAGCAAATTTTGTGTTTATGTATAGCTTTATTTGGAGATGCAGCCATCATACACAATCTATCGCCACATGCAATAACACACGTTAACTCCTTCTCTCCCCTAATCCCGCCCTGAAGATGGTAGTCTTTAGTTACCTAAGAAATTCTTGTGTTTGAGATCATAAGTGTAATGTAGTATTTGTAGCTATGTGAGAGAAAGTAGAAATTCCACATTTTCATATCTCTTTCCTTTGGTTTTTCTCTTCTTGGGACTTTGAGGTTGGCATGCGGAAGAAGAAAGTCATTGGAAAATGTGGGTGTAGACAGTGCCCATTTGCTAATGGAGAGAATTCACTCAGATTTCAGAAATGGAAGAAGACTACAAGGCTATAAATGAATAAAGTTATTATGACTTTGTTGAACCTTTTGATGCCAGTTAGTCTTGTGAGAAGCTATTCAGTAGAGTTTAATTTTCCATTTAGTTCTTTTTGCCACCACCTGAACTAAAGAAATCCAGGCCAGTTCATTATACCTTTGGCTCTTGTTAGTAAGTTATTTGCCATCCCCCTTCCCTCCATCTCTGAAAGGCTTGTCTGAATTGTTTGGGAAGGCAGGGTATTCTCTACTTGTTTATATCTATTATTTATGTTTGCAGTCAATTATACTCAGCCTTCCTTTCAATTACAGAGATGGCCCTTGAGCATTTTTGTTTCAGGGAATAAGTGTTATAACAGTTAGCTCTGAAGAAAGGGGAATTACCCATAATTCTTGTCCTCAGAAGACATGTAGTACTAATGGATCCCTGGCCTCCTATTGACTCCTCTGGAGAGTCACTGCTCTTACTTACTCTTTGGCTCAAGGTCTCCTGAATTGGAACTGGCAGCAGGTACTCAGTGTTTAAACCAGATTTGAGTCCCTTAGAGGTGCCTCTGCTGTGAGGCCCCAGGATTCCAGCTTATGTTTATGCTGGCCATGTAGTGTTTGAATAGGCCCTCACAATAGTCCAGGGATACGCCATTTGTGGAATAAAGACCTACTTATGTGATGTTTAATGTGATGGTCACTAGCCACTTGTGACAGTTGAAATTTAAATTGATATTAAATGAAATTTAAAATTTAGTTCCTTAGTTTCATTAGTCACATTCCCATTGCTCAGTATCTGTGTATGTATGACTCTGGTATGTTGTAGTGGACAACATGGATTTAGAACTTTTATATTGTCACCAAAAGTTCTATTGAATAGCCCTGGTCTAGAAAGCGGATGGCTGGTGCTAGTTGACCTTAATTGACTGCTGATGTGGAAAAACAACCTCCTCTCCTACTCTTTATCTTTTTTTTTTTTAATTTTCTTTTTAAGTAATCTCTGTATGTAGTGTGGGGCTCGACTCACAACCCCAAGATCAAGAGTTGCATGCTGTACCAACTGAGCCAGCCAGATACTCCTCCTACACCAAATCTTAAATAGCTGCTTAATGATTATTTTGCTGCTTTATTATAATTTAAAGTCATCAAATGAAAAGTGCTAGATATTGCTAGCTAAAGCCATTGGCAGCAATGTGTGGTTCTCTGCCTCTTGTTGACTGGCATTTTATATATGTGTGCCATGTGGGAGTGGTTTTCCGTCCACTAGGGTTGATGAGGAGTTGACATGCAGGTTGTGTGGCTGAGCTTCTCACCAGAGAGGCTTCACCCGATCTTGTGGGTGGATGGCCTTGCAGGTTGATTCTTGCCCTGTTCTGCTACTCTGACGTTTTTCACCAGGGGGGCCAGGAGAAAGTAGGTCTGATGAAATCTGGAGGCTAAGGTGGGAAGATGGTTGGCTTTCAGGACCTGTAATGTGAAAATCAGGTCCAAAGGCTTCCAGAAGAGTTAAGATGATCTAGAAATAAAGATGTCTTAATTCTCGAGAAACCTCAGTGAGAGATGGGGAAGTTTTTATGTCAATTGCAATGTTGTCCACTATAATTCTTTGTAATTTTTTTTTCAGTCAGGATAAAGTTAGCTAAATACTAGAGATTGAGAGAATATAGTAACCAAAAATTGTTTGTTGTGTACCCAAATGTGAATGTGAAATTTTACATGGAAAAACGCAGCCATATTGCACAAGTGACCCTGGAAGGACATCTTCGCTGCCCTGAGAGAGAATCCCTGGGCCCATACAGAATCTTCCTAAAGGCTAGATCTAGATCCATGCTTCCTTACTCAGTGCTTTAGTTTGTTTGTGGTGTGTTAGAGGGAATGAGGACAATGGAAAGCACATTCATAAACATCACTCCTCCTACCCTGACAGTCCCTCATCCTAAAGTGCATTAAAGCATATGATTTGTCCTAGGATAAGCTGAAGATATGATCTGAAGAGATGACTCTCTCACAATGGGATTTGATTACCAGGATTTGGGAGGGGGTTTTGGTATTGCATTGTCTCCCTGATAGCTCTTCAGTCCTAGCATATCAGTGCCTGATATGGTGCCTCCGTGTACAACTGTGCCATCCACTCTGCCCTCTCAGGCTGAGTGCAAGTTTATTCAGAGAGGAGGCTTTGGAGAAAGTTCCTCATGACATGTGGCAAAGCCTCAGTTTCTGGCTTCAGGAGATAGTGGTAGCTGTTAAGAAAAGCAAAGGGAGATTAAACAGTAAGCTCCCAGAGAGAATTAAAAAGATTGTTAGATTAGAATCACAGTGTAGGGGTGCATGGGTGGTTCAGTCAGTTAAGTTTCCAACTTCAGCTCAGGCCATGATCTCGCAGTTCATGAGTTCAAGCCCTGCATCAGGCTCTGTGCTGACATCTCAGAGCCTGGAGCCTGCTTCAGATTCTGTGTCTCCCTCTCTCTCTGTCCCTCCCCCACTTGCATCCTCTGTTTCTCTCAAAAATTAATAAACATTAAAAAAAAATTAGAATCACAGTCTAGATAAGAATAGTTTGGGGAGATGGGAGTTTTGTTGTAGCTTGGGATTCTGGCCTCCTTTTCATGCAGTAGGACTGTTAGAATTTCAGTTATGAAAGCTGATAAGAGCTGAGAGAAACACCAGTCCTATTTGATGAGTGGTCCTTCAGGTGATCTTTTTGTTTGTTTGTTTAAGCCTATGCATCTCCTATGCGTCATAGAATTCTCCCTCCATTCCACTGAGCCTGCAGTCAGCCACTGTTCTTTCTAGGGAGATGCTGCCATGCTGGGAACTGTACAGAAAGTCAAGTTAAAAAATCACTGTCCCTGGCCATTGTGAGCTTGTAATTGAAAGTCATGGAGAACGTTTAACTGATGCCTATTGTGAGCATATATGTAAACTATCTAATAATGTGAAATAATGAGGAAGTCTTGGGTATTGGACAATAGAAATTTAGGGGAAGTTGAAATATATGTCACTTCTATACTTTTTGTAATTCTGAAGTTATTTTGGAAATGAAGGATTTGTGTGTTTTGTTCATAAAGATATCATGTATTTAGCAACATGAATTCCTGAAAAACTTGTTTTTAGAATGTGGAAGAGAGGATGGTTAAAGAACCAGAATTAGACCTGAGAGAGGAGTAGCTTTTTGATCTCTTTCTGGAGGCTCTTTGATTGCTCACTTTGGATCACAATGGTCTTTGAATAAGAGTGACCGTTAGCCATAACAGTTGAAGGGAAATTGGTTTCTTAGTCACTGTACTGGTGAAATAATGGGGTGGTTATAATTCTGACCTTTTTGACATCATGTCCTTAGTTTTTAAAATGTCCATCCATCTGTCACAGGCCCCAGGAATAATCATTTACTCTTCCAAATGGAGATGCTTGGAGCCCAGAGACTGATCACAGGATGGGACAGTGTATAAATAACTATACTAGTATCAAGCTTTTGCTGTTCGCAAGGTCTATACATTCAGCCATTTTAGTGGCTTTCCATGTAATGCATTTGACTTTTAGTTTCTGTTGCTAAAATAATGGTAGCATATTCTCTTTTCCATTTGTTTATTTATGGTCTTGTTTTCTACCCTTGCAAAACTTGATATAGGTACAAAGCTTCAGAAATGTACACATACCAGAGTAATAGATAACTCTGATTTGGTTACAAGGCAATAATTTAAGTTGACAGGTTTAGCTGATAACATAAAACACAAGAGAGAAATAGGATCAGTTTATAAATGTCAGCAGAACCCCTGAGAGTGAGTTGCTGCCTTGGAGCTGACTCCGGTACTGTTGTTTTGTCTAATATATTACAAAGCGAAATAAACTGATGTCTGTGAAAATCTGGCTGACCAAGATTAAAAGAATAGTGCTGTAAATTAGCTGCTTCCTTTATGTCACTTTTAACCAACTTTCAGAGAAGGCTAAATGACAGGACATTAGGGTCCTTGCAGAAACCTGGGGTTCCGGTTTCTCTGGAATGCCAAGGGGCCATGAGCATGGATGGACTTGACTGTGGCAAGTCCTGCTGGGAATCACAACCTGCTAGTTCTCCATGCTTCACTATGCCTCTTTTCCAGGAAAACGGAACCTTAGAATAAAGGAGACTGTGAAGTCCACATGTCAGAAAACTTTACCTTGTTGAAGGTCACTATAGGTTCTGTCACTGTGACATCCATAGCCATCCAAAGTGATGATGTGAAATATTTCAGTGATTTGTAAAAACGAAAATCAATTCAGCATAATGAGGCGTTGACACACAAGATCACCCTCTCTCTCACAGAAAATAAATATTCCTGCTTTACCATGACATTTATTCCCTATAAATGCACTAGCGTTTATGTAGCGTTATCTTATGATTGTGTTTTATTCCTTGTGATGTGCTCTTTTATTGATGTCTGTAGAGCCAGGGGAAGTGGTGGGGACTGCTTAGGGCATCCAGGAGTAGTTGGTTTTTAGGAAACTAATTTCAATTCTGTATAGTTAGTAGGACTGGGCATAAAAACTAAGCACATTCATCATTTGCATGCCTCTCAGTGGCTTCCACACACTCAGAAGAGTCCTTGGAGTATTGCTTTTACTCTGTAGAGCAGTTTGGTCTGACCTTGTTTTGAGATATCTCTTGCTGCAGAGGAAAACTAAAGTTCAAGGGACAGAAATTTTTAAAAAGTCATGTTTCCATCGATCTGCCTCAAGGCAGAACTGCCCTGAACTCTGTCTAGAAACCCCTTTCAGAGATTTCTGTGGATATTGCTCACAAACTCTGGTTGTTGATTTGTGCTTTTCAGTCATTATGGACATTACACATTGTCTTAGTCTGTTTGGGCTTTTGTAACAAAATACCATGGAGTTGGTGGCTTATGAATGAAAGAAATTTATTTCTCACAGTTGTGGACACTGGGAAGTCTAAGATCAAGGCACCAGCAGATTCAGTGTCCGGTGAGAGCTTGTGTCCTCTACACAGATGGCTCTCTTCTTGCTTGTCACCTCACAAGGGAGCTCCCTGAGGTTTCTTTTATAAGGGCACTAATACCACTGATCAAGGTCCCACTTTCAAAATGACATCACCTCTGAAAGACCCTGCCTCCACATACCATTATATTGGGGATTAGGTTTCAACATATGAATTGGGGGATGGGAGGCATGTGACACAAACATTCAGTCCATTACAAACACTAAATATAACTCAGAGATGCTTAGCTCTAAAGGCAAGAGGGGATGAAGGGAAATCCTATTTTAAAAACTCTTTAATCCTCTCGACTCTTAAGTCACCCACCATGCCAGTGTGTGTGTAAATCCTTATGGAGTTCCCATCCTCTTCTTTTCTTGGGTTTCCCTACTTAAACACCTGGGTGGCTCAGTCAGTTGGGCGTCCAGCTTTGGCTCAGGTCATGATCTCACTGCTTGTGGGTTTGAGCCCTGAGTTGGGCTCTGTGCTGACAGCTCAGGGCCTGGAGCCTGCTTTGGATTCTATGTCTCCCTCTCTCTCTCTGCCCTTCCCCCTCTCACTCTCTGTCTTTCTTTGTAAAAAAATAAATAGTAAAAAAAATTAAAAAATAAAATAGAGGGCACGTAGGCTGGTTGGGTGAGGGCTCTGTTAAAGATCATTTGGGGATAAAAACACTGAGGTTGAACCCAGCGTCTTGTTAGTTTGTGTTTGAGCAATGCTCCTTCTTGTTCCCAGCCCTCTGGACCACCTTCTTGTAAAGCCATAACCCTACAAAATACCTGTCAGGTAATTCATTGCAAATATGCAATTTACATTTGATTGATTCGATTTATCTCTGTTTAGCAGAATGTGTTAGAATGTGTCTGAGTAGTACATTTTGATTATGGCTATATGTATTCTACATCATTATGTCTGTATTTTAGAAAGTGTGTATGTTGTAGGTGTATAATTTATAGATAATTCCAGTTATAACAGTGTATTTCAGGGGAACCCAAATGAACCCATTCTATAGTAAAGACATGAAGTGGTTGGTTGGTTTGTTCTTTCCAGCTTCCCTCCTTTTTCCTTTTTAAAATATATTTTTATTTAATTTTATAATACATGCTCATATAAAAAAGTCATAATTACAGAAATATATAATGTACGAAGTAAAAATCCTTTTAAGTTCAATTTCTTCACCAGAGATAACATATATTAGTGTATACTTTTTTTGTTT
The DNA here is from genome assembly GCF_007474595.2 of Lynx canadensis. Classification (NCBI taxonomy): domain Eukaryota; kingdom Metazoa; phylum Chordata; class Mammalia; order Carnivora; family Felidae; genus Lynx; species Lynx canadensis. The sequence goes on along the minus strand of NC_044303.2, from coordinate 115,383,387 downwards.
TGAAGTTTATTTATTTATTTTGAGAGAGAGCACTGAGGGAGGGACAGAGAGAGGATCCCAAACAGACTTTGCACTGTCAGCATGGAGTCCGACGCTGGGTTCTCACAAACTGTGAGATCATGACCTGAGCCGCAACCAAGAGTCGGACGCTTAACCACCTGAGCCACCCAGGGACCCCTATTAGTGTACACTTCTTTAAACCCTTTTTATTGTAAAATTAAATATAGATACAGAAAACTAAAAGTGTATATAGCTTAATTATTAGAAGGTGAACCCTCTTGAAATCCTACACAATGCAAGAAATAGAACTTTACCAAGTACTTCAGAAGCCCCTCCAGTGTCCTATCCCAGTCAAGACATCGCCCTTGCATCAGATGTAACTGTTAGCCTGATATTTATAGTAATTGCTTCTTCACTTGTAAAATATTATGTTACCTAAGTGTACACCCTAGACTCTTTAGTGTTTCCCTTTTAAAAAAATGGTTATGTCCTTCAAGTTTCTTTGAATCTACAGGTTATTCCTGTGTGTCTTTCCTTTATCATTTGTCTGTTGAAGCACTCAGGCCATTTGCCAGACGGAACTTTGCTGATTTCATACTCATGATGCTGCTTAACATGTCTCTCAGATCTCAGTATTTCTTGCAAATCGTTAGCTGGATCCAGAGGCTCAATCAGACTCAGGTTCTGTCCCTATGGCAAAACTATATGTAGTTTTGGGTTCTTTTATTAGGAAGTACATAATGTCTGATTGCCTCTCATGAGGTTACAGGATACTGATATTCAAATCTGTCATTTTGTTTTTATTTTTAGGTACATTATTTTGAAGTGTATATATGTCTCTTATACACTTCCCCTCATATATTATTTGGTTACCCAGTAGTACAGTTCATAAGGGAAAGTCAGAATAAATGCTTGGTTCTTTTTCCTTACTTACCAGTTTTCAAGATAATGAATTGGTTTCTAGTCATCTTCTGGAGGTGACTGTTTTTTTTTTCTTTTCTTTTTCCCTTTGTGAACTCATGGATTTAAGTGTATGTGGTATATTTTAATCCCTTACAATTATTATTTTTACTGAAACTGCAGTCATTCCATCTTTGTTCAGTTGAAGGTTTTCAAATAAACTCTTTTGATGTTACCCTAGCAGTTATTGATAGCTTTCTTACTATCTGGTGTGACAAGATATTCTAAGCTCATCTTATTTAAGTCCTGCTCAGGACTGAGATCAGCCATTGCTCTAGGAAGCCCTGGTTTCCTTTAAAAGGAGATGGTGTCTTAAGACTACAGTTTGGCCATTTGGGTTGCTCATTGCCATCATGTTGATCATTGTTTCTAGACTTTTCTGTTGACAATAGCTAGGAAATATATATGGTAATATACCTCATGCAGTCAAATGGATATTCATATTCTTGAGAAGAGGAATTTTGTTTAACCTCTTTGATATTAAATCCATATCTCTTTCCTTCCACACTAAGAATTCTGGTTTTAGGACACAGGGGAGTATGCAATTAAAATATCTAATAATTACTCATTTGCTCTGTGTCCTTTTATTTATATAATATATATATAATAGTTTCAGAATGGCATTATTACCACCCCTTATATGATTACTGAAAACAGCTGAAAACATTATGTGTGTGTTCTCGTTCTTTTTTTTTTTTTTTTTAATGTTTATTTTTGAGAGACCGCAGGCAAGGGAGGGGCAGAGAGAAGGGGACAGAGGATCAGAAGTGGGCTCTTTGCTGACAGAAGCTAGCCTGGTGTGGGGTTTGAACCCATGAACCATGAGATCAGGACCTGAGCCGAAGTCGGACACTTTACCCAACTGAGCCACCCAGGCACCCCTCCTTATGGTTTTTAAATATTCCTCCTTTTACCTTCTATTTATCTTAAGGCATTTTCTGTTGTGATTATTCTTTTATTTCTAATTGTTCTTTGAGTTTTGGCACTTCATTTCTTATTTTTGTTCTTGAATATCTCCTCTCATTAAAAAAAAAAAGTATTTAGCTCATTTTGAAATAGCAAGTTCGTGTTTTGATCTATTGGTGGCCATGTCTTTCTGACTTGCTTGCATTACCTGTAGGGATGTTACTGTTAGCCCTATTCTTTTTTTTACGGTCTTCTAATGTCTTTATAGGATTTGACCTCATTATTTTTCTGTTGCTTATTCTTATGTGGGATTAGATTTCTTTGGATTTGAAAGAAGCATGGTTTTAATTACCTTTTCTAAATTCATAGTGCTCCCTCTTCTGTTGTTTTCATGTAGTGTTCACAAACATGGCAGCTTCCTCTATAAGGTTTCTCAGCTCTGTTTTCTTCCCTCACTTTTATGTGGACCTCCTCTTTCCTTTATTTCTGTTGTTTCAGTTTTGCTTAATTTTGGTTCCACTTCTGAAAGTGTCTTATTTTGGGACGCTGTGCTGATACAGAGCACTGGTTGATTAAATTGAGAGTTCACTGGGGCCTGATGTCTCTAGCCCCTTTGAGAACTTAACCATGGGTTTCTTGGACTTGCCTGTTATTGGACTGGGAAAAATCCCTCCTAGGGTCAACTGCTGTTCTCCCATCAGCCCACTGTGTTTTTTTAGTGAATACCTGTTGATTACTGTGGGGTTTTCCTCTGTAAAGTATAAGAGGCACCTCCTTGCTTCCTTTATCGTCCCATACAGAGAGTGGTACCATTCAGAGTTGATGTCATTTGGTGGTTTGTCTTCATCTGCTTCTGTTTTGGGATTCCTAGATATTTTTTCACTTAGTTTTGATGTAAATGTTGTTTATGGGTTTGGTTTTGCTATCTAGTCGCTGAGTCTGTTTTTGTGTGGGGATTTGGGTAGATGAAGAAACTATGCTGCTGCGATGTTAACATCATACATTCTTTAAAAAGAAAGATGAAATCATATATTTGCAATTTTTTGTTTTTGCTTAGCCTTAGTCATCTTTTTATGTCAGTACAAGTCTCCCTCTTCCTTGTCTTCCATTGAAGGAATGTGCTGTGTTATGCTGCAAGTTCCCTGTGATGGACATTTGTATTGTTTCTCGTTCAGAATTGTCAGAGTTCAGAAATTACATAGGTAAAACCAATGAACCATCAAAGTAGTAATTAGTAAAACTTTATTGTGCACACACCAAAAAGTTTGCAAACAGGAAACACTCAAACCAAATCATGGAATGAGGCTCAGGGGTGTACTGTTATAATGTAGCTTATATAGTGAGAAAGCAGCGACCCTATATTCTTCACACTGGTTGTAATATTAGAATTTTCCTAAATGATGGGGAACTGATCACTAGTTACCTCATCAACTTTGGGAAACAGCTTCCAGTTTTTCTATGACATCCAGAGGCATAAGCAAGAAATGATCCAGGTGAAGTTAGTCTTGGAAAATAAGTTAAATTACACTTTGTTTTTATGACTAAACTGGTTTTGCCTGCTCAAGGAATTTTCAAGGCTAGTCTCCATTTGTTTTTGATTTTAACACAATTGATAAAATATTGTAATGAACATTCTATCTATATATCATTGTGTACTTCTGTGAATGTATCCTTTGGAGACATATACAGAAGTGGAATCTGTTGGGTCAAATGAAACGAACAGTTATAGTTTTAATAGATGTTGCCAAATGCCCAAAAGTGTTGATTTATATCCTTAACCTGTTTTAGAATGCCTTTTGCTGATTGGCCTTGCCGGTATTGGCCTAAAAGCTCTCATGATCTCATAGTTTTTGAATTCGAGCCCCATGTTGGGATGGATCTGTGCTGACAGTGTGGAGCCTCCTTGGGATTCTCTCTCTCCCTCTTTCTTCCCCTTCTCCACTCATGTACTCTCTCTCAAAAATAAACATCTGAGGGGCGCCTGGGTGGCTCAGTTGGTTGAGCATCCGACTTCGGCTCAGGTCACGATCTCGCGGTCTGTGAGTTCGAGCCCCGCATCGGGCTCTGGGCTCATGGCTCAGAGCCTGGAGCCTACTTCCGATTCTGCGTCTCCCTCTCTCTCTGCCCCTCCCCCGTTCATGCTCTGTCTCTCTCTGTCTCAAAAATAAATGTTAAAAAAAAAAATAAACATCTGAAACAAACAAACAAAATATTTCACATACAATTTGAGTCTTCACCGACTGGGCTCAGATGACATTGTTCTTGTTGCCTTCTTGACGATAAGCTCTATCTTATTTCTGTTTGGTGGACTTTGGAATACTTGAAGGGTTAAGAATAAAGAGCAGTCATAGAGGTGTCACCAACATTTCATCCACTAAAGCTTATAATTAGAGGTGATAATACTCAGAAGTCTGCAGTGAAGTCTGATGTGTGTGTTTTACTAACAGTTAAGAACTAAACCATGCTTCCCTCCCATTCTCTTTTGATCTCTTGCTCTTTGTTTCTGTCTGTGTAATTGTCTTTGTACCTCTCTTTGATTTTCTTTATGGGTTGAGGAGTGATATTGTGGAAATAAAACACATTTAAAAATATGCTTAAATTAAGTTTTATTTTCCCCTGGTTCCAAATTAGAGACTATCTTTGCAGCAATACATCCTTCTGCCCTGCATTTCAGAAAGAGGAGATTGTTTGCTTTTCTTCCCATAAAGCTCACTCATTTTTGTTTTGGGACATACAGTGGACATTAACTGGGTACCAGACACTCTGTTTAGTAATGTAAGGAATATAAAGATGTCCTGACTTCAAGAGGAATCTAACCTACAGGAGAAAATTTGACAAGTATTAAAATTTTATGGATTTGTTTCCGTCACTAGACCAGTGATTGCCTTAATTGTGGAGAGTCCATGTCTTATCCTTAATTTCCCTAAAACCTGGTCTATTGTGAGTGGCCAGTAAATGTCTGTTTAATGAGTAACAAGAACCTAAATGACTAAGAGAAAATAAAGAGATAGTGCCATTAGAAAGGAATAAGCAAGACAGTCTGGAGATTGAAAGGAAGGGAGGACATTGCATAATACCACATGGAGTTGGTCAAGCTAGGCTATTAAAAAGTGGATTTGAGGGGCGCCTGGGTTGCTCAGTCGGTTAAGTGTCCAGCTTCAGCTCAGGTCATGATCTCGCAGTTCTTGGGTTCGAGCCCTGCATCGGGCTTTGTGCTGACAGCTCAGAGTCTGGAGCCTGCTTCGGATTCTGTCTCCCTCTCTCTCTGCCCCTCCCCTGTTCACACTCTGTCTCTATCTCTCAAATATAAATAAATATTTTTTAAAAAAGGATTTGATTTTAACAGCCTAAAAGCAATGAAGGAGGTAATATCAAGGACAGAGGAAAGCATAGAATGTGTTTGGCTAGAGTGTGAGGTACCTGTGGATGAGGGAAGATGGGGCAGAGATCAGCAGGGGCCTTACTGGATTAGGTGGGGCTTGGACCCCAGCAGGGGTATTGGTACTTTGGAGCGCAGCAAAGAACCACTAAAGATTTTTAAGAAGGAAAATGCCAGGAGAGTTGTCCTTGGGTGATTCTTTGCCTATGTGCAATAGCAGGAGGTACAGCACAAGACCATCTATCTTTTCAGTGGATATTAGCTCTCATGATCTCCTAGGGTTGCTTCTAGCTCAGGTTACTGGCATCCCTGAAGTTTTGAAGAATTTGCCGTTTCCTTTAAAAATTTGAAATGGGAGGTAGAAAGAGGGTGTTAGAGGGTGTCTTGGAGATGGCTTTTTGGGAGGTGATTTCTGTCAAAAGGGATTCACACCAAAAGTAGTCAGTAGGGAATGAATCCACTTAAGGGTGGGAGGGAGTACCTAGGCCAGAACTTCTTAAAAATTTTTTTTCTTTAATGTTTGTTTATTTTTGGGAGAGAGACAGAGAGAGAGAGAGAGAGAGAGAGAGAGAGAGAGAGAGAGAGAAAGAATACTAGCAGGGGAGCGGCAGAAAGAGAGAGGGAGACACAGAATTCGAAGCAGGTTCCAGGCTCCGTTCCAAGCTGTCACCACAGAGCCCAATGCGAGGCTTGAACCCATGAACCATGAGATCATGACCTGAGCCGAAGTCAGAGGCTTAACTGAGCAACCCAGGTGCCTCAACCTAGGCCAGAACTTCTAAGCACAGCTTTCGTGTACAGTGGGTAGAATATATGTAATCAAATGACGGTTGCAACATTCACATTAGGTGCTCAGGATTGGGAGCATTGTGAGGAGGCCCAGCCAGAGCCAGCATCAGCTGTGAGGATGGAGTGGTGGTGTGGAACAGGCTGCTTGTCTGAAGTATACACAGATTTGCTGGAGCGCCAGCCTTGTGCCCAGTGGCCCAAAACATCCAGGCATCTTTGCCCATGCTTGGGTGGGCACCTGCCAGCATAGTCCCTTGAGGAACTAGAGCCAGGGCAGCTGCTTTTATAAGCTTTTATGGTACATTGTTGCAAAACAGACTGAAGCCTGTGATTGAGTTAAGTCTATTGGGAAACCCAAAACCTTTCTCCCTTGTTGCTGGTTGGCAGCTGTTCTCATTTCATTCCTCCCCATGTTTGCTAAGGTTATGCTGCTGGATGTGGCTTCTTTGCTTTCTTTCTGATGTCTTGGGGAGTGGGATAGAGACCTCCCCGTCTTAAATGGATTTGGTTAGCCTGCTGGTGGCCCCAGTCAAGGAAAGCTGTAATATGGGTGTTTTTGGTGTGGTACAGGTCTGGTTTAAGTGGCTCATTTGCTACCCTCTCAATTTGGATGTCCTAAAGCCTTTATTGTTACTTAACTTTTTGTAGCCTTAATGAGGCAATCTGACTTGAAAATTCTACAAAAATCATGGACACATCTCTACAGAACTCAATCATATATTCTAAGAGTTTGTCAACACTCAGTGTGACCATCTATCATGGCACTAGTCCCTGTCTCATAGCTGGAAAAACCATGCACAGAGCGGGAAGAGCCAGGCAAACACCATTATTTTTTTTTAAGTTTATTTATTTGAGAGAGAGAAAGAGCATGTGCAAGTAGCTCTTGTAGAGAGAGAATGAGCATCTCAAGCAGGCTCCATATGTGCTGTCAGCCCAAAGCCCGATGTGAGGCTTAAACTCACACCGTGAGATCATGACCTGAGCTGAAATAAAGAGTTGGACCCTTGATCGACTGAGCCCCCCCAGGCACCCCTAGGTGCCTGGCAAACACCATTATTGAGGCAAACACCATTATTGAGGGCTCCACCAATAATGGCAAACACCATTATTGAGGGCTCTGTGGAATCAGCCCTAAGCATCCCACATATATTCTTTCTTACTCCTCACAGTGAACTCTCTGGAGTGGCTACTCTGAGCCCCATTCTGTACATGGGCCACAGAGGTTATTTTCTCAAGTTCTAGGAGATATCATGTAGTGGAACTGGAACCTGTGTCTTCCTCTTCCTCACCCGCTCCCTTCTACCACTGCAACTGGACAGCTGCCCAGGTCACCTAGATGTTACGGGCTTGTAGCTCCTTCTGGTGAACCTAGCAGTAGAAGTGAAGAAAGCAAAGCACAGCACTACTTAGTAGGTCTTTTAATACTGATGATGCCAAATACTAAGTTAAGAGGCAACAAATTGGGATGGCCATTATACTTAGGTGACATAAGTCTCGGGTGACCTCATGTTGTTGTGCATGTTGGCTGTGATTAAAGGAGGTCCTCCCACGATGGTAGGGGAGGGTCCCCGGACCAGTTGTTTCCTTGACTGCCTTCCCTGCACTCTGTTTTTCCATCTGCCTCATTTCCCATTCAGGTTTGCATGCCACCTCCACTGCTGTCCCCTCCCCACCAAAAGGGAGAGATTTAAGAATTCCATCCTTTAGAACTGATCTAGAGAGAAATTCTGCCCTAGGAATTTTGTTCCATTCATACCTGTGGATTTCTTCTCTTTCCACTGGAGGGAGCATCCAAGGTGAGGGGCTTTTTTAGCAGGCCTTGGGGAAATTGTAGAGGTCAGGAGCCACCAATACTTGTTTTGAAATAATTGATAGAGCCACATTTGGCCCTAGAGGTAACAGGTGCTGTAAAAGAGAACAAACAGAGCCAATTATGATGTCAGGAACCCTGGGGATTAATGGGGTGGGAAAGAGGATTGAATATTAAAGTACAATATCTTCACACTAGGCTTTTTTAACCCCCTTATTAAATTATGACTTCTGTTTGAGGAAAATAAATGAGAACAAAGGGTATGTTTAGAATATAATCTTTGTGTTTTAAATTTGACTAATGAGTGGTTTTAGCGCTTTCATTTGGTTCTCAGTCAACCTGTGTTCAAAGTGTCAATTAACCAATAAATATTATGAAAAAGTCGAGTCAGAAATGGTTGCCACTCCTGCTAATGAGCTGCTAATGAAATTGTGCCTGGGTTGGAAATGTACTCTGGAATCCCCAAGAGTCCCTTCCAGAAAATGAGCAGTAGTAGAGCCAAGGCCCCTTGCCTCTGGGAAATGGGTACGTTTAACTCCTTCATTTCCATCTTGGCATTTTCCCCCCACCTCATTATTGAGTGAAGCTCATTGCCAGTCTTTTGTGGTTAATACCAGTTACACTGAGACTTTTACAGATGCAGTTTTATTTGACTTAATAATTACTAGGTGGGTTTAGAGGACTGGAAAAAATGTTGGGATGTACTGTGATTTATTTCTGACTGCCAGGCCTTTGGCCTCTTGGTGATTCCCTTTCTCTTTGAATTTTCTTGGGCCTTCTTCACCTCCAACACATGTGTGCTCAATGGGAATAGACTGAAGTCTGAATATATTCAAGATTTTGTACAGTTGAGAAAGTAGGGGTTGGGTGGGAGTATATCTTTAAAAAGAGAGAAATGACAGGAATTAGTAGACTGTAACAGTCAACAGGGTTATTGAAAACCTGATTTCCAGCATGGATACAATATCCCAAGTGCTCTGATTAAAAGGCTGTGCTATATCTATTAGTCTCACTTACTGGGTTTTCGTCTAAGCTAAAGAGGAATATGGTAAAGATTGAAGGTAGAAATAGAAGGACAGAGGCAATCAGCAGCCCAGGAGACAGACATGGAAAACTCATTGTGCGTCTGTGGGTAAAAGTAACTCCTCTGCCCCTCACCACTGTTCTGCTTTACTCCATCCCTGGCTTTAAATTTGAGGTCTCTGACAGGTATCCTGGGCTGGTGGGAAAGTTGCTGTACATGATTAAAGGGCTGGTGCTTTTATGGGAGGGAAGATGGACAGCCATGATAGGATTCCTAGTTTGTGTGGTCAAAATATTACTCCTTATTACTTTCTCATGCTACCCGTTCCCCTGGTTCAGGCTTTATTATGTGTGATTGGGACAAGTACAATTGCTTTTCAACTAGCCTCCTTGGTTCTTGTATTCCTGTTTTATATGCTGATCTCCAAATGCTTCAAATGGAGTTACTCATAGCACCCTAAATACGCTCATTTCTTTGCTTGCTTGAAAAGTCTTCTCTGGACTTGGAACTCGGAATGTTACTACCCCTTTTCTTCATTTACTTCCTATTCCTCAATGGCAGCAGTTGGTCTTATTTATGTGGTATTCTTCCCAGTGGCCAACACAGCAAGTTGCCCTCAGTGGGTGTGCAATAAGATGTGGTAGAAAGGATGCTTAGAAAAGAGCAGGCTCTTGCCTAACCCTGAGTAAATGCTTGTTGAAAAGCCAGTTATGAAAAGAGACTGACTGTGTCCTCCATATGGTTACTTTGAGCCTTTGTCCTGTACTTCTCTGACTGTAACACAGGAAGTCTTCTAAGTAGCATTGCTAGTCCTTGAAGAACACTGCTCTTGTGAATTCTGTAGGTAGCGGTTGGTGACCACCTGTTGTCTGTCCTCCTTCTGGACTGGGAAGGAGACCGTGCATAGGTCCCAGCAGATGATATTTTGGAGGGTAGTGCTGGAAGGTGGTGGGAGCTGTCAGGGTAGCTATTCCCTGAGGAAAACTGTGGAGACTCTTGTTCTAAGGGGCTTTAATGCAGGTGAGGGATTTCCACTCTTGCGTGGAAGCCATACCAGATGACTCTTGGATTCTCTTGGATTCTGTGACTCAAGAGTGAAAATTCAGTTTGGAGAATATTTTAATTTTTTTCTCATTTTTTCATTGTTATGTACTTTTAAAAAAAGCATAAATATAACTACAATCCAAACTGGTTTGCTGTATGTTTCACTGTTCATTAAAAAAATAAATTTCTATTTGTGTTACCCTTTACATTAAGCATTGGTTCAGGGTTCAGCACTCCAGAGAGGTTTGTGCACATTTTTTTTTTGTTAGTGGTTCAGTTCAAGTTTGGCCTGAGAGACAGGATAGATGCTCATTTGTGTGAGGCAGGGATCTTGCCAGGACTTGTTTGGGGGTTTTGAATAAAAAAGCAGAAGGAGAGGGCTGTCGTAGTCATGGCAACTGGGCCTGTAAAGTCTCAGCTCTGACCAGCCCTGGTTAGGGGCTGGGAGGCCCTAGTGAGGTGAGTGGCACTGCTTCCTGTTCCATAGTCCTCCTTAGATTCTGGGGGTGGCCAAGGCAGGGGGCTGGCATTCAAACTGACCTTTCTGGAAGCCTACTGTGCCTGATGTTGAGCCTGAGCTGTAGACACGAGTAATTGGTTCTTGCCCCTCAGAAACTCAGCATAATCTGGTATTTTTATTCTTGTTGACACATACCCATAGGACTTGATAAATAAGATGTCTTTGTTTCATCCTGGTTGACATTTACCTTTTTGGGGCTGTTCCCTGAAGCCCTTTTAACTTCTTCAGAACACTGACACAGTATTTTCTAATTTGTTCTTCACAACAATCTAACACATTAGTGAAAGCAGACACAGTAGATTCTTTTCATTTGGCACAGAAGGGCATGAAGATTCAGAAAGAAAAAGGAATTTGGCTAAATTCACCCAGCCTTCAAAAGCAGAGCTGAGTGGGTAGCGGAGTTCGAGGGCTCATGGTTGCATGGCCAGCTCTCATCTGAGCAGGCCGTGTCAGGATAACCCTTGATTATCCTGCATTGTAATTGCATCCAGGTAGGACTTGAAAGAGTCTAGAAGTCTGTGGAGGGAGAGGTTTCCAGGCACAAGCCTAGAGAGGACAGCCCATACTTTTCACCCTTCCCAAAGCCATGTACCTGCTGAGGCATCTAATGGCAAGGCAGAAACAAGAGCACCATGGCATCCATCTGCATTGGTCCTGCCTCTGCTGAAGCAGGGCAACCAGGCTGCATGGTATCCTCACTGTGGGTACTACCCAAGGAGGACCCTACCGTTGTGAGTCCAGGTAGAACAAGTTTCTCATCACTAGGAACTGGGATGAGTTGGGACAAACACTGACCATGCAAAATTTGTCAGGTGAAAGATCTTTTCCAGTAGTCACAAATTGGCTGTGGGCTGAATTCCACTTAGAGATAAAATTTGTTTGGCTTTTATATTTTAAAGTTTGACGCTTTTAGAGGGAGCATTTTTCTCAGCCCTCACCACTGTCTTTTGTAGATGGCCCTTCTCATTCATTTCTCATACTTGCCTGCCTCCTGTGGACATTTCTGTTGGCTCCTACCCCTTGGTCCACTGTTTGTTACCTGTGTTTCTACCAGGGTTCCTCTTGCCCAGGTGGAGGAAGAGGCCTTTATGGCCTCAGGCTTTCTTTGGTCCATTTTCTTCTTCTTCTTTTTTAAATTTTATTTTAGAGAGAGAGTGTGAGTTGGGGAGAAGAGCAAGGGAGAGAAAGAGAGAATCCCAGTGCAGGGCTTGATCCCACGACCCTGGGATCATGACCTGAACCGAAGTTAAGTGTGGGACACTCAACCGACTGAGCCACCTAGGCACCCACATTTTCTTCTTCATACCATACTCAAGTATCCTGGGGCTGTGTAGGCTCTGTGCTTAGCTCTCTGTCTTGGCCCCTAGAAGTATTTGGTGTCACCTCGGACTGTACCTGATAGACTAATTGCTATTCTGGGATTCAAAAGGAGAAGGTAGTGCTTTATCCAAGGAAATGAATTTTTTAAACATTTTAATTGAGATACAAATTATATGCCATAAAATAAACTAATTTAAAGTGTATAATGGGAATAATTCTCAAATGTCCTAGAGAAGGTTGGTAGAATACATGGGTAGTTTTCAGACTGTGGTGTTTGATGGATAAGAAAAAGTTTAAAAGCAAATTTTGGAGGAGGTGTCTGGGTGGCTCAGTTGGTTAAGTGTCTGAGTTCGGCTTGGGTCATGATTTCATGGTTTGTGGATTCAAACCCCTTGTGGGGCTCTATGCTGACTGCTCGGAGCCTGGAGCCTGCTTCAGATTCTGTGTCTCCTGTCTGCCCCTCCTGCACTGTGCTCTGTGTGTGTGTGTGTCTCTCTCTCTTTCTCTCAGAAATACATAAGCATTAAAAATTTTTTTTAAAAACAAATTTTAGACACAAAAGGCCAGCTTCTTTACTTTGCTAAGAGGCTTAACATGAAACAACCCACTATCATCCATCATAATCATTTGCTCATTTTATAAAGGGGCATTTAAACACTAAAAAGGTAAAAACTATGTAATTTCAGGGAAAAAAAAGAACTGTTCATTGTATTGGACACTTTTAAATTCCTTGGTTCAGGGCCATTGGAATGAATTGTCACAGTAAACAAACCACCGCAAAACTCGGCTTAAAACAACAATAATTTCTTTTTGTATAGCTCTGTCTTAGAACTCTAGAAATAGTTCACATATCCTTTAGATGCCCCAAATAAACAATTAAACCAACCAGTGTGTGAATGAGTGGGAACCACAAAATAGAATACAGACACAAACAAGTGAACCAAGTATTACACGTTAATAACATAATCACATTACAGTGGGTGAGGAAGAAAGGAAATAACCTAAGTGACTTTGTGAAAAGATCTCTTGAGTAGATACTGTAAAGTCATAGATAAAAGAACTCACATAAATACCGTAATCTAGTCGGGTAAATGTGTTTCTCATAGGGGTATGGGCTAGCAATTTTGAAAGTATATTTATGTTAGAATTGAACAATAAATATATTGCAGATAGTAAGAGCCAAGTTTCTCTCTGTTGGAGAAAGAAGTTACAAGTAAGGAAAGGGAGAAGACAAATGAACTCTGTGGTGTTAGATTGAAATGTGAGATGTCATTATAAACTTGAAGTTTTTAATAAATATACACATAGACAAAGAAATAGGGATGTGTATATGAGCATATATATAAATGTATACACATACACAAATTTCTTAGTTCTTTCCATTGACAGGGTCTAAAAGCTATGATAACCTTAGTTGTAATGAGCATAACTATGACCCAGATCTTGGTTTCTAAATACTACTCTTCAGTAAAAGAAACAAGGGTTCCTTGAGAAGTAGTTGATTCTAGGGGAGGGGAAGGAAAAGACAAGATGAACTTGGGACATCTTCTGAAACCAGAAAGTAAGGAAATAGTTGAAAGAGAAAATGATGGGGGAAAGGAACTTGTTTAAGGAATACAAGAGCCAACCTGAAAGAATTGCTAATTGGCCAAGCTGAAATAACTGGGCAACAAAATAAATAATATAGAATTGAATTACAACTCACAGAATAAAATATCCACAAGACCATACTGGTCTAAGTAAATAATTAAATAGATGGAGGACTGACAGTTTTTCCTTGTAAGGAAGTTGCTTTTTCTTTCTTTCTTTTTCTTTCTCTTTTCCTTCTTTTTTTTTCTTTGCTTTGTTTCTTCTCCCTCTCGCTATTTTATTTGTAGCAAATTTTCTTTATGTTTTTTTAGAGATGCATACTGAACATATTGTAATATTTCTTTTTTTGTGTGTGATGTTTCTGTTTGCAACATTGCATAGTACAAAAAGTTTAAGCAAATCTGGCAAAAAGAAACAGTGAAGTCTAAGTGATGTAGATATATGTATTCATTATGCCATACTTCTTACTGTACTTGAAATTTCAATTAAGGTATAAGGAAGGAGGGAAGTAGAAAATTGCCATTAGACTGTCACCAGAGTGGTAATTGTTGCAGAAGAATTCCCCTAATGGTGTGGTTTGAGGAGAAAAGGGATTTGTATAATCTCAAAGTATTTCCCTTATAATTTTTTTTAAGCAATTCAGTGGGTTTTGGTATATACACAGTACTGTGCAACCATCACCACTGTCTAATTCCAGAACATTTTCATCACCCAGAAAGAAACCCCATTTCCATTAGCAGTCATTTCCCTTTCCTTCTTCCCCCTGGCTCCTGACAACCAATAATCTGTGTTTTTTGATTGGCCTATTCTGGAATTTCATTTAAAAAGAACTGTATGATATGTGACGCTTTATATCTGTCTTCTTTAACTTAGCATAATGTGTTCTAGGTTAATCCACGTTGTATATGTCAGTATTTCATTTCTTGAGTATTCCACTATTTGTATATACCACATTTTCTTTATTCATTCATCAGTTGGTGAACATTTGTGTTGTTTTCACATTGTAGCTATTATAAATAATGCTGCAATGAGCATTCATGTACAAGTTTTTGGTGAACATATGCTTTTAAGTTTTCTTGCGTATATACCTAGATGTGGAGTTGCTGGGTTCATATGGTAACTCTTTGTTTAAGTTGTTGAGAAACTGCCAAGCTGTTTTTCTCAGTTTGGTAGTTTGCTATGATTTTTGTTTACTATCATGGAAAAGCTTAGTAGATACTACTTTTATTAGTTGATCAAGGCCAACATCAACAGTCATAAGACATATTAACACCATACACTTTGTGATATGATGTGCTAGGAAGAACATTGCATCATTTCTTTGGTGATTCTGTCAAGGATGCATGACCTCAGTTTAATCATGAGAAGACACCAGACAGTCCTGAAAAACTGATCAGTATTCCTTGATGGTGTCAGGATCATGAAAGACACGGAAAGGTTGAACAATTGTTGCAGACGATAGGAAACTAGGGAGAAATAACAACCAAAGGCCATATAGGATCCTGGAACAAAAAAAGACATAGTGGAAACACTGGTAAGGCTTGAAGAAGGATCTTTACAGTTTGGTTAATGTTACTAATTTCCCAGTTCTGATAATTGTCTCTGACTGTGTAACATATTAATATTGAGAAAGGCCGTGTGAGCAATGTATGGAAATGATTCTTTTTGCAGCTTTTGTGTAAGTTTAAATGTAGTTGAGAGTAAAAAACTAGGAAAGAAATCCAGTTTTGTATTCTTGCTCAAGTTTCTACAGATCAGCTAGACCTGGTTGACCATGGCTACATTGAGCTGGGCTTAGCTTTGGTCTACAATTTGGGTCCAGATTTGCTCCATGGGTCTCTCATCTTTTTCAGTTCAGAATGCTAGCGAACATTTCTCCTGATGATGGTAGAATTCCAAGAGACAGGAAAAACATAAAGCACATTTCAAATCTCTGTGGCACATTTGCTAACATCCCCTTGGCCAAAGCACGTCATAAACTGCGTTCAAAGTCACGGGGTGGGAAACTTAACCACTAGGAGGAGGGACTGCAAGGTCACATGATACAGGGTGTGGATACAGGCAGGAAGGAAGAAAATTGGTAACAATAATGCAATCTACTATAGATTTTCCACCCTTGGAAAAGCAGGAGTTGTTATCTGGGTCTTGGTTTGTGATTAAAGTCAGTGACAGATTCCCAGTGAGAGTCAAAATTCAAGTGTGATATGGCCTTACTTAATTTGGACAGAGTTTCTTCTTGATATAGTTTCTTCAGGCTGCAGTTTGTCCCCAGAGAGCCCAGTGGTAGGGAAATAGACACTGTAGGCTTTGCAGGCTTGTTGGCCTTTCAGGATCCATATGGTATTTTTGGCCAGTCCCCTTGCTCTCCACATTTCAATCGCTGACTCTTTACCTGGGTGTATCTTGTAACTTTTTGCCTCTGCTCTTTCTGAGTGTCCTGGTCCCTTTGTAGAGGCCCTAAAATGATGCAGGTCAGATTGCACTCTAACTTGGCCTTTTTCCCAGGGGGGTGGAAACATTTAAAATACTCTTATTTTCTGCTGCCTCTGCCACTGTTGCTGCCATTGCTGGTTTTGTGTATCTTAAATGAGCATAACCTGTATTTTAAGTTAATGCTATTGTGGTTGTTCTTGCCCCCTGTGGTGGCTTATGTGAAGGGAGTAATTTTGGAATTTTCCCCAAATAAAAGAAATTGGTTCACACAAGATTCTAGTCTATTCTTTGGCCACCTTAACATAGTATATATAACCTGTTATGTTTTGAAACATTTAGTCATGTTCTTTTTTTCTTGTTCATTTCTAATTTTGATCAAAAGTCTGAAAATTGAAAATGCTACTGTTACTATTTTTATTATTACTAGCATTACTACTACTACTACTACTAAAAAAAAAGATTAACATGACTAATTATTAGGAATCTACTTGCCCTACTGAAAATCTTTGTTGGCCTTTCCATTCACGTCTAGATCAGCTAGGATTTTCTCTTTTTAATTTCTAATTTTAATTATTGAGGATTTAATACTAGGCCATATGATAGGCCCTGGGGATAAAATGGGGACTATTTATATTTACCAGATGAATAAAAAAACTAAACTAAACTATAACCACTAGTTGTGGTAATTGCTATAAAGAAAAGTTTCATGGTACTGTGAAAGAATTTAGGGAGCAGCCAGATCTGGTTTGGGGAAATAGAGGATGCCTCTCAGAGGAAGTGACTGTTAGCTGAGATTGGAAAGATCAGGAGATGGAGGCTGGGGTTGGAAAGAGCAAAGCAAACAGCAAGTGGAATGGCCTCATGGTAGGAATGAACATGGTTTTTTTCATGGAATGGAAAAGGGTCAGCGTGGCCTCAAGAAGGGGGAGTGGATGAGACAGAAGAGGCAGGCAGGAGCTAGATACCAGACGGCCTCATTGAGCAGTGTGAAGACTTTCATCTTTCTTTGGAGAGTAGTAGGCCATTAAAAGGTTTGAAGCAGGGGAATGACATAGATTTTTATTTGGGGGAAAAAATACCATTCTTTGTAAAGAACAGTTGGACTGGGAGCTAAGAGTAGAGGGAAGGGCAGCTGGAACACTATGGCAATGTCCTGAAGAGACATGGTGATGGTTTGGACAAGAGCAGTGGTGAGGAGGACAGCATGAATTGAAGAGACAGCAGGAGGGATGCCTGGGTGGCTCAGTTGGTTGAGCATCTGACTTTGGCTTAGGTCGTGATCTCATGGTCCATGAGTTCGAGCCTCATATTGGGCTCTGTGCTGTCAGCTCATAGCCCACTTGGGATCCTCTCTCCCCCTCTTTCTCTCTCTCTCAGAAAAAGAAACAGTCAGCAGGAAAAATCACTAGGTTTTGGAGACACAATGGGTATGGGGGATGGTGATGTAAAGGGATTATCAGGGATGATCTGCTTTAACCTTCTGCCCAGGAAGATTTTCTGTTGTTTCATCATTTTGGAATTTCTCCAGGTGAGACACCCTCTCCCCTCCAAACATTCAGAGATTAATGCTACAAAGTTATTTCATACCCCATGATCGTAGGAATAGGATAGTAGTTGCTAGTTCCTTGTTGTTCTTGCCACTAACTGGCCTCATCTTCTCTTTGGCTGCCTTCACAGCCTTTTCAATCCTCCCTGCTTCTTTTGTTCCTGGCCTCCTGAATGTAGCCTGTCAGTTTGTGTGTCTGAGTCTTTGCACACACAGCTCCATCTATTTTGGATTCCCTGTTTTCCCAGTCTGGGTCTCACTTTTTGCCTCGTTTAACTGCCGGTTTAACCTTGAAGCCTCCCCAGAGAAAGTTTTCCCCACTCTACTTTGGATATATTTGTTTTAACCTTGAAGCATTTTGGATGGTTTTAAGGTTAGCAAGAAATCATTATGCGCATACACTCATGTACTTAAGTTCCCATTAATTTTTTTAGACAAATATACAGAAACTCCTATTGAAGTGGGGCAGCAGGAATAGAACAGAATGTCTTGGCATGGTGTTTCCCTGGCTCCTTCTTTATCTGATGGAGGCACAGTGGTTGGTGGAGTTCACTGTGGTTCTGCCAGAATGGAGAAATCTTGAATTCTTGCTATATCATTAGCCTTTTATACTTCAGGTTTACCTGATCATTCTGAAAGAACTTGTGCTATATGCTTCCCTTAAAGGAATTTTTTTAGATTGTCATCCTTTTTAGATTGTTGAATCAAATTCAGCATCAGCAAGGCCATGCCATCGTCTGCCAGGAGAAAGGAGAGTCAAAGTTGAGGTGTCAGAGCACCATTTCTTCTAGGATTCCAGTGTCTTGAAGAATGCTTTCCCTAAAATTTTCTATCCGTGTGGCCATTACTATTCCTTTTTGTAATTTTAGAATCTACCATAGTGGCCTGGGAGATAGTAGTTGCTTGGTAAATGTCAGTTGTATGAATGAATGGATAAATGTAACATTCCACATGTAGTGTGTGATCTTGCACACTTTATTTTTAACCAACCTTTTTAAAAATTCTTATTTCCAGCATAAATAATATACAGTGTTATATTACTCTGAGGTATACAATATAGTGATTCAGCAATTCTATATATTTACTCAGTGCTCATCATGATAAGTGTACTCTTAATCCCTTTCACATATTTTGCCCATCATCCCACCCAACCCCCTCTGGTAACCCTGAGTTTGTTGTCAGAGTCTGTTTTTTGGTCTTCTGCTTGTTTTGTTTCTTAAGTTGCACATATGAGTAAAAGCCTATGGTATTTGTCTTTCTCTGACTGATTTATTTCACCTAGTGTTATACCCTCTAGATGCATCCATGTTGTTGCAAATCGAAAGATTTCATTCTTTTCTGTATCTTAGTAATATTCTATTGTATATATACACCACATTTTTTAAAGTTTTTTTTTTTTCATGTTTGTTTGTTTTTGAGGGGTGGGAGAGAAGGAGAGAGGGAGAATGAGTGGGGGAGGGGCAGAGAGAGAGGGAAAGAGGGAATCCCAAGCAGTCTCCTCGCGGTTAGCAGGGAGCCTGATGCAGGGCTCGAACTCACAAACTGTGACATCATGATCTGACCTGAAGTCAGACGCTTAACTTACTGAGCCACCCAGGCGCCTCTATACCGTATGTTTTTTATCCATTTATCTGTTGGTAGACACTCAGATTACTTTCATATTTTGGCTATTGTAAATAATGCTGCAGTAAACATAGGGATGCATATGTCTTTTCAAATTAGGGTTTTTGTATTCTTTGTGGAAATACCCAATAGTGGAATTTTTGTATTATATGGTAATTCTATTGTTAATTTTTGAGAAACCTCCGTACTGTTTTCTCTTGGTGCAGGGGTTACCACTTTGCATTTCCACTAGTAGGGTATGAGGTGCATTTTTCTCCGTATCCTTACCAATAGTTGTTTCTTGTGTTTTTGATTTAGCCATTTTGACAGGTGTGAGGTGATGTCTCATTGTGGTTTTGATTTGCATCTCCCTGATGATGAGTGATGTTGAGCATCTTTTCATGAGTTTTTTGGCCGTCTGTATGTCTTCTTTCATGAAATGTCTGTTCATGTCTTCTGCCCATTTTTCAATTGGATTGGTTTTTTGGTGTTGGGTTGTATAAGATCTTTATATATTTTGGATACTAACCTCTTATCAGATGTATCACTTGCAGATACCTTCTCCCATTCAGTAGGTTGTCATTTTGTTTTGTTGATGGTTTCCTTCATTGTGCAGAAGCTTTTTATTTTGATGTAATCCCAATAATTTACTTCTGTTTCCCTTGCCTCAGGAGACATATCTAGAAAAATGTTGCTATAGTTGATGTCAGAAAATTGCTGCCTGTGCTTTCTTCTAGGATTTTTATGGTTTCAGGTCTCACACTTAGGTCCTTAATTCATTTTGAATTCATTTCTGTGTATGGTGTAAGAAAGTGTCCAGTTTCATTCTCTTACTTGTAGCTGTCCAGTATTCACATCACCTTTTGTTGAAGAGGCTTTTTTTTTTTTTTTTTTTGCCATTGCATTTTTTTTTAACTCCTTTGTTGTAGATTAATTGAACATGTAATTGTAGGTTTATCTCTGAACTCACTATTCTATTCCATTAATTTATGTGTCTTATTTTGTGCTGGTACTATACTGTTTTGATTACTACAGTTTTGTAGTAGATCTTGAAATCTGGTATTATGATACATCCAGTTTTGTTCTTATTTTTCAGGATTGCCTTGGCTATTTGGAGTCTTTGTGGTTCCATACAAATTTTAGGATTATTTATTGTAGTTCTGTGAAAAATACTGTTGGTGTTTTGTTAGGGATTGTTGTAAATGTGTAAATTGCTTTGAGTAGTATGCAGTTTAATAATATTTGTTCTCACAATCTATGACCATGGAGTATCTTTGCATTTATGTATTACAGTTCTTAGAGTATAGGTCTTTCACCTCTTTGGTTAAATTTATTCCTAGATATTTTTATTATTTTTTGTATAATTGTGAATGGGAATGTTTTCTTAATTTCTCTTTCTGCTACTTCATTATTAGTATAGAGTATATATACTAATATATAGTATTAGTATAGAAATACATCAGATTTCTATATATTGATTTTGTATCCTATGACTTTACTGAATTCGTTTATCATTTCTAGTCATTTTTGGTGTAGTCGTTAGGGTTTTCTGTATATAGTATCATGTCATCTGCAAATAGAAATTTTACTTCTTCTTTACTGATTTGGATGCCTTTTTTTTCTTTTTCTTATCTAATTGCTGTGGCTCGGACTTCCAGTACGATGTTGAATAAAAGTGGCAAGAGTGGATATTCTTGTCTTGCTCCTGATCTTAGGAGAAAAGCTCTCAGGTTTTTCCCGTTGAGTATGATGCTCTCTATGGGTTTTTCATAGATGGCATTTATTATGCTAAGGTATGTTCTCCTAAACCTACTTTGTTGAGTGTTTTTATCATGAATGGATGTTTTGCTTTGTCAAGGTTTTTTTGCATCTCTTAAATGAGCATATGGTTTTTATGCTTTCTTTTGTTGATGTGACATATCATGTTGATTGATTTGCAAATATGAAATCACCCTTGTATCCCAGGAATAAATCACACTTGATCATGGTGAATGATTTTTTTAATGTATTGTTGGATTTCGTGGTGCCTCGGTGGCTCAGTCATTTAAGCGTCTGACTCTTGATTTTGGCTCTGGTCATGGTCTCATGGTTCATGGGTTCTAGCCCTGCATCAGGCTCTGCGCTGACAGCTATATCTTCCCCTCTCTCTCTCTCTCTCTCTCTCTCTCTCTCTCTCAAAATAGATAAACTTTAAAAAAATTAAAAAAAAATTGTTGGATTTGGTTTGCTAATATTTTGTGAAAAATTTTTGGGGGTGCCTGGGTGGCTCAGTAGGTTGAGCGTCCAACTTGATTTCAGCTCTGGTCATGATCCCAGGGTTGTGGGATTGAGCCTTGTGTCAGACTCCACACTGAGTGTGGAGCCTGCTTATGATTCTTTGTCTCTCTTCTTTTGCCCCTCTCAGCTGCTAGCGTGTTCTCATTCTCACTCTAAAAAAAATTTTTTTAAATGTAGATTCCTGAACTCCACCTTTAAAACAAAACAAAAAATGTTTGCGTTTGTGTCCATCAGATATTGACCTGTAGTTCTCTTTTTTGTAGTGCCTTTATCTCCTTTTCACCTATCTTTGAGTAATTTTGTACAATGTGTATGAGTAGCCCGTCCATTCATATTGTTTTTTCAGGTAGTGGATCAACTCTCCTGAGATGGGTGGGCATAGGTTTTTAGTTTCTTTTGATTCCAGTCCTTACCTCCTTGACTTGCTCTGTCTTCCTGCCTTCCAATGAAGCCCTGGTCTAGGGTCTTGGGAAATAAAATAGGAGATATAGTCCCTGTGCTCATCAAGGAGAGAGCCTTATAGAAGGAGCCTGATTATAAAGAGAGCAGGATGGTGAGGTGTAAGCTTGCTGGAACAGCAAGCTCTCTGGAGTTTTCTGGGACTGTCAGGGGAGAGGTAAGGAGGATGTCTTGGAAGATGCAGTGATGTGGCCATATCCTTAAGGGTGATTAGGTATTTACCATTCACCTGCCCATAACAAAAAGGCTTATTATAGCTCAGTTTAAAGAAAACAGATTAGCTTAAAGATGTAGGTTCTAACTGGGGTTTTTGGTCTTTGCTTTGAAGTATAGAAGCCCTTGCCCATTTGCCTCATTACCTTAATTTGATATGTGTGTGGTATATGTGTGTTAGATGGATGGATTCAGGTAATGGAACGCAGCAGGGTCTGGTCTTCATGAATTAATAAATCCTGTTGGCTTGTTAGCCAGCCTTTCCATTGCAGTGTCCCTTCAAGGACCATATACCTTACGAGCCCTCTTTGTTCTTGGTTTTTAGGTCAGGCTGTCCCTGTAGGATCCCATGTACGGCTGAATCTCCAGACTGGGACAAGAGAAGTGAAACTTCAAGAAGAGGACAAGTTCCAAAGTAATTTGAAAGCATTGAAAAAAGGCAAAAGGTATAGTAACAACCCTAGGGATTGGGAGGCGGACAGCACTGATTTTGTAATACTGAAAGTAATGACAATGTAATGTTTCTTACCCAAATTCACGTGGCTTTTAAAAAATTTTGAAATTTCGTAGCGTAGAATTTGTGATAAATCTGTCAGGGTTTTGTGGAAGTTTACTTGTAGATCTTTGGAAAGAAATAGTTTGCAAAGCAAATTGATACTTTAGAAAAGGCTGTAGGGGGAATGCTTAACCTGCTTTAAAAATGAAGCTATTTTTCCCAGTACTTTAAGAGCACCCATTTGAATCCCAACAATTAATGCGCTGATTACAGATGAGTCATCTATTCATTAAAACAGGCCTGTTAGGCCTTCTGCTTTGCAGTAATACTTCCTTGGTGAACAATAAAATTGCATTTTAAAGTCTTTAATTCAGACTAACTTTTCCTCTTGTTAGTCCATATTAAAACAGGCTTTCTTATAGTATAAAAGTTCTCCAATGTTAAGAGATTGCCTTACTTTTAATAACCAGATAAGATTATTTGATTTTGGACAATTTGTCCCTGTTTTTCTGTTCTTTGCCTTGAAATAACAAGTTTTATTTGCATGTTCTTTTTTACATGAGGAAGGAGGAGGAGGCATGGGGTTACAGGGGCTGCTAGAATTGGGTAATTCCTTTTTTTTTTTTTTAATTTTTTTTTTTCAACGTTTATTTATTTTTGAGACAGAGAGAGACAGAGCATGAACGGGGGAGGGGCAGAGAGAGAGGGAGACACAGAATCGGAAACAGGCTCCAGGCTCTGAGCCATCAGCCCAGAGCCTGACGCGGGGCTCGAACTCCCGGACCGCGAGATCGTGACCTGGCTGAAGTCGGACGCTTAACCGACTGCGCCACCCAGGCGCCCCTATAGAATTGGGTAATTTCAACAGTTATAAATACCAGTTATGAGGTTTCTAAGACAGGGACAGCAAATTGTGATCTGTGAGCCATATTGGTACTGCTACATGTCTTTGTACAGCCTACAGGGTAAGTTGTTTTTATCATTTTTTAATGGATGAAAAAGTAAAAGAATGATATTTCATGACTCTTAGAGATTTTAATGTCCATAAGTAAAGTTTTATTGGAACACAGCTATGCTTATTCATTTAAATTTTTTTTTTTTTTTCAACGTTTATTTATTTTTGGGACAGAGAGAGACAGAGCATGAACGGGGGAGGGGCAGAGAGAGAGGGAGACACAGAATCGGAAACAGGCTCCAGGCTCCGAGCCATCAGCCCAGAGCCTGACGCGGGGCTCGAACTCACGGACCGCGAGATCGTGACCTGGCTGAAGTAGGACACTTAACCGACTGCGCCACCCAGGCGCCCCTCATTTATGTATGATCTATGGCCACTTTTCTGCTAATCTGGCAGGGTTGAGTAGTTGGGACAATTGCTGTCAGTAAGGCCCACAAAGCCTAAAATATTATGGGGTCATAACAGAGTTTGCTGCCCCTGTTCTAATACATGTAAGTATTGATAACAAATAATGGATTGAGCAAGGCTAATGTTAATCCTTGAATTTTCATTATTTTAACAATATTTTGCAGTTAGATATAAGGTAGAAAGGGAGTTTAGAGACTATTTACCTGAGTGTTTTCCTTGATGTACTCAACAAAAGGTTATTTAGCCTGTCCATATGCACTTTCGGTTATGTGGCACCCACAATCCCACAGAGCAGCCTGTTCCAATTTGGGCAGTTTTTACTGTTAGAAAATTTGACTACATTGTAATAATATATGAAAATATTTGTCCTCAGGGGTGGCCCAGTTGTTGGAGCATTCGACTCTCGGTTTTGGCTCTGCTCATGATCTCACAGTTCATGGGATCCAGCCCCGTGTCGGGCTCCATGCTGCTGATGCAGAGCCTGCTTGGGATTCTCTCTCTCTCCCCCCTCACTCAAAATAAATAAACTTAAAAAAAGAAGAAAGATATTTGACCTCTTTACCGTCACTCCAAACTGAGAAGGATCTTTATTTCCCCCCCATCTCTCTTGATAGGCCTATATCTGAAGGCCATATGATAATTCATTTCTCACAGCCATCAAATAATCAAATTTCATTGTTGTAACCCCTGCCAACCCCCCTCATTCCCTAGCACACATATATGCACATATTTCAGTGTGTCAGAGAACTTGAGGAAGCCTTTCCTCACATCTATGCCAAGTCTCATTTTCTAAATAAAAAGTTTACTTTATTCTTGGTTTAAGGATATTGAATTAGGATCTTGACTAATTTGGAATATTTGTTTGTTGGTTTTAATACTGTGGGAAGTTATTTTTCCAGTATCTGATCGTAGGTCTTTACTGGGAACACTTAATGCTTTATCAGTTGCTCCTGTCTTTTTAGAATAGAAAGCAGAGTCATTCACGTGGTCTGTAATAGATGCACCATAAAAGAGAGATATTTGTCCTCACTCTTCCCTCTTTACTTTTCTCCTTTGAAATGTTTCTGAGGGTTCTGCTCTGGAGTGGTCTCCAGGGTATATTGGACATACCTTCTTCCTTCTCAGCATTTGTTTCTAGTGGCAAACCTGTCTGAACAGCAACCCAAAGGCATTGACAAGGTGGTGTAGGTTTCACTGCTTGAGCTCAGTGAGTCTCTGGCTGCCTTTGGTGGTGACTTCTTCCTGTGGTGGACCTCACCTCAGGCTCCTCCTGATTGATTTCACAGTGTCTTCCTGGCTCTTAGGTACTAGAACAGGAACAGAAGCCAAAGTGCAGGGCTAATTTCTGCAGTTGGTACAGTATTTTGCATATCTGGTTATTCTGATTTGGGGAACAAGATGGACAACACCCACAGGTTTCCATCAGATTGTCAAAGATGTTGGTGATCACAGAGTTTTAGGTATCACTGGCTAAGGAAAGATGGGGATAGTCCTTTCAGACTAATCCATGGCAATCTCTCCACTAGTCCTGCTGGCTGTGTGACTAGACATCCTGCTACCTAGAGCTGTAATGCCTCTGGACTGTAAAGCCTGGGACAAGGCATTGACTCTGACTTCTTTCAGAGGCCTCTCTTGGCACTGCCTGACTTCATGGTATATTTGGTTCCTAGCAGCAGGGTGTTCTCTTGCTATTTATGTGTTAGGCATTGTTATCTCCACTGGTTTTAGTCCATATCCCATGTCAGTATCTCAACATTGTATCTCTTTTTTTGCCCTGGAGCAACTGTCTTCTTTGTAGTGATGACCAACAGAGTATATCCAGGTTGTCCCATCTTGGGTTGAGTACCTACCATGGTACAGTATGACATTGTAGTTAAGGATGTGGTCCAAAGACAGGGCCATTTCCTTGCTCCATTCATTCATTTCACAAAAGACTTATTGAGTGCCTATGTGCTAGGTATTGGAGATATAGTACTAAACAAAACAGGATACCAGCCTTATGGACATGACAGGAAGATAAACTGAAAAATAAAAAGGCACATAAAGTAATTACAGATAGTGGTAAATAGTAGGGAAGAAATAAACAAGTCAGTCAGTCCCTTGGGAAGGCCAGTTTAGATAGGATGGTTTGGAAGACCTCATTAAAGTGATACTTGAGCTTAGACCTGAAGAATGATGGGGATTTAGTCATACAAAGAGTTAATTTTATACATTTAAGGTTAGAGGATCTCAGGCAGAGGCAACAAGAAGAGTCCCTAGCTTTGTCAAGGAAAGACTTTATCAAGTTGAGAAACAAGAAAGTGATTAGGGTGATTAGAGAATAGTCGAAGGAAGAAGACTAATAGATGATTTGGGAGAGATAAGAGGAGCCAGATCATGTGGAGTTTTGAGATGCATGTTGACTAGTCTTCATTTAACTAGAATTGTGATAGAAAGCCAGTGGAGGATTTGGGGTGGGAGAGTGGTTTAATGTAATTTTGGCAAGATCACTCTTCTTGCTGTGTGTATGGGGGATAGATTCAGAGTGGACAAAAGAATTGCAGAGACAATTAGGATGTCATTTCTGAAGATCAGGTAGACATACTGGTGAATGAGTCTAGAGTGTCATGATGGAGAGCGGATGGGTTTGGAGATTTAATTTGAGGGTAGTGCCAATAGGACTTGCTTTAGATTTAGATTTAGGGGTTGATGGAAGGTGGTGTGGCGGAATCTGAGATAAAGCCTCATTTTGTGATTTGACACAACTAGGTGCTCAGAAGTACCATTTATTGAAATAGAGAAGATTGGGAGAGGAACAGATTTATGGGAAGAAACATCAAGACCCATGTTTTAGATGTAATAAATTTGAGGTGCCTGATAAACATCCCAGATCTAAGATTTATCAGTTAGTTATACAAGAGCCTGGCTGTCACTCAGGGGAGAGGATTGGGTCAAAGATGTAAGTTTGGGCATCATTGCCTAATGGATAAAGAACTAGGGGAGAGTGCAGAGGTAGAGAAGATTGTCTAGGATTGAACTCCAAGGCATTCCAGTATATAGGGTTCAGGTAGGAGATGAGGAACCAGCACAAGAGTTAGGGAAGGAGGGAGGAAGGGGAAGAAACAGCAGAATGTGGTAACAAGAAGCCAGAAAGAAGAGTGTTTCAAGGAGGGAGAGGTGAACTATGTAAATGATGCTGAGTGGTTGAGGAACATGACATTAGTGAAGAGTCCATTGGATCTAGTTGTTAATTATTAGTAGTTTTGATGAGAAGTATTAGTAGGGAACGGTAAAGGGATCTGGATTAGAGCAAATGGCAGTGTAAATAGCAGTCATGAAGATGAGAAGAGTGAGTTAAGACAATTTGTTTATAAAGTTTTACTCTGAAGGAGATCAGGGGAATGGTTTGATAATTAGAGATCATAGTCAGAAGAGTATTCATATACTCAAGGGAATAATCCAACCAAAGGGAGAAATTGATGATGCAGACAGCAGGGAACAGTATAATGATGGAGGTTAAAATTTTTTTTTTTTTCAACGTTTATTTATTTTTGGGACAGAGAGAGACAGAGCATGAATGGGGGAGGGGCAGAGAGAGAGGGAGACACAGAACCGGAAACAGGCTCCAGGCTCTGAGCCATCAGCCCAGAGCCCGACGCGGGGCTCGAACTCACGGACCGCGAGATCGTGACCTGGCTGAAGTCGGACGCTTAACCGACTGCGCCACCCAGGCGCCCCAATGATGGAGGTTAAAGCTTTTGCAAAGGAAAGTGGGATCTGGAACTTAAGTTTAATAGGAGCAGGTTCACTGTCATTCATGGTCTTAGAAGGGAAAGCAGAGAATCTAGATTTGGTGCAGGTTAGTGTATAGAGCTCATGAGGGGAATATGAAGGAGTTCTTGATGATAACATCTATTTTTCTCAGTGAAGAATGAAGTGAA
Source organism: Lynx canadensis (assembly GCF_007474595.2). NCBI lineage: Eukaryota > Metazoa > Chordata > Mammalia > Carnivora > Felidae > Lynx > Lynx canadensis. The sequence goes on along the minus strand of NC_044303.2, from coordinate 115,355,736 downwards.
AATACCAGCTGAAGATGGTTTTCTGTCTGTGTGTGCAGACACACATGTGCACACTTGTGTGTGTGTAGTAGGGGCTAAAATGAGTGATGGTGAGTGGCCTGGAAGAGTGGCATTTAAGGCAATAAATGGAGATATGAGACATGATGGGATTTGTCCAGACCAAGTATTAGAGGAGGGAGGTCATAATCTGTTCAAGCTGTGCCCCTAAATACTTAGCTCTCTCTTAGGGGTAAAGAGCAGGGCAGTGGCATCTACATGCTGCTGGCAGTGGGTGATGCTTTTCTGGGAGAGGGATTCTCTTCCCTACCTTGTAGGATTGTGGTAATCATTTGAATGAAATATTACTTCTAAAGGATTAAAATAGTGACTGACACATGCTTAAGTGCTCAGTAAATGGGAGTGATTAGCGATTATTAGTTTATGAGGATTGAGGTTTAGAGAAGGCAAGTGTTTTTCTCAGAGTTCTAGGGGGTTTCTAAGATGAATCAAAGATGAAATGAGAAATGAGCAAAGCCCTAAGCACATGCCTCTAATGAGAGCTGAGGTCTGCTAGGATCTTGACTGTTAGACTGATGTGCTTATCTTGCCCAGAGTAGTCCAGTAACCCCTTACTTCCTCATCTTTGTAATCTCCCGGGTTATCCTTAACCCCTCTCTCCCCAACCGTCTTGTCAAGCACAGACACTACATTCCACACTTCCCTTTGTCCATGTCACTCTTGGTCTGATCTCTCTGTTCACTGACCTAAAATTATTGTTGGTGGTAAAGCCCACCCCCCAACGCATGAATGCCTCCTCTCCAATTAAGAAGAATGGTTGTGGCTTCAATCAGCTCCAGGGGGTTTTGGGAGGATGCCACTCTAGTCTTTGCCAGGTTCCTGAGATTATATCCACATTGGTTCCTTTCCTCCCTCTCCTTAGAGGCTGACTGTGGAACACGGTTGGCTTTGCTTCTAGTCCTTGGTATTTCAAATCCATTCCTTTGTCAGGTTGGCACATACATCCTGCATCAACTCTGGGCCCAGGAGTTGGTTTTAAAGGTGTGAATTTATCTAAACTGTTTTTGTGAAGAAAGGCTGCCTTGTAAAATCAGACCAGACATGCAGGGGGGGCTCAGGTCCCCATTGATCCGTTTATTAGAAGAATATAAATTGGGTGCATGTTATTCCCCTTATCTGTGCCCACTACCCTCCAGGAGGTCCAGCCCTGGCACATGCTGACAGAACAGCACTGCACAGACATTCCAGACTTATTTCTGCCTATGTAGCTGGCTGAGAGTGGTCTGTCCATGGTGGGCCTTTGTCTGCCCCATGCCATTTCATCCTCTTTAATAAAATGACCCCTTCTTCAGCTTTGTATTTCTTCTTCTAGCTTTAAGGTAAGATTACCTCTTAGACTTGTGGCTGACCGAAGGCAAAGCTAGGGTAATGCACTCTGAGTTCGAGCTGGCCATGGCTTACCTTCTTTGGGAGTACCAGCCACCTAGTGAAGTTTCTTTCTTGGGAAAAATGGTGCCTCCTTTCTAACTTTCACCTTCTTTTTGGACAGGCTGGACATAAACGCCAACACCTATACATCTCAGGACCTCAAGAGTGCACTGGCAAAATTCAAGGAGGGGACAGAAGTGGAGAGTTCAAAGGAAGACAAGGTATGTGATATTCTTCCCAGGGAGTTAGTATAAGCCTACAGGATGACCTTGAAGGGAGTCACTTCTTCCACAAGCTCTTAAAATAAACATGGGGTAATGATAATAATATTGTAAAATAATTAAAAAAATTTTTTTTAAGTTTATTCATTATTGAGAGATAGAGACTGAGCATGAGCAGGGGAGGGGCAGAGAGAGGGGGAGACACAGAATCCGAGGCAGGCTCCAGGCTCCGAGCTGTCAGCACAGAGCCCGCATGGGGTTCGAACTCACTGCGAGATCCTGACCTGAGCCGAAGTCGGATGCTCAACTGACTGAGCCACCCAGGCGCCCCATAATATTGTAAAATAAAGTGCAGTTAATGCCAAATAAGTAATCCTTATTGGACTATTTTTTAAAAATACCAGTACTGGGAGCATTTGATTATTTAGGATCCAACTTCACATTACATGTTTGGGCCTCAACAAATTGAGGCACACGGCAGAGATAGTTGCACTCTTCATTATCACAGACAAGAGTGAGGAGACTAGAGATTAAAACCCAGACCTCCTTACTTACATTTGGATTAGACAAAAGCTTAAAGGACGGAGGAGCCGGGCTGGGAAGGAAGTCTTGATCCTTGTCCTTTGAACATGTAACAGATGTATTCCCTCTTTCTAGGCCTCATAGCAAATGTATTCCTTATTCCAGGCCTCAGGTTCCTTAAATGTACAATAAGGTGGTGGGGCTGGGGTGGGGAGGTGTGGGAAACAAGAGGATGGCTGACATTTCCTCCAGTTTTAAATTTGTGTACAAACTAAGGGAGTGAGAAGGAGAAAGAGGCAGAATTGCAGTCTCTTGGTTATGCCCCTAGTGTCTGGGAGGGCTTGTGGGTACAGGCTTATACCAGCAAGAAATCTTACTCTTTAGCTAGATTGTGAACTCATGTGATAGCCAGAGAATGTCACAAATTAGTTTTTATATTTCCATTTGAGTCCTCTCCTTCAAAGAAGCTCCTCCAGTGGCTACTTTGGAGACCTTTGCAAGTTCTCTCTTCCTTTTACCCTCATAATTCTCTTTTTCTTTGTTTGCATCTCTGCTGCTGGCCCAGAATTCTGGCGTATCTTGGAGGGGCAGCATCAGGTTATTGACAGCTTCTATCTTAAGTGGAGGAAGCCTTAGGTCCCTCAGATCCTTTTGAGTTAAGCAGTTCTGAGACAAATCAGCCTTTTTCTTTTCTTTTTTTTTTCTTTTTCTTTTTTTGGTGTCAAGGAGGACCTAATTAGGATGTGTTAACATGCAGACCAAGTCTCCATGTCTTTACTCATCTTAGTGAAGTCACATCTACCAGCATGGAGAGTGTGTATGGTATGAGAAGATGAGTAGCAGGATGGCAGTAGTAGCAGCAGTGAGCGTAGGAAGGTGACAGGTAAAATTTCATTCCACCACAGATATATTAACTGGGTTTGGGAGGGTGAGGAAAAGCAAATCCCCTTAACTGGTGAAGCTGAGGCCAGCAGAGGTGAGCATTGTGTGCCTCGGTGCCTTGAGCAAGATTGACCTTCCTGTGGCCAGGGGTTGGGCTCATTCCCACTCACCATCCCTTCACCATGGACCCCATATGGGCCTGACAGTAACAAGCATTCAGCCCCTGTTCCATGTCTTCTCTGTGGGTGGAAGACCCACTGTACCCCATCTTTTCTCTTGTTCTCTTTTTTTTAATTAAATTTTTTTTTAATGTTTATTTAGTTTTGAAGGACAGAGAGAGCACAATGGGGGACAGGCAGAGAGAGAATGAGACCCAGAATCTGAAGCAGGCTCCAGGCTCTGAGCTGTTAGCACAGAGCCCGATGTGGGGCTTTAACTCATGAGGTGTAAGATCATGACCTGAGCTGAAGTTGGGTGCTTATCTGACTCAGCCACCCAGGAGCCCCTAAATTTTTTTTTAAAACTTATGTTTGAGCAAGAGAGAGACAGAGAGACAGAGTGTGAGTGGGGGAAGGGCAGAGAGGCAGGGAGACACAGAATCCTAAGCAGGCTCCAGGCTCCCAGGTCTCAGCGTGTATCCCAGAGCCTGATGTGGGGCTCGAACTCACGAGTGTCAAGATCATGATCTGAGCCAAAGTGGGCCGAAGTTGAACGCTTAACTGACGGAGCCACCCAGGCACCCCTCTTCTCTTTGTTCTCTTTTAATGGTATTTTTTCACATTATAAAGTTTGTGTAGAAAACTATGAATATTAAGAAAATATTCTTTTTTTTAACTTAAAAGCAAGAGATTAAGTTTTAAGTTGCTGTTTTTGCCAACTGAAAAGAATCCTTTCCCCTAACAAGAGAAGATTCCAATACCAGTACCCAAATGTAGGATCCCTGTCCCAGCTGTTTTAAGTCAGCTGCCAGTTTGAAGATAGAATTGCCACACTCCTTTTTCACTTCTGTGGAGTGTAGGTTATTGGCTTCTTCACTGAGGTGCTGGGTCCTAGGATTTTTCTCCTGCTTTCATTTGGAGCCTGTTTAGATTGACTCAGTTTATTGTCAGTGCCCTTGAGACTGGCAAATAAATTGACTTGAAGTAGGTTGGGGAGTTTCTGACATATGTCAGGCTCCTGGCTACAGATGGCATCATCCTTTTTGTTTATCAGTCTTTAAACCCAGGTTTTATGGTGCTTTTGCTATTTATAAAAATAATACTGTCAAATATTGTGCCAATACTATCATTTGAAATTTTTTTACTTGATTTTTTAGGTGGAAGGGCACCACTTCTATTATGTATATTGGTACCTTAGATTTAAATGAATCAGTCCTTCCCAGAATCCCTTGCTTTGTGGAAAAACTCTGTCTGGCCAAACAGATTTGGGCTTTTGTTGTTGAATCTGATCCCTTTATACCTCTATTACCATAAATGTCTTGATGCTTTATTTTATTATGTCAGCTGTTGTTCACCTGTAGCTATAAATTGCTCCACTTAAAAATGGGACCTTCTCAGACTTTTGATTCTGGACAAGATGTAGTAGACTAATTTCTTACTATTTCTCCTGCTGAGAACAACTAAAAACCTTGGGCGTAATACTGAAAGCAAATATTAGAAGACTCTACAAGGTGGGAAGAAGAAAGCAGACTGGCTAGGGACCTTAGAACTGGAAGAATGACACAACACTGAGTTCCTTGGGCTTTCTTTTCCCCCTTTGTATATCTCAGAGTGGGTATTGGAGGAGCCCACACCCAGGAAATGCTAACAGGTACAGATAGAAAAAGCCCTAAAGAAGACCTGGTCTTTCTAGAGAAATCACTAGGAAAAGGGCAGCCAAATAGAACAAAACCCTTTTTGACAGTACTTTTGGCTACTTTAGCCAAAAACAATGGAAATGTCCCATCCCACCCTTAGTACCAGTGGAAGTTGAATGAGGAACTTGAATGTCCATCTTCCACTTGGTGGTAGCAGGCTGCACTCTTACTCCTCCACCAGAATGGTGTCAGCAGAAGCCAAGCAGAGAGGCTGAACTTAGACCCCCCTACCGATGGCAATGAGATGATGTGATGCAGTGCTCTGCTATCTTGACCAAGATTGAACAGAGAGCTGGATTCAATGATTGAACAGACAGCTGGAATTTCTCCCCTCTGCCCAGTGGTAGAAGACTGTTCCCTGCTTCTTGTGCTGGTGTGTTACCTGCAGACACCAAGTGAGGAGCCTGGTTTCCCACCCTCCACATGGAAGTAGCAGGCTGGTTCTCCTGTTGGGATGGTGTCTTGAGACACCAAGAAATGTACTTGAATGTCTTCCCCTGCCTGACACTACCAAGGTGGTTTTTCACTTGGAGCTGAGGAGATGCCATTGTGTGTGTTTGCAGAGGTGGGAGGGTGGGGGAGCAGAGATGGAGGAGGGGTGGTGTCTAGGAGGTGGTGGTGAATGGAGAATCTATAGTCCTACCTTCTTGGTGGCACTGACATAGTGTGAGGCATCATTCTGCTCCCCACTCTGGGGCAGTGTCAGTGAGGGTAAATGATAAGCCCAAACTTCCACCCTCAGACCAGCAGCAATGAAGAAGTGTTTCACTTCCCCCACCCAGGTGATATAGAAGCTAAGGAAAGACCAATGTAGAGTGTCCACTGGCAGCAGGTGATGTTGTTCTTCCTCCTAACTAGTAACTGGTGGTAGGATTTTGGAGAAAAGGGAGCTGGAGAAAGGGATTTCACAAATGAAGTTCTGGGCAACTCTCTAGTGACCCACATGAGAAACTGACCAGAATTAACATAGCAGAAGATTTGAGAACTGAACTAAGTTGTGGAACACTGCCAGGTTTTTAGATGAGCCTCTGGGTAGCACATAAAGGAAACAGACCAAAATAACACTGTAAAGGGTCTGGAAACGAAACTGTCTTACAGTTACAGTCATACAAGAAGGACAGAATCAGCATATTAAATGTAAACATTGTAACTGCCTGCTGAAAAAGAAGATGGAATAGGTTTCATAGTTGTAAAACTTGATACCTAAAATGTCCAGGATAAAAAAAAAAAAAAACAAAAACAAAATAAAACAACCCTCACCATACCAAGAACTAAGAACATCAAACCTTGAATTAGGAAAGACAATTAACAAATGCCAAAAGTGAGAGGACACAGAAGTTTTGAATTACAAAGATTTCAAAGCAGTTAACATAAAAGTGGTTCAACAAACAATTGTGAAAACTCTTGAAACAAATGACAACCTCAGCAAAGAACTAGATGATGTAAAAAAGAATCAAATGGAATTTTTAGAACTGGAAAAATACAACCAAAATTGTTTAAAAACATTGAATGGGCTCAGTAGCAGAATAGGGAAGAGAGAGAAGAACCAGTGAACTTGACAGAAATTACTAAAAAGTCTAAATAACAGAGAAAATGAATAGGAAAAACAGTGAACAGAGACTTAGGGACTTGTGTGATTATAAGAAAAGATCTAATATTTCTGCCATTGGAGTCTTAGGAAAAGAGAAAGAATACTGAAAAATAATGAAGGCATAAACTAACAAAGATGGGGGGGGGGGGGCGCCTACGTGGCTCGGTTGGTTAACGTCTGACTTTGGCTCAGGTCATGATCTCATGGTTCATGAGTTTGAGCCCCTTGTCGGGCTCTGTGCTGACAGCTTGGAGCCTGGAGCCTGCTTCAGGTTCTGTGTCTTCCTTTCTGTCTGCCTCTTCCCAGCTCGCTCTCTCTCTCAAAAATAAATAAACATTAAAAAAAGTTTAAAAAAAAAAAAAGATGGAAAAATCCCCAAATATGGTCAAGAGCATAAATGAATGGATTCTTGAAACTAAATGAATTTTCAGTAGGATAAACTCAGAGAAATCAACACCATGACTCTTCACAGTCAACCTCCTGAAAATGAAATACAGAAAAAATGTTGAAAGCAGCTAGTTAGAAACAATATACTCCTGGAACAATGATTGACAGTGCATTTTTCATTTGATACCACAGAGACCAGACTATGTGGCACAGTATTTTTCAAGTGCTGAAAAAAAAATTATAACCTTAGAATTTTATACCCAATGAAAATATTCTCATGAGTGAAAAAGAAATCAAGGTATTCTTGCACAAAAGAAAATTAAAAGAATTTGTAACCAGCAGACCTACCTAAAAGAATGACTAAAGAATATTCTCCAAATAGAAAGGAAATAATAGCAGAAAGAAACTGGAAACATCAGGAAGAAGAAAAGAACAATGAAATGTATCAAAATAAGGGAAGAAAGTATAGACTTTCTCTTATGTTTTAAAAATGTTGGATAGTTGAAGCAAAAATTATGACTTACTCTGCAACTACATATATGTTCAATATGAATTTTACTATCAGAATTACCACTATTTATTTCTTTGCTACACTTTGATCTTTCTTGGCCAGTTCTCTCTTTTGATTATCCGTTTTTATGAAATGTTACATGCATTTATCATTAGAGGATGATGAAGTCCTACAACTACACACTTGACATCTCTGTATGAACTGAGTAATGAATCCACAGTGACCAGTCAGACTTCGAAAGAAGTAGTGTGATCAGCCACTCATCATCATGAGCATTTATGTTATATGTAGTGATTTGTGGACTGAAGAGCTAGCAGCAAAGTTTGTAGTTGATGCAATTGTAGTTAACTGAAATCGGTAGTAACTGAAATTTGGGTAGTGTTGGGAGAATGGTGTTAGCTAAACTATAGTCCTTGAATTTGGCATGTTTAAATTTGGTGCAAAGCAAAGACTGTGTCTGATTAAAGACTTGTATCTAGACTGTAAAGAACTCTAAAAGCTCAGCAGTAAAAACAACAACGTATTTAGAGAATGAGCAAAGGAAACGAACAGACAGACATTTCACCTAAGATTTGTGGATGGCAGATAAGCACTTGAGAAGATGTTTAATGTCATTAGATTTTGGAGAAATGCAAATTAAATCCTTAATGAGGTAACACTATGCATCTATTAGAATACCTACAACAATAAATGATAATATTAAATACTAGTGGGGATGTGGAGAAACTGGGTCTTTCACACATTGTTGGTGAGAATGTAAAATGGTACAGTCACTGTGGAAAACAGGCAGTTTCTTATAAAACCAAACATATGCTTATCATATGACCCAGTAGTTATGCTTGTGGGCATTTATCCTGGAGAAATAAGAACTTAAATTCATATAAAAAACCTTTATACAGGGGCACCTGGTTGCCTCGGTTGGTTAAGCATCTGACTCTTGATTTCAGCTTAGGTCATGGTGTCACGGTTTGTGAGTTTGAACCCCACATTGGGCTCTGTACTGGCAATGCCAAGCCTGCTTGGGATTCTCTCTCTCTCTCTCTCTCTCTCTCTCTCTCTCTTTCTCAAAATAAGTAAACATTTTTTAAAAAGCCTTTATACAAATATTCATGTGATTTTATTCATAATAGCCAATACCTGGAAACATTTCAAATGTTCAACAGGTAAATGGTTAAGCAAACTGTATACCTATAGAGTGGAATGCTACTCAGCATTAAAAATAAATGATCCATTGGGGCACCTGGGTGACTCAGTCTTTTAAGCATCTCACTCTCGATTTCTACTAAGGTCATGGTCTCACAATTCGTGAGTTCAAGCCCCACTTCGGGCTCCGCTCTGACAGGATAGAGCCTACTTGTGATTATCTCTCTCTGCCCCTCTCCCATGTGGGTGCTCTCTCTCTTTCACATGTTCTCTATCTCTCTCTCTCAAAAAATAAATAGACTTAAAAAAAAAATAAATGAACCATTGATACGTGTGATAACTTGGATAGATCTCAAGTGCATTATGTTCAGATTAAAAAAAAAACCTATGTCAAAAGATTACAGGCTGTGTGAGTCCATCTTTATAACATTCCTCAAATGCCAGAATTATGGATATGTAGAAAAAATTAGTGGTTGCCAGGGCACAGGGATGGGTGGGAGGATGAGGTGCAGCTTATAAAGGGGTAGCTCAATGGAGTTGTTTGGTGGTGGTGGAATAGTTCAGTAGCCTGATTGTTCTGGTGGATACATGAATGTATACGTTGGATAAAACTGCGTAGAATAATACACATGTGCATATAAGCAAATGTGTACATGTAAAAGCTGATAAAGTCTGAATAAGACTTATAGTCTAGTTAACAGTATTGTACCTTTGTTATTTTCTTGGTTCTGTTAGCATACTGTTGTTAGGTAAGATGTTACCATTGGGGGAAGCTGAACAAAGGGTACATGGTACTCCTAGATTATTTTTCTCATTTTCTGTGAGCTTATAATTATTGCAAAATAAAAAGTTATTGTTGCTGTAAAGGCCTTCCTGAGGGCCAGGTGCACATCACTTTTGTGAGGTAGAGGAGCCTTGTTTCTTACCCTGCTCACTTGCCTGTCATCCAACAGCTCTAGGCAGTGACTCAGCTTCCCTGGACCTCTTTGCCCTTCCTTTGGCGGCCATCCAGGGTCCTTTAGCTGGGTGTAGGGGAAGCATTTCACTCTTGTTTTAACCCAAAGAAACAGGATATGACATCCCTTAGATGTGATTGCTCTGCTAGGAGCTTGGTCTTTTTTTAAGAGAGACTGATTCATTTCTTTGGTTGGTGTTTCTATGGAGTACTTATAACTGGGGAGAAAACCCATAGTAATAGATGGGCAGTTTGGAGCCGACAGCTATTCATCATTCTGCTTTTTATAAATATTCGTGCATTTTAATTTTTCTTGGAAGATAGAGACTCAAAACCACTGTGATCTTTCAGACTCTCTTTATGAACACTATCCTCTAAAATTGGGAAGTAAACAGGAGTGTCACATGTGTAAAGTATCTAATTGAAGTCTTTTGTTCACCTCCAACATAACTTCGTTTTTAAAACTTTTGTATGTGTGTACAGTGCGGAGGGATTGAGAGAAAATTGAGACTTGAGTGTAGTACATACAGTAATTTAGCCACTTCAGACAGTTGAACAAATTGTACACCTGTAGTTAGATTGACAGTAATGACAGTGATCTAATTTTCATCAGCAGATTGCTCCCACTCTGGTAGCTCTTTACCCACAGTTTCCTATGTCCGGTTTCCCTAAAATGTTGCTGGATTGGGCAGGGCAAAGTGAAGGTATTCAGTCATTGTAGAAGATAGAGAAGCAAGGTACAGATAATTTGACCTTAAACCTCAGCCTTTTCGTGTGAGGTTAGGGGTTGAAGGTGAGCTTTCATTGCTTCCCTTGACTTCAGTGATTGCAACAAGAAGACTTTCCATTCTTTTTGAACATCGTAAGTCAGACTGGTATAAGTGAGCCTTGGAAAATCGTGTGTTTTGGGGCAGAGGTCTATATGGTTAGACTCTGAGGGCTGTCTTCTGTGGGCATCCTAGAAGGTACAGGTTTGG